>NW_015150501.1:1420422-1458830 GCF_000732505.1 Cyprinodon variegatus
CACTAATGATATTCTCATGGCCTCAGATAAAGACCTGTACTTCTCCTGTTAGATATCAGTGCTGCATTTGATACAGTTGAACACAATATCATTTTAGAAAGGCTCTAAATTTCTGTAGAAAACAGCAATAGACTGATTTAAATCTTATTGGTCTGACAGATTAATTAATTAATTAATTTCTTGATAATAATAGTGTATCTTCTTCATGCTTCAGAGTTACTTCTGGAGTACGACAACTATCAGCACTAAGGCCATTTCCGTTTACTTTATTCAATTAATTTTATTTATATAGTACCAATTAACAACACATGTCATATCAAGGCACTTTACAGAGACAATTGAACCAGGTCATAATGTCAGATAGGTTTCAAGTTTTCTATGTAAGAAAAAACAGTTGATTGCATTGAAACATTGACTTTGAAGGACTCCCATTTGGCCTATGCAGAAGGTTGTTCACACTGAGCCTGATTCTGTTGGAGGTTTATTCCTATTAAAATGTTTTGTTTTTTTTCTCTTATCGGTCTCTGTATGCATGCTGAGGCTGTGAGGGACGGTCAGAGTCAACAATACAATGCAAGCAAATGTCCACTGTAGCCACATGAATGTTGTCTGTTGACATATTGTTAACCAGGAGAGGCGAATCCTGCCAAAGTTGATGAATCGATGCAATCAGCTGGGTTTTCTCAGAAACTTTTTACCCAGTCCTAACACTATTATTTGATTGTATTGTCTCTAAAGTGTCTTAAGATGACATGTTGTGAATTGATGCTATATAAATAAACCAAATTGAGACAAAACTGCACAGCTAAAGTTATCAAATTAATTAATTAGTAATTTTAGCAAATTAACTTAATACAAGTTTAAGGCTGCGTCTGGTTGTGTAACATGGTAATTCCATTACACCTTATGATGCATGTACACAGATCTACATAAATAGCTACATATGTAAAATTATTACTTATTTAGCAAACACACATATTCTATCTAATTTAGTGTTCAATGGTCTAAAAGAAATCAATAAAGCCAAACTAATGACCATTGCAAGGCAATGGTCAGCAAGACTGGAACATTTTTCTCCATTTACAGCTCTTTTCACACACACACCATCAGTCAAGCACACAAAGCTAAATGTTCTCTGAATTGCTCATAGATGTTAGTAGTGTTTCCCTGTCCTGTGTGATGTGCATTTCCTCGCTGTTAATCAGTTGGTAAATCCCTCCCCAGGAAGGCTCTGATTGGCGGAGCAGCTTCCTGAAATATTCAATCAGACACCTTGCTCGCAGCTGTGATTGGACGCAGCCGGTGCAGTCATGTAAATGAGCACCTGGCGGCGCCTGCTGGCGCGGCTGCTGAGCCTGGAGAGCAGGCGGTGCGTCCGGGGCTCACATTTAGAGACAGACTGGAGAGCGGATGTCTTCTGCTGTGCGCTCCTTATCTGTAGCTTAGATATGAAATCCATTAGTTGGTGAAAAGTCTTAGAGAGGTATGTATTTTTAAATGACAAGTGAAATGGGAGTTTACAGCCAGAGCGCTTTTCTGTAACCTGAGTTTTGGCTGAACTGCACTCTCCGGAATCTCCTGGATTATTCTTAATCATTCTGGTGGACTGGTGTTGTTCAAGGCTTTTTAAAAAAAAAACAGTTTATCTTCTAAGTTTGGACCAGTCTTACGGAACTCCTCTCCCCTTTTTTCTTTCTTTTTCCCCCCCAAGGTAAGTAGTCCACTGGACAGATTCGCGTAAAGCTACTGCGCCTTTCCTCTCCGAGCGCGTTTACTCCGTAATAAGCGTCTGTAATAATATTTCAGCGGGTATTTCCAGCCTGCTGTGTTTGTCTGTGTGTCTGTCTTGTCTTGGCGTCTGTGAGTCTCGGTGTGATCTGGACACAGACTGCAGGCTTGTAGCAGCGCGGATCAGCTCTCAGCAATGCGCCCCAAACGCGCGTGTGTATGGAGGACAAATTGGGCATCAACCGCCTGCTTTGGAGAAATAACCTGATTGTGCGCATCATGGTGTTGACCTTTTTACGTATTACAACCTGGGGCACAGTTATAATTTCTATGTGAACTTTAAGTGAACAGGTCTAAACAGGGGATAAAGCTTTAATGTGAACCATCATGTGCAGCTCTGGGCGTTTGTTCAGGATCTCGGATGTCTTGGTTGGCTGGAAAATGTACCTCCTCTCAGTTTTCACGTTTTTTGTTGTCTCCTTAATTGGAATTTCTTGTAGGATTGTTGTCTATTTTGTTCAGCATGCAAATAAACAAACAAACAAAAGAAGTATCCAAGAGGCATGATGCTGCCACTACCTTGTTTGGTGATGAGCATATAAAAATTTGCACATTTAGTTTTCTGGCGCAGGTGGTATTTTGGGTATAATCGTTTTCTTCCTGCCAGTCTACCCTAAAGTCACATTTTTGTGGTGAGGTGACTAATAGTTGACATTTTCAATACGTTTCTCTTTTTTTTCTCCATTTGATTTCTTTATTTCGTCTTGCTCGGATCTATTAGAAACATTTGACTTTTAACAAATTTTTTTTGACTGGATTTTGTTGGATATCCTCTTTGAATTATGTGAAACGTTTAAACGCTGTAACATTTTTGTAGAAAAGACTCAATATAAGTGACACTCAAAAACATAATGAAACTGTTTTTGGCATCTACTTAATCTATTTAGTTTCTTAACACCATTTTTTTCAGGTCCCACCATGATAACATGAAACAATAGTGTTAAAGATACTAAATATGATTAAGTAGATGCCAAAAGCAGTTAGGTTATATTTTTTCAGTCAGCTGGAAGCCCTTTCACACAAACACAAATAGGCAGTCATCATTACAATAGTAGCACAGGTGACCTTCTGTAAGACCATCAGCTCTGAATTCCTTCTGTTTCAGCATTAAAGGAGGAGCTGACTGATCACTGGAGCCAAAACAAAGCCGGGCTGCAGAAAAAGTGCAGCATTGATGCAAAAGATATTTCATTGCAGTTTGAATCACTGGGAAAAGAGGAGCATCAGTAAAATGATTGCTCACTCTGGAAGCTGAACTGTATAAATAATTAACTAGGTTGTGTTAAAAAAACTCTACAGCTCTGACTTGGAGGGCAAGGTCAAAAAGTGGGTGGTTTTGCAAGTTCTTTTGTGTTGCCAGCCTGTTCTAAAGTGAAATGAAGGTAGCCAGATGGATATGCTTAAACAATCAGTTCAGTGGGTGGTCAACCTTTTTCTAGCACAAAAACACATTGAGCATGTCAATATGTTGGCTAGGGGTCACTGAGTAGGTACACCTGAGTAGGTGTTGCATTGTTAAATTGTTTGGAAGGAGGAGGAGGAGGAGGAGGAGGAGGGGTGCCTTCGCTTCTTACAAGTAGATAGAGGCTATAAAGTGCCACCCCCCACCCCCGTCCCTCCTTCTTCACCCCTGGAGCAACGGCTGAGGCATAAAAGTGAAAGGGAAGTCGAAGTGTGATGCACAGTTCCTCCCAGCCAGCACATGTCTGCTGGATCACCGTCTAATGGGCATCTGGCCGTTAATTCTTCCACAGCGTCCCAAGAGAGCAGTTGGCCCTGCGAAGCTGCTTTTTTATCAGCTGTGCGGCCTGAGGAGTCTCGGAATATTTCAAATAGCTGGACAGGCTGGCTGTGTAAGTAGACATCCATGTGCATGAACTGAAGGGCAGTTTGATATTGATTTGTCTTTGTGTTGGCAATCTTAGGACAAAATGACATTTATTGCAATGGTATGATTTGTGGAGAAGTATGGCCTGCATTTTGGGAGTGGCTGCTGGCTCCTTTGTTGGTTTAAGAGACGTGAAGACATGGCAAGAGGAATCTTAGGAAATATTTTCTTATACAAATGGCTGAGTTAAACTAAGAAAAACTGGATTTAGTAAAGGGTAAAGAATAAAAAAACACGGTGTAAGTGCTTTTACTTAAAGTAGTAGAGCAATAATTATTTTTTTTGCCATTACGATAATATACCTTGTTGGTTATTATGTGTATAATGATGTGATCTGTTAGATTTGCTTATTATATTGATTACCAATCCTCTACAGGGCTCCTTGTGATAATTTAAGACTTGTATGCCTATTCAACATCAGACAAAAAGACACAGCCGTGTCAGTTTTTAACTTTTCAGTTTATAAATACATCATACTAATTTTAGGGTGAAAACATTTAATTAGATTAATTGTGATTAATTGATTATTGAAATGCATGTCATCTAATTTAGTTACTAATTAGTTGTTAATTGGAGTATAGAGACTCTAAATATGCCTTTAACTGACAGAGCACCCCACTTAGAGCAGTAATTATACCAAGATTCCCTATCCAAAAGTCTTCAAGTGGAAAAGTTGTAGTTTAACCTGGTTTAAATTCTGTAAAAAAAAAAAAAAGATCTTCTTTAACAAACCTTTTGCTATCCAATTTTTAATCGACTATCGACAGATTAATCGATTGGCAAAATAAGCAAAAGTTTAAGCCCTAATTTTTTATGTTTCAGCAGTGCAAAACAACGAGTTACCGGTAGTTTTGAATTAAGACTTTTTAATTTAGTTTCTTTATCAATTAACATCAAAGTCCTGAGTGTTTAGTATTGATTAATCTATCAAACCGAATTATATTGATTTGTTTTTTTTCACATTTTCTGTAATGCTGTAAATATGGCATTAAGCTGGCATATAATTACATAGAGATATGAAATAAGCATCTAGATGCTAACTCACTAAGTTTAGTGATAGCTTTCATGCAAAGTTGCGCATAGCTGTAAATATTATATGTTTAGTGCTCTGGTGTTGATAGAAACTGATTAATTAGGCAGTCTTTTGGCCTTGGGTAGAGCCTGCAGTCAACTGTTTAGCACAGATGTTCCTTGAAGCTTATAGACTGCAGTTTTAAAACAGTGTTACCATACTATGAGTGATGGTCCTTTAGGATTTTTCAAAACTAATGATCAGAAATGTTCAAAAAACAGTAAATATTTTCTTTCTCTATATGAAGAGAAAGAATAGAGGCTTCCTTCATCCAGCTGACAAGAGGAGAGCAGCAATTGGTGTGTTACAGTAGGTACCCACAAAATAATTGTTTTAAACCTTTACTCTGGGTTGAGTGTACATTTATTTATTTTAGTTAAATAAGCAAGAGCACAGCATTTGAAAAGGAATTGAAAAAGCTTCCTGGATGGGAACCAAAACGTTTTTAAACTTGGAAACAAAGTCCAGTGTGTTTATTTTTAACCTTTTTGGAACAAGAGCACAGCAGCATCACTCAATATATGATCTAATATATTGGTTGTCTTTGTATCCACATGCAGGGTTTTTGTCCCATTAATATAATTTCTGAAAAGACCTGTACAAATGGGTTTGAAAGCCAAAAAATTAAGAATCCCTTGTGTGCCTCAATGTAGTGTGGCCCTCACATGCTTAAATTATTGTGGCTTTTAATGGCACAGCGATGCATTTGAATAAGATCAGAGTTATTGTTTTGCTGCCCTTGGTTTTAGACTGGGCTGCTCAGTGGCGCAGTGAGTAACAATGGTTCCTTGCAGCAAGAAGGTTCCGGGTTTCAATTCCCAGCCCGGGGTCTTTCTGCATTGAGTTTGCATGTGTGGGTTCTCTCTAGATACTCCGACTTCCCAGGTTGATTGGTTTCTCTAAATTCTCCTTAGGTGTGAGTGTGTGCGTGAATGGTTGTTTGTCCTGTTTGTCTCTGTGTTGCCCTGTGATGGACTGGTGAAAAGTCCAGGGCGTACCCCGCCTCTCGCCCGTAGACAGCTGGAGATAGGCACCAGCACCCCTCGTGACCCCACTTGGGATAATCGTAAAGGAAAATGGATGCAAGGTTTCAGTCTGGTTAATCATTGTTTGTCTCACTTAGTGAGTTGTCTCTGTTTGTTGAGTGCTGTGGATAGACTTTCAGCAGGTGAACAGAGAGCCTGAAGCAACTTTGAATTTGTGTCAGTTGAGTCATTGTGTGGGTCCTGTGCGATAATTGAGCCTCATGTTTTGCACAGTTGCCTGATCTTTATGGCTAACAGTCCAATGTGCCTAGTAAATCACATGAACGAGCACGGTGATGATAATGGGTGTTTTCAATCCATAAGACCAGTTTTCTGTGTGTCTCTTCTTTCGCAGCAATCATGTATTAATCAGAAAGGCTGAGTTTGCTCATAATTGGCTCCCGACAGGCTGAGCAAAAAGGCCGGTGGAAGAATCCATTCAAGACCACAGAAACAGCACAGCTACTCGTTTCTCTCTCTCTCTTCAGTCAACTATTTAATGGGGGGAAAAAAAACTAATTGAAGACACAACTTAGCTGACCACCATGCTTCTCTAAACAAATTTCCCCTTTAAGCCTAGACTCTTCAATTACCTTTGCAGAGAGCAGGGTGTCATGCATGTCCGGCTCAAACAAACAGCCAGACAAGTAAATTAATTAGTGATGAGACTTTAGACAAGATTTGTGGTTTACCTGAGTTTCAGGGATCGGGGAGTTTTCAGTTCTCCAGACGTACCATGTTTCAGATTAATGCTACATCCTCCTATCACTCTCTGCCTGAATTACATCAGATCAGGGATCTGGAAAGGTGTTATTTTTTATATGGGGCTTGAGCTGCAGGTTTTCCCTCAGAGGATGGAGCTGAACAGATTCTCCTTCCTTCACATGCTCTCCTTCCATCCTCCTGAAAGCAGCATACAATGTTTTACAATTCCTCCTCTTCTGCTCATGCATCATGTCTCCAGTCTCCTCTCTCCTGACCTTGTTCTGTGTCTGATTTTGTTCATCAGTGAGTGCTTTTCAAGGATATGATATGATGAAAAATAAATTTTCTTTTTGTCTAAAGTTGGCCCCACACACCTTCCCTGCATTTATTCCCAATACCAGTTCCTACAGTCTTTAGATACAGTTCACTCTCTAGTAAAGGAGTTTATGACTATTTCTTTTTTTCTGTCTTTTTGTTACATTAAGAAATCTAAACTTCTATGTATTTAATTTGGATTTTCAACAACTGATAAACATTTAAGTGGCTTATATTGTGAAATAAAGTAAAAATTAGACTCTGCTTTCAAAATGCTTTACAGATAGAAATAAAAATAATGTAATTGGTGTTAGTATTCTATCCTCTTTACTTTCACACCCCTAGAAGAGTGTGGTGCAATCAATTTGCCTTCAGAGATCAACTAATTGGTGATACAGTAGAGTGAGCTATGAATCAGGCTGGTTTGTGAAGACTTCAGAGGTTTCTGGGAGAACTTGAGTGAACAATGAGCTTCATGAAAACCAAGAAACACAGAAGATAGATTGTGGAAAGGTTTATAGCTGTGTTAAATTCTCCTGCACACAGTTTAGTCTATCATCTGAAGAAAACAACAACAAAACAAAAAACACAATGTGCAAATCTACAAAGACATGACCCTCTATTTAAACTGGTGGACGGGCCAATAGCAATGTGTGTAAAGTGGAAAATAAATCACAATCTGTGGCAAAACTTTAAAATTGCTCATAAGAGATTCTTTCCATCCTCTCTGACTTATCCTGCTGTTTAGAAAAAAATCCCTAGTTTCATTCTGTAGATGTGGAAAGCTTTTCGACACAAAACCTAAAACCCTTGCAGCTGTGATAACAGGGAAACATGTTTCTAAAGATGTTTACTCAGACGTAAATACAAATGAAATCCTTACTTTTTTGATGCTTAACAAGTCTTGAGAATTGTTTATCCTTCTCCTTTTAATTTCTTGAGGTGGTTTGTGTTGGTTTATAACATATGATTCCAAAGAGATACATAAAATTTAAAGGTATCTCAACATGGTGCAATTTGTAAAAAAAAGTTAAATCGAGAGTTGCTTTTTGTTTTGGTTCTATAGAGTAACTTTTAGGTTAAAATCCTAGACTTTATATCAGTCATTCTTTCTCCTGAATTCATACTGGTACCTGGTTTTAAAGTAGCAGAACCAGAGTATTCCCAGTGCCATAACTGTAAATGTTTCACAGGCAGCATTCCTCAGGTTATCCTTAATGATAAACTCTTTTCTGGGCAGAGATTCTGAGCAGTCTAAAAAATAATCAGAAATGCTCCGTATATATGTGCTTTAACAGAAAGTATTCCCACATAATGATCCAACTACCACCTTGTTTGACTCAAGAGACAGTGATCTCAATAGGATGCAGAAAGCAAAGTGAAAATTACCTTTACATTGTCCATCTGCATCACCTCAATGTTATAGGTGGTGCAAAATCAAAAATAGAAAAACAGACCAGGACAATTCAAGGACTAAACTTGGAAGTTAAAAAAAAAACAGAGTCCATCTGAGTTCTGGTTACAGCTTATTGATTGAAGAGTCATGAAATAATAAATTACCTTTACTATGATCACTTGGAGAGATTCAATGAGAAAGCCAGACATGGGAGCACACATAAACTCCTGCGATCAGAATATCAAATTAATCTAACATTCATGTTTTTGACTGTGGGAGGAAACCAGAGTACCTGGAGAAAACCCAAGTGTACATCCGGAGAACATAGAAAAATCGACTTGGAAACAACTCCGGCCGAGATTTTAACCACAGACCTTCTTTCTGTGTGCTTTCCCACAATGCCATCCGTGTTAGGATGAGTAGTAACAATAGATAACATCATTCGGTCTAAAGAAGTTCTTTTGTTTTTGTGAGCTTCAGTAACACCAGTAAGCACAGAAATCAAGGAGCAGAAAGGTATCAGCTCCCCAATTTATAATTTCTCATCTGTAATAAATGTTTTATGACTTCATGAAAAATAACTGTGAGGCGATTCACTCCTACAGCACTGTGAGGCTTTGATGTACAGTTACTATCCCCTTTTTTCCCATGTCAGCACCCAGAACCTGCCTTACACACAATGCAACCCTGCAGCTGACACCTCAGCAGGGGATTCAGCCTTGTTTGCTTGTAACAGCTTAGGCAGCCTAAAGGAGAAGTGGACTTGAAATGTCTGACACAAGTTCTTCAGACTCCCCTTTTCCTTACATTTTTTAAAATATATATTTTTTTCATTTTAAACAAACTGTGACCCTTGGGAAATCATTTGAGGTTATTTGCCTTGCTCTGGAGCAACAAAAGAATTTTACTTGCCCCTCTCTTAAAATGTATGATGTTCAGTTAATGATCTGACGAGAGAAGGCATCCAGCTGAAACCAGCCTTGAAACCTGCTCCCTTCACACATTTCAGCAAGTTGTTAGACGCTGAGGTTGTTTCTGTTGGAAAAAGATTGACCTCTATAAAAGATGGAAGGAGCAAGTGTTGTGTCAGTTCACATTTAACGAGAACTACTTTTTAAATTCAATTCAGGCATTTAAAATGAGTTAAACTTGACTCTCCAACCTCATCTAATTACTTTTTTTTATGTTGCTTAAAATAGAATAAAAAAACTTTTACTTAAAAAATAGAGTGCGACATTTAGAGTGAAGGCAGTTACCCATAAGGTGTTACAAGGATCCTATTGCTCTTTGATGATAAAACTAAATAGTCACTCATAAAATGTAGACCAATTTCCTTTCATTTTGCGTACCTATGGTGGTCTGAAGGAAAATAATTCAAAAGCTCAGTTTCTTCAGCTCATCCCAACTATACCTGCATACCTCATAAAAGACCAATGGGGCTATCATTCACTGACCAGAAGTTAGGTCATGAGCTGTTCACCGTAGGTCTGCTGTTTGAATAGAAGAAATAATGTGAAAAATCATGGTGTGAAAAGTAACTAACGACCAGCCTTCACTTTAAATTGATGTTTGGGATTTTGTTTACTAATAGATTTCTGGCTGGTAGTGAAAACATGCCCACTAGTAAAAAAAATGAAAATAAATAAAGGCTATTAGCCATACAAATAAACACTGTCCCAAAAGTTTCAAAAGTTGTAAGCAATAAAAATAAAATGGAACTAGAAATGTTTATGTTCTTGTGTCACACTTTGTCATGACCAACATTTCCAGGTTCCTGTGCTAAACTGCCCCCAAGTCCACCAAGAGACTTTTGGATTTTGTCCCAGGTTGTCATATGAAAACCAAGGAAATATGTGCTACTGCTTTTCTAAATGTCATAGTTCTTTGGAAATGATTGTGGCTGTCTCACAGTCGGCTTATTGGTCCTGTCTGTAGTTGGTAGCAGCATCATTTTAGCGCAATGACATGTCTGAGAAAACAAACTTAACAGTGGCCACTTATTCAGCTATAGACGGTTAATAAATCTTTGTGTCTCATGTTCAGACACCACTCCCCTAGTCAGTGGTGAAACTGACTGAGGTTACTTTGGTGAGATTATTAAAACCAATCCACAAGATATCTCTGATCCATCTCATCAAGGCTCCCCTAAACCCATTCCTCACTTTTGGTTGCAAGATGCTTGCACAGTTTCATTTTGTTTTAACTCATCAGGCAGCATCTTCATGGTAAATGCAATACATATAAAAGCTGCATTGCTTTGTTTTGTCATATTGACTATTTTCCAGTAACACATATTGATATGAACATATTCATCCTATTGTGCAGATGTTTAGGCAACTTATAGTTGGGTTTCTGACCCTGACACATGGGCATGATGGCTTGTGACAAGCGGGAACTGAATTTAAACCCACAACCGTCTGAATGCAAGATGACTACCAGCTGAGCCAAAGCCATCCATAAAAGGAGTAAACCCACCAAGGACAGTTGTCAAAGGACTGGGAGATTTGCTGGTATGTTTTGTCATTGTCATGTTGTAGCATTCAGTTTTGCTTCAGCTTCCCCCCCCACACACACTTTTCATTCATGGTGGATTCTTTGAACTGGTCAGTAAAGCCTCCCCCAACCATGACTCTTCTAGCTCCATGCTATAGTTGGTATCTTTTCCTTTTGAACGCCCATACCTACAAGCACCTACATTCTTCTTATTAAAGCCGGGCATTAACTGTGCGATATTTTCAATCGTTTCACACGGCTACAGCTCAAACTACGACTAAACTGTGGGGTTTAAAAGTTCACAGCTCACTATGCACGTTCTCACACTGTGTGGCCCCACTCTCTGATACGACCTTACGAAGGTCGACTGAATTTCAAGCCTTACTATACCTGATCGGGAGGTTGTCATGAGAGGCTGATCGTCCCTCATTAGCCACTGTACATTATACGACGCACGATCAGGGTGAAAGTTTCGCACGACTGGAGAAACGTCCCAAAAAGGCAAAGAATCGTACAGTGTTTGCCAGGCTAAAGGCTTTTAACAGCTCTCTGGACCTCCCCACAGTGTTCACTCTCTGCAGCATTCAGGAGCATTATTACCTAAACCTCTGAGGTTTGACCAGGCAAGGCTGTCAGTAACAGTGTTGTAAATCGGTTCACCTGATTGAAGTTTGAGGAGATATTAATAATTTAATCTACATCAGAAACTGTATTTGTTTAAATTTGGAAGTCTTTTTTTCTATTTTAATTGCTTTATGTTTCTTAAGCCTTTTGTATTGCTAAAATTGATATGAAATATAGGTAATAAAGCTTTTTAGTGTCCTAATTTATGAACATGTAGTCACAAACCAGTATGTGGTCTTTATTTTCTCATTTCAAACCTTCACACCATTAAAAGCTATGTTTTCAGCCAACTTTGCAGCACACAACGTACCTCCTGTGGTTCAGGACACTTCTAATACACAGTAATGGCTCCTGGCAATGCAGGCAATTTTCAAACCTTCATGGGATATATTAGACTACCGTGTTAAACATCAAAGGCTACTTTTCTTTTTGAATATGTCCCCTCTGTAAATGACGAATGTGAGCTGCAACAACAGCCACATTGAGTGGGCTGGATGTGTCTATCTCTCTCCCCTCCTTCCTCCAGGTTTGAAGGGGTACATTACCATCAGGAAACCGTTGTGCACTGTGTAATTTAGCTTTTTTTTTCTGATGAGAGGGAGGAGGAAGGCTGGCAGTGTGATAGAGGTATCAGCCTGTGCCTGAGGCTTTTAACAGAGAGGTGTTTGTGTGGCGAGGGTTTCAGCAGAGCTCAGACTTTCTATTAACCAGGTCGCCACATTTTCAATCCCTTGTTTGCTTTTCGTGTGTGTGAAATTTATTTATATGCCTGCCTTCGCTAAACATTAAACAGTTCAAAGACATGTCAGAAACACTTAGATTTCTTGGAAGTAATTAGAAAGAGCTGAAGACATCTGTTGGAGGGCTGGGTTAGGCCTGCCTGTTTTTCTCACTTTGACTCAAAGGCAAAGTCTCACTGATCTCATTCATGTTTGACTTGATCTCGCTGTGCTTGTCATTCCTCTCTCTCCATCCTTGTCTTTTCTTGTTCACCAACTAGGAGTTTCAGCTCAACTCTCAGCTGCTCTCTGAATGTGTAACTGTCAAACTGCTGCAAGGCTAACAGATTTTTCTCACACTTGTTCTGTCATTCCTAGTTTTTTTAGTGGGAATACCGTTGGGAATTTGCCTTTGTGACGATCTTCTACTTGTCCTTCTGTGCCTGTTTTACTTCTGTATGTTGCATAAGTAGCATAGTGCTGTCACGTTTCTGCTTTCACCCCGTCCTCCCCTCTAACCGTCGCTTGTTTTCTGAAAGCTCCCAGTAAGCTTCAGGGTTCCTTCAAGTTTTCTCTGCCAGAACTTCATGCACATTTTTAGAGCCCCTTTCCATCCATCTGTCCATCCATCTGTCCATCCATCCATCTGTCCATCCATCCATCTATCCATCCATCTGTTTTCTCCCACTTATTCCATCAGTGTCGCAGTGGGGCCAGTGCCTATCTCCCGCAGCCTATGGGTAAAAAGGTGGGGTACACCCTGGACAGGTTGCCAGTAGAACCCCTTTTTGTGTTATTATTTTAAAGTAAAAATAAAAAAATAGGAAAAACCTTTGCATTCATGACGGGTATTTCTGAGGAACCAGGTTTTAAATATAAAACCTGCAAAATCCGTTTGATGGATGGACAGATGACAAGAGTGAGGAATAGGTTTAGGGACACATGGCTGAATGGATGATAAACAAAAAGATGGATGGATGGACATGTTGACAACTTTTTGAATAAAAAGCCATTAGATGGATGGGGGGGGACATGAAAGGACAGATTGCAGACAGATAGCTGTATGTATAAATACATCAACAGAGTGGTTGCTGATGGATGGATTATGTACAAACAGATGGATCGCCAGAGACAATATGCAGGATGGATGCATGAAACTCTACAGTTTTATAAACTGCAACTGCTCTCAATTTCTGCATGTTCATATTAAGTTGCTCACATGCTAAAACGGCCAAAAAGCCATTAGATAAAATAAGATAGGATGTTAATGATCTCATTTAAGGTTTCTTATATGCAATAGAGTGATCTTATATACATTGAGGTTTAATCTGCTGTGGTGCAAATACAGTTAATTGGTAATAATTGTTATTATTGCACAAGGTTATTTCAGAGTGGGATTGTAGAGTCTGATGGTAGCAGGGTGGGGCTCCTTACACAGGGTTTCTAAGTGTGATGGGGTCATTGTGTTGTTGTAAAGAAAATAAAGTCCCTGGAAAATGTGGGTTACCAATAAATAATCATCTTTATTTCAATATTCTCCAACAGAAAAGCAATTAATGATGTACCTGATATGTTGGATGAATGATTGACAAATGGATAGAAGGGTCATAGATGTACAGTAGTAGCTATTCAAAATGTCCCCACTTACCTTGATGGGCCCTTAGATGGTCCTTGGCTGGTCCCCTACAATTCCAATCTTTGTTCTACAAATTTCTTTCTGTCATGATTTATGGACATTAAGATCTAAAGGGAAGCGTCATCTCCTGATCAGTCCCTGTAATTCAGTGAAATGGTCAGAGTAAAAGAAATTTCACGCCCAGAGAAGGCCTGTGGCTGGAAGTTGGAGGGGATTTTGATGGGAGTTGCAGGGAAGTTGCCAGATGCCAGGGAAGATTCCATTCGGCTGGCATTTGACTGGAAATGGCCATTTTGAATGGCTGCTACTGTATGGATAAGGAAAAATGGATAGTTAATTAGCAGAGATGGATGGATGGATGGAACCAGTTGGATGTATGGACTGTTTAGTTGGTCAATGAATGGAGAGACAAACATGGTTCTTTACAAATAGGTGTATTTTTAAACTGACAGAAACATCAAAACCGTTGACACTTGATCAACCTAAATGGGCTAAAAGATTGAATAGATATAGAGATGGAAGAATGAATAAATAATAAACTAATAGACGAGGCACTAATTCATTTACACCAACATTTAACCCATTAAATTGGAAATCAGAAATCCTTCAATTCCATATTTTTTTCCATAATCTTTCAGATTGGTTAGGTAGAGTGCAAGTTGAATCTAGGGCACTGAATGTAACACATCAACTCTAAAGATAACACTGTCCAACAATATCATTTTAACACACCAATGTTGCCTCAGTTCTGCTGAATTCCCCTGTTATATTTCACACCCACACTCCAAAAGAGGTCAGACCCTGAGTGAACCTCATTGAGCCGGAGTAAAGGTTCATTCACAGGTATCAGATAACCTCATCTCTACCAAAGGTGAGACAAGCCTTTCATTAACAGGCTTTCAATAGACCCTGAACTCATCTTATTCCAGATGGTTGAATGTGGGGGAAAAAAGCAGCTGAGAACAAATCAGATGCTTGTACCGACATGTTTGACATTTCTTGCCTCAAGAAACATCTCAACGTTTAAGCTACTGACTGTCAAATCAAGTTTCCCACAAGATACTTTGACCTTCTTGTTTTTAATGCTCCTCATTTGCATGAGCAGAAAGATCATTCTGAACTGGTTCACATGCCTCAGCTAAAACACTAATAAGACCTTCAGGGTTTTTTGTTTCTTCTGGTTTTCTTGTATCAGCGTTTCCAGTCACTTTTTTTGTTCTTGTTCTCTCCTTTCACAGAAAACCAAGCTTTTGTGTTCATCTCTCTTCTCCTTGTGATTACATTTTCTGACAGCGCAGTGCTGGATCATTGTGACCCAGCAAGCACAGTCTAGACCCAACTCTGCTTTTTTCTGTAATGTTCCAGCTATAAAAACTAGTCTGACATTTACCTGCTTGAGCTTTTATGTTTTAAACTTGTAGCATTTCTTCTTCTGAGAAGACTTTTTGTAATGATTTACAAACTGCTTAACAGCCCAAATATTTTAATACCAGTTATTATACTTTAAAAAGATATCCCCACCAGTGTAATATGAAGAGATTGCTCACATGTAATGTGAGGCTAGTTGAAAACTGAAAACGAAGGCAGACCATAACTAGAGCCTAAAATTGCATGAAACCAACATCCATATTTTAGTTTTGGTTGTCTCTTTTCTTGAAGGCCATGCCCTCAGTTCCTCGCTTTCTGATGTCTGATTTAAGCCTTATTTAGATGTGCAACATGCTTTCAAAAATCCTTTTTGCCCTAAAGCTGCAGACCCTTGCTTTCTAAACTCGCAGCCGATGCATGTGTATCTGAAATGTTGTTTTTTTAATGTTCCTCCAAACATGATGAAACGAGGCAGATTTGTTGAAACATAAGGCTTTGTACCGTAATATTTGAATGTTTGAATAATGATGCATACCTTGATGAGATTGATGGAGTTAGTATTCAGATGAATGTTGAACGCTTTAATGTTGTATTATGTAAGTACAGGTGTCTTTTTTTAAAACTCTTTTTTTTCTTTTTTTTGCTTGTGTGTTTGTGCTCATTAGTGAGAGGTCCTACATGCCTGCTGTTTCAGGCACTTGGAGCATTTTTCTTGTTCAGGTGAGGGAACCTTCATAGATGTAAACAGAGCGTCCACATGTATTAGTCTGAGAATGAATAACATTATCATTGATATGATCTGTGCAAAGACTTTACTTGAGGTTTATACACACAGTTTTTATCTGAAGTGCATTTGAATTTGAAATTTTATATTTTAAAAACATTGGAATTGTTTTGTTAAGATGTTTGAATTTTAATGTCTGTATGACCACAGTTTAGAATGTATTTTTGGTCAAGTGTATTAGTATTGCACCATTAACACATTGTCTCACCAGTGGAAAAAGTAGCAGATGCATTAAAAACAAGAAATGCTTAAAAAAGTTAAAACTTAGCCATCACATAAAAAATTGAAATGAAAAGCTAAGGCATAACCGATGAATCATTGACATTTTGGGGTGAGCTGTTTTGAACAGTAACGTTTTTATTCTGATTTAATGGAGCAAGAGCTGCTGCATGTTTCAGGTTTTTGTTTTGTTTTTTAGCTGAGGAGCGAAATGCTGCCTCCATCTTGTTTAGTTCTGGTCCTGTGAACACTGGATCAACACATCAACACACATCAACAGTTTTTGGACCTAAATTCCTTTATTTGATTTTAACCACTACCAAGCATCCTTCCAGGAATAGTTTCATCATTTAATCTTAATAATGATTCCTCATTGTAGTCCCTAATCATAGGCTGGATACAGACTTTTTTTGCTGATCATGTTAAATTTGATCTTTTGACTTGTGTGTTGTTCTAAATCTTTATCTAACTCTCATCACCCTCTTTAAAGGAGCCATCACCTGATATTTTAAAGATACAGTCCTTCTGAAATTGTCTTCAAATTCATGTTTGATTGTTTTTGGAACTCAAATTTTTAAATACAGCTAATTTCGAACCCCCTTTTTAATACTTTTCTAGCAAGGGTAAACTCCAGATTTCGGCTTGTGTGTCTGCACATTTGTGTGCTCTTCATTGATTTAATAAGGTGATTTGTTGCAGGAAGAACTCAGTTTTACACATGTTGATACACTGCAAAACAATAACCAAATACTAGCAATGGTGCACACATTTAGAGATCAGCCCAGCCAAACAGAATCCAGCTTTTTCTATTTGAGCCACAGTCGGAAATGGAGACATACGCAGTGGAATATGGGTACAGTAGTGGGAAATTACAATATTGTAACCCTTATGTGATAGCTATCCTTTGATTGCGCACATTTGCTCCAGCTGAAATGGGAAACACTTCATCCCAACAGATTACAAGTCTTTAGACATCAGTATACTTTCCAAAAATTTTGTTTTTATGATAATGTGACTGAAGTTTGTGTTCTTTTTATGACTTTCAGCTTCAATTTAAAATCAGGCTGTTGAGGCCTACAGAGCTTTATGTGTGTTCGGTGAGTTTTTGGTAACCTCCTGGATGAGCTGTCATTAGGTTCTTGAAGTAGTTGTTGTAGATCAGGAACTCCTGGCAAAGGTTGACCACGGCTTTATGTTTTGCTTTTGTGATCAGTTGGCCTCCTACATGTTGTCAAATAGTTTTTTTTTTCTTAATCTACAGGTTAGCTGGGTTGCAATTATTTAAAGGTTAGCTGAAACTCCTCGCAGACAGTATGTAGCACACTTGTGCTTTCCCACTAGGTCATCTAATGATAAAGCTAACCAAACCAAACATTTAACCTACCTCTATTAGAAAAGTTTAAACCCTCTAGTATCTCCTGAGCCTCATTCCTTCCTTTAAATCAACGACAACACTTGACTGGTGCTCAACCTTGCTTTGCTATTTTATGGAAGAAGCCATTTCTCAACTCTATCATAGAGCTATAGGATCTGACAATGCCATGCCCAGAGTTGGTCCTGGAGGACCGCTGTTCTTCAGGGTTTAGAGGTTTCCCTGCTCCAGCACAGCTTATTTTAATAGATAGCTGCATAACAGGCTTTTGTTGACATGCAGTCATCAGAATGAGCTGTGCTGAAGCAGGGAAACCTCTAAAACCTGCAGCACCTTTCTGTATGCCTGCTTAGCCTGACATCAGGCTACTGTTTCTGTTGATCTCGATTTTGGCATTATAACAAGGAGTAAATATCAAATATCAAAATATTTCTACAGTAAAATTAACACTTCTATTTGGCACCATTCTAGGTGTTCATTTAATTAAATTAGGGATTTAGTTAATTACTTATTTATGAATGGGTAATTATGTTTTCACATAGGTCCAAATTAAAATTGTCAAAAAAAAAAAATTATTGTAATGTGTCTTTCTAAGACAAAGAAACAAGCATTTTGCCAGTATTCTCTTAAAAAAGAAAAAAAAAAAGTATCCTTAATGATGTTTAAAATAAACTGGGCTGTTGTTTCTCTGGAGAAATTAAACTAAACAGTGTTTAACCATTTAACCAATGTAAACTTAGATATTTTTTCAAGCTGAACGAAGGCTCCCCCATGCATAAACTGGCATAAACAAACAAATTTCAGGTCTTCAGTGAAAATTTAGAAAACTACACAGCCCCTAAGGGACTGGCACTTTGCTTATTCTTAGAGTCTGAAACTGGTGAGTCTGTTTTCAAGAAAGCCATCAGATGACCTTGTTTCTAAGGCTGGCGCAGCACCATCCTTCAAAGTGTTGGAAAGATAACCAATTGATTCGAATTTCCCTCCCTCTCCGAGTCAAAGACTAATAGCGCACACATCCAATTTCCTCACAGGCTCGCAGAAATCCAAAACAAAGAACTCACTACTCCGTTCCTCCCCAGTGACCATTAGTCACGACTAACTGGCAGCATGTTGCTTTGTTTGGCCACAGCTGAAGACTTCACACGTTGTTTTCTGTCTGTGAAACAGTTTTGATAACATAGAGGGAAAAGAGGTCAAGCCTCTAGGCTTTTCTGTGATGAAATTTGCTCACATTTTTAAACATTGGCAAGGTTTTCTCTTTATAAACTGTAGATTTTTAAAGGTTATTTCTTTCAGGATTTAATTGGCCTTATAACAGCAATGGTTTAGGTGTATTTGACTTTCAATACAGACATGGACTACAGAAAAGTCCCTGTATAGTTTAGTGATATGGCTCAACCAGTCAAATACTTACTTTTAATGAACTTAATTAAAGTATCTGAACATATGAATTCATTTCTGTAACATATGCTAAATATTAATGTATCAAAGTTCTGAGTTTGATCAAATTTGCAGTTTAATACATCTGATTAAAATGCCGCTAGTGGTTCTACACTCTTTTTTTTTTTTTTTTCATTCAATTTAAAAAGCGCTGCAAAAGATACCAATTTTTAGCCATAAATTATTTTTGTTTTTGACCTTTTGTCCCTGTTGCAATGATTACATATTTCAGATTATATCTGATCTCAGTTTTGTACAAATACTACTGAGATGCTTGCTTTACCTAATAATAATTAGACTGTTATTGTACCTTAGCTCAGCAGTTTTCTCCAGGGAAATTAGCTGCAATAAATTCCATCTTGGCTTTTACAGCTATATTTAAAGCTGTAAATGTAAAACACTACACAGCATCTTGATCTGCCGTTATTAAATTAACTAGCAGAAGAATATTTCACTGAGGAATAATCTTATTTTAACACCAGCTGTAAAGTTGGCCATCATATTAGTTTCTTTTTTGATCATAAAATATTCATCTATTTTATTCTTCCTGTTTGTGTCAGGAAGATATTTGTTTGAAAACAGATGTGCTTTCAGACCCATCCTGATTGATGATCAGAAAATGTGATTGATGCAGGTGGACTGTAACAAACAGTCTGACAGATGGAAGGAACATCTGAAAATTTATTTTTCAGTAAATATATTTGGTATGCTAAATATGCCTTTTGCAGTTCTGTTCCCTATATATGTACAAGCGGCAAGAGAGTAACAAGCAAATATTTTTTTTAGTCTGTAGTGGCCTTTATTTTGTTATTTTTGAAGCTCTGCAGACAGGAAAGAGGAATACAAGAGAGGGGAGAGACATTTGCAAAGGTCAGCAGGCCGGGACTTAAACCTGTGACAGCTGGTATACGGGTCATATGCTCTACATCCACGCCACAGCAGCACCCCAACAAGCTAATATTTGATGTGCTGTCTGCCTTGGCACTTGAGGTTCCACTTGAAGCCTACAAATGTTGATTTGAAGCAGCATTAAAATTAAGAATTTGTTAGGTCATGCTCCTTCAGTTAACCTTAACTTTCTGTGTTTCTTGTGACGAGATTTTTCCAAACAGTCCACTTTGACTTTCTTTCAGCCAGCTGACCAGCAGTTTCTTGCAACAGGTGACACAAGAGCTTCTTATAGCCAGAGAAAATGGAAGGTGTAATGAAACTACCACTCTTTAAACATTTCTCTTCACTGAAAACTCTGACCATCTTCTAAACCCACACTTTCCCAACAATGTTTTGTGCAGAAAAAAGCTGGCAAAGTTGACTTTATATCTTGTAACTATAGCAGCATTATCAGCATGAATTTTCTTTCATCTCCATCACCACAGCTGCATCTATTTCACTTCAGAAAGCCTAAGAATATAATCACTTTTACAAGGAAAGCAGGACAAGTGAGGAATTCTTAAGCGGGACATTTTCTAATGTTTTTATTTTTAGCCGCTGTTGGGGCGAGGATTGTGGTGATGTAACTGACAGAAGAAATGAATTAACCATTGATTGTGATTAATTACCTCTCAGATTTCAAGCCAGTGAAACTTGGTTTTTATTTGGCACTGACACAAACTAAAACTAATGGCTCTCTGGGCAGAGAGTGAGGGAAAAAAATCCAAGAATGACTTAGAAGTTATGATGTGCTTGAGAAAATAGTCAGCTGTGATGTAAAGCATAATGTTCACTTAATGCCTGAAACGTGCAGAGTTGCCCTTAAATCCCTCTGGTCACCTTTGAAATCTGGACCGACTTTAAAGAATAAAACGTTAAAGAATAATAACTGCTAACAGGTCCAACCTTTGGTGGTGTAGAGCAGAAGCGAAGCATGGCTAGTCGGTCTTGCCAGCTTTTAATAGGAAGAATCTAATTATAGCGACCATCTTAAATGATGCAATGGCTCCTATCTGAAGCAGTCCCCCCTGTGTGTTTTTTCTACTCCTGGCATTGTCCCTCTCGTCTGCAGCATTTTGCAGTGCAGGGTCAGAAACAGCAGCTGCTCATAAGTATTCATTAGTCCCGCTCCTGGATTAGCAGAGGGAAAAATGTGAGTGTGTACCAGGCCCATATACTCACCACGCTGCCTTTGCCTCCTCCAGAACACAGCCGGTCCTCCTCCATCCCTCTGAGCTCTAACCACAGCTGTTCAACACCACTTGACTTTTTCCAGCAACAATGTTCTCAGATGGCTGCGGCCACTTTTGTTCCTGCTAGATGAAACGCCTGGTTGTTTTTTTTTTTTCTTGTGTTTACGATGTCTTTGTGTCTCAGTGGTGTACTCGATGAAAAGTTTGTCTCTCTTGCTGACGAAAAACTGATGACACACGGAGGAAGGGATTGCTTGTTGATGTCGTGCTGGTTGTTATGGTTATTGCCTCAGATTTTGGGTTCTTCTCATCATAGGCTCTGCTTTGATTGTACAGTCTAACAAGACACATATTTAAATCTTGAAGATGTCAGCCTCTTTCCGCGGCTCCACTTTTTAGTGTTCTTGGAACACATGCGGCATGTATCGCTTGCGTTGTGTCTCTGTTCTGGACAGCTGCAGAGACTGCCTATCCCTGAGATCTCCTCTATGCCCACATAACCACCCCCTCCAGTACCATACACTCTGAACTCGTAAGTCACCCTCTATATACCCCCTCCCACCCAAACACTCACACATGTACTCATGTCATCTCCGCCCTGCTGCTTGGACTACTATTCACCCTGTTTCCATACAGTCCCTCTGCTTCCCCCTCCTCCTCCAAAGATCCGCTGTCACTACAGCTGTGTGTCAGTTGTCAGCCCGTTGGAGTCCAACTAAAGATGAAGCTTTAACACAGAGGGTCTGCAGGGAGGAAAGTCTGGCCTCTCTCTAACTCCATCTCAGCTGTCACTCCTTCCAAGCCCTCCACTTATCACATTTTTTTCTTCCTCTTTTTGCACCCCTGGAAGTCATTTTGAACCGCTAAATATGTACAGTAGCTCCTTATATGATAACAATTTAAGTGTCAATGGCTCTGACTTGCAACTATCTGATTGGAAATTAACACCTTTCATTTCTATAGCATAGGAAGACATGTTTTCCTCGTTGCACTGATTATAACACATTTGACACTGGAGTATATGCTGTTTTATCATCAAATAAGCCAGGCTGTCAAGTTTTTTTTTGTTGGTTTTCTTGATTTAATATCTTTCATTTTCCAGTTCCCATCCCACCAAATCATAGACATAAAAGAGGACATCACAAAATTGACTTCTTTCCCCCATCCCACATGTTGTCTCACCAGTATTATTACAAAAACATCTTACATAATAAACACAGGACCTTTTTTTATTAAGCCCACTGTTGTTGTTATGGCCTGAAAGTATTTACAACGATATATAACATGTTATATTGTCCCGAAAATAGTGCTCCCTACATCTGCCACGGCCATTTCTATCAATGGTATTCCAAAATGAATATTAAACAGATTTTGCACTTTATCGTTTACAGGATGTGTACCATAAATGGTAAATGGTAAATGGCATGTACTTATACAGCGCCATTTTTATGTCAGGTAACTAGACCAAAGCGCTTTACACTACATTCATTCACCCATTCACACACACACACTCACACACTGATGGTGGCAAGCTACACTGTAGCCACAGCTGCCCTGGGGCTCACTGACAGAAGCAGGGCTGCCGTACACTGGCGCCACCGGGCCCTCTGACCACCATCAGTAGACAATCTAGGTGAATTGTCTTGCCCAAGGACACAAAGACAATGAAAGTCGGAGCCGGGAAAGGAAAAGATAGACAAATATAAACATGTAAATAAGTCTTAAGCCCCCCTCCCACCAGCTACTAACTTAACTTTCATTTGTTGTGCTCTTATCAACCAATGAAGTTTGATTGCTCATCAAGCAAAGTTTTCCCTCTATGTTGTACTATTATTCCATTCTGATCCCTTCATTGTATATCTAATCTTTACTCATTTAAAATTAGACATTACCTCCCTTATCCTATTAGAAAAAGAAAGTGTTTTCTTTAGTTTAAGTTTTTTTTTTTTTTTTGCTTTTATAAAAACATGATGGCTAGTTTAATTTGTCAGGGTGTTCTCCACCTCCCTTGTAGATGTGTCTCCCCACCAGGCATGCTGTAGTTAATTAATCATGTGAGAAGTTAAGACCTTGAGATACTGGCAAAGGTGAACAAAGTATAGCCTTTTGAGGTTTGCACCTGTTTTGAAACATGTTGACAGCCTTTTAAAAAAAATCTCACTCATTTTGAAAAATCTTTTTATTAAACTCTCAAAGGCCAGTTAGAATTGCTAAAACAAAAACAAAAAAACAAAAACAAAAACAAAAAAACCCCAGAAAACTCTTGACCTGTGCATCCTTATTTTCATTTGGTTTGAGCTTTAATGGTTTTCTGGTTGTAGCTGACTGTTTTTTAGACTAATAGGTATGAGGCGTTTGTAGTTGGTTATCAATATTTTTTATATTTCATTGTTACTTTAGAAAAAAAAAATTTAAACAGGGGAAAGTTCAGTAAACTTCCATTCTGTCAGCAAGCCTAAACAGCTGAATGACAGCTGCAGAAACTGAAACTGAAGTGTTCTTAATGTGTAGGGACTTAAACCTTAAAAAGTGTTATTGTTTTTTCTTTACCCCTTTTACCCTGATTCTTTGTGCTTGTGCATGTATTTAAAAAAATACTCAAATTCTGCAGTTGGAGGCTTATTGAGCTGTAAGAAAAAACTGAAACAAATATTCCAGTTTTGTAATATAATTTATAAACATCATTTTATGAAAGCCGCAGTGTGCTGTTATATATGCTTTTTAGGTTATATCAACAATCAGTTTAACAGAACCAACGTCTCCTCCAAGATCAAACCATGTCACAGAATCGTTAAATATAAATTAGTTTTAGTTCTAAGTCATTATTGAAACCTTTACAAACGGAGGATCAGTTGATGTATTTTTCTTCTTTAATGCTCTGAACTAATAGTTTAAGTAATACTGATACACTTTTAGTGTTAATGTGAAAAATTCTATACTGTGCTCTTCCATAAGCTGCACTAGATTGGAGTACCTCACATAAAAATACATGATTTGCTGTATATTTTTTGCAACGCCTCAAAGGCTTCCCTCTGTTCACTGCCCAGGTTGAACTCATGTCTCCTTTGGAAATGCTAAGTGTTCCTTGATTGGTCATATGGTGCACTGCAGGTAGCTACTGATTTCGCCCCATTTAATACCACTTCCGTTTATACTGAAAAAACATGTTGAATGTTGCTTTTGGAAACACTTTTGTATTCCATGCATAACTGATCCAGTAAATTATGAGTTATTGGAAATATACATTATCTGCAGTGATATTCACAATACCCATTTCAAAGGTCTTAAGAATAATTTCTTAAGACCTTTTTTTTTCCTGTTTTCTTGTTTTCTAAGTTAAAGTGCCTAAATTAGTTTGTTTCTGCCTTGAGGTTTTAGTATGTGATTCTTTGTTCTTTTGCAGCCATGCGTATCTTAGTCTACGGGGAAAGAAAAAATAAGAAACCAAAGGTTTCAGGCAAATCGAGAGAAGAGTCCGATATGAAAGGCAATGATTTGTTTAGAGTTTACTTTGTTGTTTGTACCTTTTAGGACTTGAATGAACCACAGATCTATCGGTTGGGGATTTTTAGTACTCCTCTCGTATTGCTTTATCTGTTTGGTATTCAATGCAAACACAGATCCATTACCAGGTGCTCCAAAAATGCCCCGTACTATTAGGAGGATGTAGGTTGTAAAATAAGTTGCAGAGATGGCTGACGTTTCCAACAAACCATCTGTGAATAAATAAGGATGGTTTGTTTATTCCTTCCTGATTAATAAAGCAGTTTGCACCCTCTTTTAAGGGCAAGAAAGTATTATTGTATCACCGTGTTGTGGTGCCAGAGAGAAAAACAAATTAGTGTGTAAAACAGCTTTTTGTTGTTTGGCTTTGTGCTCGCTCCTAAGGGGGTTGGCCCGTTGCTCTGCTTGAAAATGTGGAGAAACGACTGATTGTGAGGCACACAACGTACTTTTGAGTGAGAGGATATGATTGAGAGAGTTAAGTTATTAATGGTGATGGTGAGCCAGTGAGATCAGCCGCCTCGGGCTAGAGCTGCGTGTGTTCGTGTGTGTGGAAGTGAAAGTTTAAAAAGCCTGGTGATTTGCCTGTATTTGGTGCAGTTTAAGCTGTTAGATCTGTCTCTAAACTTCCTCCTTTTCTCTGACAGGTACGCCTGTGGCCGTCTGTGCGTCTCAGGACATGTAATCAGGTGTGCATCTGCTGTCATGGCCTCCACAACAGCACATCTCCTTCCTGCCACAGTGTTCACCGTTCTGGCAGTGCTGGTCTCATCTGAGGACCATAAATGGCACTTTGATCCAAGTAAGACACCTTTTTAAAGTTTGTCAGTCGGCACGTCTTAAGCTTCTTTTTATTTTCTACAAACCTAGACCTGATTTCTTTTTCAAACCTTCCCTCTCCACCAAACGTCTGTCTGGACCTCTGAAATTCTCCTCGCACTCTCAGATCCATAAGGCTCATTCTCTTCACTATCAACAGGCTATCCTATGTCCTTTCCCTGTCTGCCAACCAGTCGTCAGTAATCGGAGACCGAGATTCGCGGTACCCTCCAGCCCCCCCACCTCCACATACACCCCCGACCCGTCAAGATCGCTAATGCACAGGCACTTTATGAAAGTGCCAGTCAAAGTGTCAGGGAAGGAAGCATCAGAGGAGTCAGGAAATGTGAGCCAACCTGGAGTAACTGGAGACTGTTGCAGACAAACTTCTCACTGCAAAAAAACTAAAACTATAAATCACAGTAAGACTGACGTGGCTGATTAATTTAGAGAGTTGGGAAGAAAAGACCTCAGCACTGAAATATTCTATACTTTTTGATTACAGAAACCAGAGTGGAAAAAAAAGTGTATATCTACTTTACTGGAAAGAAAATGGAACTTTACTGAGAATGACAAAAGAATAAATCACCCAAAACACAAAGTTTTTTTTTTTATTCTGAAAAGAATATTGAAATGACTGGCCATCAAACCTCCAGCTCACACTATAATGAAAAAATCTGATATTTGAATTTCTGACCAACCATCATTGCAATCAGATGTCTTGGTTCATTAAATCAACTTATGCTTTGATGATGAAGCCAAACTGTAACATATGCACACATTCAATCTAGCATTAGCTGTCATAAGCTGATAAACTAGTTAAAAGACATTGGGCTTGTAGTTAGCCAGCCACTTAAAAAAACAATGTTTACATTAAAAGGAAAAGAGGTCCTCTCATTAGATACTTTATTTGTTAAGGCTTTATTCAGAATGGAAGCAATTTAACATGCACAAAGTTGCCAAATGTCTCTACAACAGCGACAGAACCACAGAAGTGTGATTCCTTGCAAAACAAAAACAAAACAAAAAAATTGTCAAGGCTTTATTGCTTTCCATAATTAAGCTACAGACTGTTTCTGCGTTACAGAAGGTAAGAGCTGGAGATTATTAACATTCCTCCAAGTTCTGTGCTGCTCAGCACTTCTGCCCCGTTCTCCTTATACATAAACAGGAAGTTTAATTTGCCCCAATCCAAAAGACACAATCACAGCAAAAGTCTAGATGGACAATGATCCGATTAAGGATCAGCATAAACCAACCCTCTTAAACAGAAGTTTTATTCAGTTTCGTTTTGAATAAGCTCAATCCAATCACAATATTCTGTTCATGTCCATGTAGACATAGCTGTCACTTTTTAAAATGTTGTGGTGCACCATTAGTTTCGATGACCGTCTCTTTTTTTAAATTTTTTTTTGGAGAAGATATTTTAAAACCGCTGCATGTGTCTTTGTAGAAGTACAGCAAACTTCCATCAGTAAACTAACTGGTACTGAGATGCACCAAGTAGAGGAGAGCCATTCATGTTTTCTGCAGACGTTTAGATGAGTACCGTTAATATAATTTTAAATTCAATATGCAATAACTATGGATTTCACTTAAATTCCATCACAGAATAAGGTGATCTAAGAAATACAAAGCTACAGAATGAACATATCACTTCTACTCACCATTATAGTGGGATCATTGGATCTCAGCGCAGGACTCGGGCTACAAGCAGTTTAGCTCAAAATTGATCAGAAGGTGTGTTTGTAGCACAGGGAAACCTGGAGTTATTCCCTACTGTCTCAGGGAATCACAAAAACTCCATAATATCCAGTCAGCTCTGCTTTTACCCCACCCACCACACCTCAGCAAGTATATCGATTTTTCATAAAATACGTGCATTTTCTTCTTGAATTGATCAGGTAAGTAAGTCACTTAGCCAATAAAATAATACTATTTACATTTAAAATGAAAAAAAAAAAAACAGTCTCTTATTTCAAGTAGATAATGTTGAATTATCTTATTTTAAGGGTACAAATACTCATTCCTTTGGCAGATATCTACTTTATCTACTAAAATTAAGTGCAAATACACTTTTTTTAAGAAATGTTTACTCATTTTTAGATTGTTTTTGCTGTGTGCCACTCCAGCTCCTTTAATGCACACAGAATGAAGCAGGCAGTATTGCATTTAATAGCTCATAGATTTATTTGTGTAAATTAGAGCTGCACTCATCAGATTGTTTTGGCTAATTTCCAATCAGTGATTTGTGAAGCTGAACTCCTGTCACTGATTTGAGCTTGCTCTGATTCCCCTTACAGAACTTTTAAATTCAACAATACTTTTTTCACCTTTCTGAATAATGCAAATTGAACTGGCTAAAGAAATATTTACGGCAAAATAAGGATGAAAATAGCATAAATATCATAAAAAGAACAAACTATATGGGGATATCTCTTTCTGCATCACTGCAAATCTACAGATACAGAGTAATATTTGTCTATATTAATCAAGAAGTTTTTGTACAAATTAAATACAACAAAAGAGTAAAAGTATAATTTGCTGCTTCATAAGATAGAATATTCCTTAGCAATTGTTTTCTGTCCCTGTTTTGCACATCAGTAAGGCTGTATCATATCACAAAGTACAATTTTTTTCACAATATCTTTCTGAAAATAAATACCACTAGTAAACAACATGGATAGAAAACCTTCTGATTTGCAGACGCATTGATTCTTAATTAAGTTTATTGTTGGCCTAAAAAAACCTCACTGTCACCATTCTATATTATTTTTGTTAGGACCACAGGTGACATCACAACATGTTTGAGCGACAGAGAGAGAAAAAAGAAGAAAAAGGACAGTTAGCATTAAAAAGCTAAAGAATTTAATGTTTTTTTTCACTTAACAAAAAACATAACTTATGATCAACATCAGCACTTCTTAAGGACAAGATTTATAACAACTCTATTGGAGCCTTTTGTTAACACCTCATGTCTTTATAGCCAGCAGCCCCTTAGGTGTATATGATCTTTAGTTGTAACTGTGGAGGTTTTCTCCACAAAATTTTTTGTTTTTTATGGCGCAATGTGAGATGATTATCTGTGACTTGACTCTCCTAATAGAAATAACTCCCCACAACGTCCCACCTTATTTATGTGAGAATCTGTCACACAGTATGCACCTCCAGGGACTTTTGTGAAAAAAAATTCAACAAATGGCCCTGACTTGCAGATGGGACCATGCCTCCTAGTCCAAAGTGACACCTGATTTATCTTTGGGTAGTTCTTGATGGCTGGCCCATCTCCAGGCCATCTGGCTTTGTGGAGCCCTGTTTTTTTATACCTTGAACAGGAGAATTTTTTCTTTTTAGGAGACTATGTGGAAAATCTGGACCGGATTTATTCTTTAGTTACTGTTTACACTTTAGTTCACAGCAGGAGACTTTCTGCTGGAGATGCAATTTCACAGCTGGAAAAGCAGCACATAGGTCAGCAGAAAAAGGAAAGTGAAGCAACTTTTTCTACCATCATTCTTAATGTCTTGTACACTCAAGCATTATAATATCCCCTGTAGAACAGTATTGACAGAACAAGATATGTTATCAGAATGCAATCCAATTAATTTTATCCGATAAAGTTGTAGTTATATTTCAGTCATAGTGTTGTCCGCAGAGATGATTTGGAAAATGAAAATCTTTATTATTGCGCAGACTTGTCCTCTGATCTTCCCCTGATTTTACTGCACAACTCAAAGACCTCAAGCAAATGCTGCAAAATCTTTTCTCACAATGTGATCAGCTATTTCTTTCTAACAAAATATTCCTGGTGTGTTTTGGTTTTATTTACCAGTGAATAAGCTTCGGAATCCAAAACAACATTTCAGAACCAAAGTATTTAAGGCTAATATCAAATCGAAGATGTTTGATACCATCACACAGAAATACCCAAGTTTCACAGAGTTTAGGTAGCAAAAATAAAAAGGTATAACATGAATTCTTATCATAACGGGAGAAATACAGTTACATGCTACTCCATGGTGATGCTCAAAAACTTTTTCATGCTAAAAGCCCAAATTCCCTCCAGTAAGGTCTAACCTGCAGCGCTTTCTGATTATTTAAGGTACCCATCATTTAAGCACTTGGAGTTTGTGGGGAAAAAAGGTAGTTCTGCAAAAGTACTCTGTTCTGCAATATACTTTTGTATGAACAAAAAATAGGCTGCTGGCAACTGAACAATGTGGAAGCAGTTTAAAGTAATGTTAGGAACCTTATTATATGAAAACTTTTATAATATTAGTGTCCTGTCAAAAAGACTTGCATCACACTAAAGTGCAATGAGACTATAGTGATTGTTGGTTGATGGCTTTTAGCAAGTTGTTTAAAAAAAAACTTGTTGAAGGCAAACATTCAGCAACTAGCTTGCTGGATTTTTATTTAACCAAAGTGTATTTTTTGAGGGGTGTTTTTTCTTTAATAAGTCAGCATTGGATTAAGTAACTGTTGTCTTAGGTTCAAACTTAAGCTATTTATATCACCGGCAGACATGGTAAGGCTGTAAAGCTGAGCGATGAAGGATTCTCCGCTGGTAGTCCTTTGTTTTTTTGCTCATCATTTTTTAGTGAAAAGGAATAGTTGAGGGGAATTCCTCTCCTTCGGCTATGGTAACCCTAAACTGCAGGAATGGTGTCATAATGATTCTTGTTGGTAAAAAAAAAAAACTTAAAATCCTGCTTATGTAACTCAGTGGCACTAAGGTACAAGTTAGAAGTTACTGGATATTAAATAATTAGTAAATAAAATCCCAATAATAACTCCAACTCTCCATTTCACTTTTTGTCGACATTTTGCAAAGTGTGATTAAGCTGCCACTAGAACAGAGTCTGGCCAGACATTTGAAACCAGTCTGTTTTTCTTCTTTGCCCACAGTTTGCTCTTTATAGAGATGTAAATAGATTTGAATCACTAGCTCAGCCCTGTTTGTATTATTATAAAAGATTAAAAGTAGACGTAGAATTAAATATTTTATCTGACAGAAAGTGCTAAACTGAAATTGGTAATATGCCAGAATATTTCCTGCAAGGGTTAAATTCACAGGGACTGAAGGTGAGCTTGGAAGTCACAGAAGTAGACAGAGAAGTGAAAAGACTGCAGATTGCTGGCTGTAGACATTGTGGTGTAATGATGATGGTGATGTAATGAAATGGGCACCTGTCCTCAGGGTGGGGATGAACTGTGCGCGCCCTCTGTCACCCACTGTGCTTTTGGGGGTTTGTCATGGAGCCCAACATTCCTGTTTTGTGACTCAGTGACAGAAAGTGAGTTAGATGCGTTCCCCACACCCTCCTCAGCCAACCCTCTATGTCATTCCCTTCACCCCCCCCCACTCTATGACTGACCAAACACCCTCCGCCTCCTCCCTTTGATGACTTTAGAGCAGATAGCTGTCTGCTAATCTTTGTCTGGGACCATGCTATCTGGATCGTTTGATAAAGCTGCCACTGGATCTGAGTCAGGCCAGACATTTGAAACCAGTCTGTTTTTTTTTTGTTTTTTTTTCCTCTATGCCCTCAGTTTGCTTTTCTTCCTACAAATCTCGGTGTGCCGGTAACTGGAGCCGTACAGGATAGCTGGATCCCTTTGGTTGTTGCTGTGTGTTGGACAGAGATAGCTGGAAAAAACTAAAACATAACAAATATTCGGAGACAGGAAAAGGTAACCTGAGATGTGTTTCCTGTCTCCAAAGGGGGCATAAAACTTCCTAGGTTCCTCATTCATAAATAGAAGTTATGGAAACTAAAGATGCACTGAATATTACAGTTGGCCTCTATTTTAGTAAAGCATAACATGGCAAAATTTATTTTAGCAAACACTAATTTTTCTTATACTATAAAATGTGTTATTTTAAGGGAGTTTAAAATATTTTTTGCCCCCACTTATGTGTTTTTATCCATTAACCAGCTTGTAGCCTTCGATCTGAAAAAACTGTTTTGTCTCTTTGTTGTTTGATCCCGTCATGATTTTAATGTGCTTCTTATGTTTTGTCTTCTTTTCATGTTTTGCATGACTTGAATATTATTTATGTACAGAGCTAATCGACTTTGTCTATGAAAAGGGTTTTTTGTTAACTGTACTTACTTGGTTATGATTAAAATAAGGAGCAGAGTTAATGCCCTCTAGCTGTTTCTAGAGAGCCGTTTGCCTTAGTTTTAAACGGAATTAATGTAATTATAATAAGGAAGACAAAATTATTTAGATCTTACCTCTTCTAATACTGTGCACGATCCTCACTAAAGTGTGTATTTGACATGGTAAAGTACAGTATGGTAAAAAAAGATTTGGTTTTGATTAAGTTTGTGAATCTCTATCCTGATCTGATTTAGCTGAAGCGTGGCTGATACACATCACCATTAGTTTATTTCAAACGTCTTCAGTTTCTCATGTTACCTGATAGCCGTTTCCCACCTTTTTCATTTGGCATCAGTAGGTTTAATGCTGGTATTAGAATATATGTTAACTAACTTTTTTAACCTTGTACGTTATGATTTAATAATTTCAGCTAATTTTAAAGTCTTTGAGTTTTAAAGTTCATCAACACCAACTCACAGCAACCAGTGACTGTGACTCCAATCTCCATTGGTTAAAAATAACTCGCAGAATCTGGGATAAGATGCTGATTTGAGTCTGGAGAGAAAATCTTATAGGAGTAGAAAAGCTTGAACCTGAGTAGGGCTGCGACTAACGATTATTTTGCAAATCGATAAATCTGTAGATTATTTTTTTGATTAATCAATTATTAATTGGATATCAAAAGGCTCCTTTAAAAATACTTTTTATAAAATTAAACTAGGTGAAACTTGTTTGTTGCATGATACTCTATACTCCAGTTAGCGATAAATCGATAGCTTAATTAGTTGACGATTATTTCAATAATCGATTAATCACGATTAATCCGATTAATTGTTTCAGTCCTAAACCTGAGACCAGCTTAGCTCACAGTCACAGCTACCATCTGCTGAGTTTCTCTGCTGAAAGGTTTTAATAAAGTGAAAATGTTTTTTATGGGTTGTGACTTAATTTTATGTTGGAACCCCTCAACACTGCAACAGTTATGGGAATTAAATGTCGACCGTGTTTGTAATGTATTTGGCCAAATACTGTGACTGTTGTGAGTTATTCTGTAACAAACGAGAGCTAAAGTAGCAGCCTCCTACATTTCTCCCTAGACTTATTTTCTGTTTTGGCTCTGAAGCATCGAGCCCTGATGTTTTCCAAGATATGACATAACAACTTTATGCTCTGTGACCAATGATGGCCTCTGACAACTCCAGTGAAAATATTAAGTTTCTTCTGGACAGATGAGAGTTTTGCTCATATCTTTATCTTGTGTCTGTCTTCTCTGCCTTCCTCAATCCTTTCCCTTCCAGCTCAATGTCGTTATGCCCTGGGGATGGAGGATGGCACCATACCAGACTCTGACATCACCGCCTCCAGCGCCTGGTCAGACTCCACAGAGGCCAAACATGGAAGGTGGGAATATGTTTCAGTATGTGTAGAGTTTGAACATTGCAGATAAAATTTAATTTTTTGGATGGATAATTTTCTATTTGCTTAAAGTTTTTGTCTAAAACTTTTTTGTTAAGATAAAGCCAAAACATCAACATCAACGGCTGCAAAGACACAAATACATTGTTGAAATTCTTATTTTTTCCATCTGCTTGACCATGCAATGCTAGTTTTGTCATTAGGATTAGCTGACAAGGGTGGGCCAGGTTGCTGATTAAAGGCTGAGGTGAATTATGGGACCACCCAGGCTGCAAACAGCCATTAAACGCCAGGGATGTAATGGTACATGTATGTTTCCTGAACCATCACGGTGCAGATGGGGCATGTACAGGCAGTCAAATGAGAAATATGTTGGTCACAGGTGATTGCCACTTTCACCAAGACATGTATGCACACAGCAATGTTGTTATTGTTGCTTTTAGAGTAGGTTTAGCTGCTATCTAAAGCACGTCACACTAAACTAATGCAAGACTGGCTGGTAATAATGACACACAGGTGGCTCAGCCTGCCTGTTTGTAATTATTCAAAAGTGCAAAGTTAAAACTAAAGCAGGGAAGTGGTGGTATCTTGAGCCCAATGTTCATTCTAATTTTTTGTTAGACATATTGCCTTTTCAGCTTCTTTTACTTCTAAATTGAGGACATTTACTAAAATAGTTAAATAATTCAAATTTTTTGTTTTATTTTTGACTCAAATTTGCCATAAGTAAAAGTTATTTTTAAATGGTTAAATCGTAAACTTCCATACAGAAGTGCTTGAACACCTTTTTACTTTTGCATGTGTTTTTCATTGACTGACGGTTTACTGACTTCATTATCTATAATGTTATATCATATTATAGAAATTCAAACAGTAAGGCATTGCTGTGAAGTTGAAGCTAAATTATACATGCTTTTTAACATGTGTTTACATATTAACTTCTAAAAAATGCATGTTTTTGCATTTACATTAAGTAAAAGTTTGTGCAACTAACTGCAGTTGAGTAATCTTAATAGTTAACAGAGTCAAAATGTTTATTATTTTGCCTCAGCATGTGGATTCTGTGACCATGAGAGTTCACTCATAGTTTTGACCTGCGCAAGTTATGGATGAATTGCTATTTTGATCGATTGATGATGGAATTTTGGTCTGGTAAACTAAACCATTGCAGAACTAAGTGTGTGTGTGTTCTTTAAGGTAATGTTTGTCCAGCTGCTGTTCTTTCTTTTTTGTTTTCATTATAGAACATTTCCGAAGTTGATTTAATTTCATTCCACATTCTGATTTGTCATTGCATAATATGCAGGCTGCAGGAATTACAATTGTAGTTCTGTGCAACATCAAAGTACATAAGTAGCCAATGATCCAAAACTTATAATAACACTACACTAGATATTTAAAAAAAAAAATTTAAAAGAAAGGGGATGATGCTCTAAAACTTGTAATTTAGAAGGTAATTATGCACATTTGATCAAAGATGTATATATTCCTGACATACAGAGACACAGTTCCTTTCAATTTGGTTTACTTTCCCCCTTTTAAAAGCCTGCTTTTCAAACGGCTCTTTATGCAGAGCATATAATCACTGCTCTGAATAGCTTCACTGGCTGAGACTTGATAGGATGGATTAAATGCTTCGGTACCAGTCCTCTGAATTTGGATTGCTGCCCACATCTGATTGGTGCTGGAAAGCACATTCAGGTGAATGTAAGAGTGTTTTTGAAATTAATTAAAAAGCTTCATTAAAAATCATAAGAGCCATCATTAAACATTAACCACATGCTTTACTTAAAGAATATAAATACTGTCTTTAACTTTCTGTCCCTATAATATGCTGTATGCACAATTCCTAGGTAAATTAGAGAGATTTTGTTTTCTCTGGTTGTTAAAAACAATAATACTGTCAGATGTGTGAAATATAGAGTTGCATATTTGTGTTAAGAATAATATAATTATAAAAACATATTCATAATCAGTACTTTTAATACAGCTTTATGTAATAAGAGGGTTTATACTTGACGTGATAAACACCTACCTGCTTATTAAGTTGGGCTTTGCTTCTCAGGCTACTGCACCTTTTTAATTAGATTAGGTCAGAAAATAAAACTGTTGCTGAAGTCTCAAATCTAAGACTAGAAATGATGTTAATTATAACTCTGCAAAATAAGAGTTATTGGTGATAGTTTTACCAGTTTAAATTAAAACTGTAGATGATCAGATCAGAATGTAAAAAAAAATTAAAAGATGATCTGGCCATCATAGACCAGATTAGATACATGCCTCTGGTAAATTTATAGAAAATCTTAGTTTTTGCCCTTAGTATCTACTTGGATGAATGTATTTACCCAAAAACATACATGCACTTATGTATACACAGGCATAACATGGATAAATCTCCAAACATTTCTGTACACCAATGCACACAAATCTATTGATATGTAAAATCATATGATATTAATATTTTCTGAGGCCATATATCTTCCAAATGTCTGCACCACTTTGATGGAAGGGTTGTGACAGCTCCACTGTGCTGATGTAACTTTAGCTTTCTATCAGATGCCAGCAGGTGAAAAGATGGGTGAAGAAAACTGCAGCACTCATTATCGGTCTGGACTGCCTTTCAGCTGCAAGGATCAGTTATAGAAGTGCTGGAATAATGATGGTTTGAGCTACTAATCATAAAAACCCATCTTATCTCAAGTCACTTTATTTCCATGGTTCACTAACAGCTCAGCCTATCATGTTAAAAGTAAGCACTCTTCCCTTAAGTATCCTTGAAACTATGTACATGCTCAGCATCAGTTATACATTTACATTTAAGATGAATAAAGTTACCTGCTGCTATTTTAGGTACATCTGGTACCAGGTTGATCTGCTGTTCAACCAGTTACAACCTGCTGTGCACCTGATATTGCATCAAACCAATGAGCTCTAACACATAATGTAATATGCCACTCGAAGTAGAAATTAAAAGATGGCTACACTGTGGTCCTTAACAGTTTGAGATGAACTTTGATTACTGTGGTGTTTATATGATGCACAGTTGGAACTAAGGGGCTTTAAGGATGCCAATTAAATTTTAGCACAGCAATATACCACCAGCAGCCTGAACCTTTGATGCAAGGCATGGTTATTGTCTAATTCTAGTGACCCTGTGGCAAATGTAGCTTCAGTTTCAGTCTTTAGCTGACAGTAAAAATTTATCAGTACCCTCATGGTTATTGGGGCCATGCATGACAAGACATTTGTTAATTTTTTTCCTTAGTGGATATTTAGTTCTTGTTGGTTTTTTTTAACCATTTTCTATAATCAGCATTTTCTGAAATACTCAGTCTAGCCTGTGTGGCACCAACTTCCTTAACCTCCAAAGGGAGGCATCCTAATCGGATAAAACAGAAAATCCAAATCATTTTCTCATTGCATAGCTGTTTCTTCACATTTTCTTCCTCTCAATAAAGTGCAGACAAAGCCCCAGTCGGTCTAACCTTCGTCAACCTACTGACACTGGTGAATAAGACCTCGAGATATTTTAAAGAACCGTCAGACTCCAACGATAATTTCACTTTGGATTCAGTTACTGTAATAAAGCTGCCAGAATGAAACGGTCGAATACCGTATTAGAAATCTCAAGGTTTAGGAAATATACAGCACATTTTAGGTTTACCAAATTGTTTTGCATGAACATTAAAATTGGATTATTTGCAGCAGATAGATGAGCCAGTGTTGATAACCAGTAAACACAAGGCAGTGCTTGGAGAACGCATTGGCAGGGTAGTGGAGTACAGACATTGAGGACGAGCCAGTTGGAGCTTTTCAGGTTGGAAAAAAAAAAAATTCCTTCCACACACGAAATACTTTCTGTAAACAGTTTAAACAGGAGGTGGTCTGTGGTGTGAGCAGAGGTCTCAATCTTTATGGGGGTCGATGCTCCATCACATGCATCCACGTTCCATCACATGCTCAGCAAGCAGAGCCCTGAAAGATGGCCAGAAAAAGACCCAATCCTACTCCTCACTTGACTGAGATCCAGTTGAGAACTTGGGCTCTTATAAATAAAAGGTTTAACAAGAAGGAAGCGTGATAAAACACGTTTTATAGTGGAGCAGAATCGGTCAGATTCTGTTAACAAAGTTAATTACAAAGTTAAAGACATGGGGAGGTTAAGTTAGTTAAACTGATTCATTGATGACACCCAACCTAGCTTAACGCACCTTATGTTACTATTATTTTAACAAAATTTGAATGGAGAGAGCTTTTTCACACAGGTTCTCTCTAATTCATTTCTGCTTTATCGCTTCTTCATAACAGCTGCACTCCCATGTGATGATGATTGGGCAAGCCCTGTGTCAGCGAAAAAAATACCCAAAGGCCTGCAGACTAGCATGTATGAACGGGTCATAAATGTGGGTTTTCACATCAGCAATGTAACAAATAAGCTCGATTTGCACTTTTCTTGTGTGTGAATTTTTTTTTGCTAGGTGGTGCAATCAGCCCTCTACGCATTAACAGTATTGGCTGTTGTTATAAGCTACATGCTCACTCTGGGCTTTTACCCAGCAACCTTAATAAAAGTAATAACAGTTCTCATTCATCAGAGGCTAATATCAGGGACATTGCAGGCAGGGGACACGGGACAGGTTATCTAAGATGGGGACTATCTCTGGAAATCTGTGACGTTTGATCACTTTAGTCCTGGAGGCCAAAGCTAATGTTAAAGATGCCTGCTTTCCAAAATCCTTAGACTATTTTAAGAATTTTTAAATCTAGGAGCCATTACACCAACAGTAATTTCTCTGAGTCCAGGAAAACACTGTCTGTAACGCAACTGCCTGATAGAAAAGCTGAGCCCATATTTCTGTGTTATGTTTTTAATAGTCAAATGTATTATTCGATCATAAATGTATTTTTATTAGCTGCAGGAAGAAGTCAATGCATTTAATAGAAACAAAGGCTTAAAATTTTAATTTTGTGTATTTTACTTATACAGTGGAATCTGCTTATAGTAATCATGTTGGTCCAGAGCCAATTTGAACACTATAAGCGGTTGATTACTATATCCGTGACCACTATAAGCGGATTCCACTGTATATTGTTTCACTTGGTTAAGTTAGATACTGGAATTACATTTACAAAAGATGTATTGGATGGGTCTGTATGATGTCTTTAGCATACTGTTATAACAGTCAATGACTCTGACTGGAAATGCTTAGTATGTGCACAAACAGGAACATTATTGCTTGCGGACTATTCTTTTACGAAATAGTAACCAACTTTTCTGTGGTTGATCTCTTTTCCAACACAGTGATACAGCAACATTCATAAGGACTTGTATGACTTCTTTTATTAATAAGTTCATAAGACGTAGAACTCTGCTGTAGTCTGCTTTGGCCTTTGTGACCTGTGATTGGCTTTAGCCTTTGGGTCCAGCTAATGTGGATTTAAACTTTTTGTAAAGTTAGCTACTGCAAATGAGATGTCCCTGTTTTTTAACCTAAAGAACTGATTATGGGATTCCTTAAATTGGAAATAAGTATTTTTTTGTTGCATTGAAAACCGTTACCTTCATTAAAATAAACACTTAAGTTTTTTTT
>NW_015150501.1:1458940-1463315 GCF_000732505.1 Cyprinodon variegatus
TATATATATATATATATATTTGTGTATTACTTTGCAGCAGAAACCTCAGATGAAACCTTTTTTTGTCAGGTCAGACTTTAAAGAAAACCAGATGTTGGAATGCAAGTGCAGGAGTTTGTGCATCTCTGCTCTTTGCTAAGTTCTGAAGTACAGACTGTGGCAAAAAAATGTTCATACCCCTTTGACATCATCATATTTAATCACATCACAATCAAAAACATCAGTGTATTTTATTGAGACTTTAAGTGATAGAGCAACACTAAGTAGTTGCGGCATCATGCTGTGTTGATGCTTTTTATCAGCAATAACAGGGAAGGTGGGTAGAGTTCATAGGAAGATGGATTGAGCTGAAAAATAGCAATAATGGAAGAGAACATGTTGGAGGCTGTAAAAGACTTTTGATGATCCCTAGCAAAAAATTACTTCAAACAATAAAAATTTTTTTGCAGCTTTATTTGCAAAGAAAGGTAGTCATACAAATTGTTGGTTCAGGAGGTTGAATTAAATATTACGCTATGCTCTCAGGATATTATTTGCAAAATATTTTAAAAGGTGCAGGTATCATACCCCATTTAACTTTACAGTAATGCACTACTTTGAGTTAGTCGATTGTGATATCTCAATAAAATACACTGACACTTTGGGTTTAAATGCAAAAATGTTCAAGTTCTGCTAGATGCTGTATTTTTCAACAAATTATAAATGGATAATGTTTCACAGATTAGCAGTGTAACTAAAATGTGAACTAAACACATTAACATGAGGCACCTTTTAGGAAATCTAATTAGATACAGTTTTTACCTGCATAATCTACCTAAACAAACAGGTTTGATGTTCATTGGACATGTAGGCTGACTGATTGTAGTCCTTCATAAATAATTGAATGAGGAATAGGATTTATCTTATAATTATGCATGTGTTGTAGCTGTTTGCTTCAAAACTGGAAATCAAGCTCTTCTTTAAACTAATTTGTTTGTCTGTAGAGTTTCCTTTCAGTCTGCTGGCACTAGAGTAAAGTAATGTTTCTGAAGTCTATTAAATTACTGCAGGAGATGATTGTGTGTGCCTTCATGTAACCCATTTGCTAATTGTGTTACCACCTCGTCTACACGGATCGGCGAGAGCCCAGTTAAACCTGCAACACGCAACAGCCACGTGTTGGAGCTTTTGTTGGATCATGTGCTTGTTCGTCTCTGCCGGGTCTGTTGGGCTGGGTCTGTTGGCCCGCTGTCTAACCATGTGGAAGTGATTGTTAGCTCAAGCTGTTTTTAAGGCACATTAGGGAGACCCTGAGAGAGAAAACAGGCTGAACAGCGAACATAAAGTAAAACAGAAAACGAGTGAAAGGTGCATTGCTGCAGTGCTGTGCTATAAACTGGGATGAATCAGCTTGAAAGCAAGGTTTAATGGACCGTATTTCTATTTCCCAGAAAGAAAAAAAATAGCATATTGGATATGATGAAGTGGGGGGAAAAAAATGGAAAAATGCTGTATTTGTTGATGATATTTAATAAACAGGGCTCTGCAATGTCAATCAGGAAGGCTGGTACATTCTGGTCCAAACAGCCTGGCTGTCTTTCTCGCTCCTCTGTCACAGGGCTCTTGGTGGAACGCTAATGTGTTGATTTAGTCCTGTGGCTCCCAGCTATATGAGCTCACCCCACGAACAGGCAGAAGGGGGTGGGGGGGGGGGGGGGGGGCTGATTTTTGAATCCAAACGTCACCGTCAGTTTAACCGAGTTGATCTTGTGATTTGTTTTAGTGGTCAGAGCAGCAGCTTTTGTTTTCAAAGCGGTCAGAGCGTGGTTGTGGCCTGGTAGTTTGTTCCAAAAGGCTCCCAGCCCAAGTTACTCAAACCTCACAGCTTCATGGCCAAGGTTGTGGTCTACTTGTGGCCAATATGTGGTGCTGGTAAAAAAGCTCCTTTTCTCGGGGTGGATTGAGAGAGGGTTCACAGTCAGAGAGAATGTTTGATGCATGTGTGTGGTCAGAGTACGCGCTTTCTATAAAGATCTGGTCCTGACAGTCAGTACCAGATCTTCTCCTTCGGAGGTTCTACTTTTTCCGTGTACCTCTCCATGTTTCAAAACCATGGGATTTAGATGTAGTTTGTTATTTAATGGGTCAGGGTTTAAAGAGAATTTTCTTTTTTATTCATAAAATAATCTATTTTTTTTTTTCAGACTGAGCACTGGAGAAGGAGATGGAGCGTGGTGTCCAGCAGCCCCGGTCTTCCCCAATGAGTCGGAATACCTCCAGGTCAGTTTTTCTGTTTATTCTGATCTGGTTCCACAGACAGTGTTCAGTGTGTCTGGCTTATCTGTGGGAAGAATAACAATAAGTGTTATCTGTTATTTAATGATTAGAGTTTCTAACAGCCATCCTTCGCAGTGCTGGTTTCTTAAGCCTTAAGCATGGCTGGTTACTGTTATCATGCTCTTCTGGCAGATGTGTCTCTAATTTGATTTTAATTAGCTTTAAAAAGCTTCCTGACTTCATTTTCGAACCTCCTCACTTCATTTTGTTCATTACTGCTTGATTGCGCCGATTTTTCAAGGTGTTATATTTTTCCATCTCTCATCTCATTTAAAAACATTCAGGCTTTTACTACAGGATGCAAACATTACTTACTCTGTGACGTGTGCCATTTCTTCATGCCTTTGCCGAAATGGACGGAAACAGCTTCACCTTCATTTTATGAGCTGGCTTTCCTGCTATTTTAAATGTTTGACAAATTCACCCCTGAAGTGAAGTTATGCTACAGAAAGTTTCTTGTTGTAGTGGGAGGACCACCGCCATGTGTTTTAGTCATTTTGCAGGTTTTGCTTTACAAATCTCCAAAGGCCAGTGTAGCTACAAGGTAAAATAAGTAAAACCCTAATCCAAATAATAATGCCAACTAATTGTTTGGTGCTCCCTTAGCAATCATTGTGAGTAGCTGCAAGATTACTTGAAGAGAGGGATAATTTAGCTGTAGTTGATTGTTTGCTTATATCTGGTATAAACAGTGGACTTCAACAAAACATGCCTTTTATGCTCCACTTTTCCTTCCCGTGGTTGGCTCATTTTTCATGTCGTTATGATTATGTGCTATTACCTGTTCCATTGTAGTAATATACAATTTTGAGGTCAAAGCTAAAAGAGCAAGAGTTTTATTGAGAACATTAGTAAATTAGTAATTACAGCTGAGGTAATGATCATCATAATGAACATCTCGGAGGTTGAGGTTCACCTTGCAGGAGAGCACCATCCCTAAACCTACAGCTGAATGGCCTAGTCAAAGTCCAGACATAAGTTAAATTATGATTCTTTAATGAAACTTGGAAATTAAAGTTCACTGATGCTCTCATCCAGCGTGACTCTGCTTGAGCTGCAGAAATGAGTTTCAGTCTAAACATTTACAGAACAAAGATGAATGAAAAATACAATGAAAATGTGCTGTTGTATGTACAGAGAGTCTGGTTTTCTACAAAGTATTGAATCATGAGGGCTGAGTAGTAACTGCATGCCAGCTTTCAGATTTCAAAGTACCAAGAGTTATTTTTCTTCGACGTCACAATTTTATGCACTTTGTGTTTTGTTTTTCTGTTACGTGAAGTCCTCTAACATGACACTGAGTTTTATGGTACAAACATGAGGCAATGTGGAAAAGATTAGGATGTGTGAATACCTTTGCAAAGAGCTGTATAAGTTATTCACCAGAAAAAGCAGCTTAGCCAGAATTCTTGCAACCCACTTTGCTTTTAAAGCATAATCTAAGGCAGCATTCCTCTGACTGATCCATTGCAACTCTGCCTACTTCCTAAATGAGAAACAGTTGGTTTATGATGTCAGACAAATCAGTAAACTCGGTGAGGTGAACATTCAAAGGATCTCTGTTCAAGGAAATCTAGGCATGCTGTTCTACCTATGAGCTTAATAAGAGGCAGGTGGAGAAAAAAAGAAGAATTGGAAATGGTTATGGTTATAGATTTTAGCTTTTTATGCCATTTGTGAAATCTTTTTAAAAATAACTTGTTTTTTTGACATGTTTTAATGATGTATTCCTTGTAGATTGACCTGCACAAACTCCACTTTTTGGCTCTGGTTGGTACCCAAGGTCGCCACGCTGATGGGCATGGCCAGGAGTTTGTCCGCAGTTATCGTCTCCGTTACTCCAGAGACGGAAAGAAATGGATCACCTGGAAGGACCGTTGGGGACAAGAGGTCAGTCACTTCCTTTATCTCGACCATTAAAGAAAGAGAGTTGCAACTCTGTACAGAAGTGCAAGAAAGTAAATGTCAAAAAAAGCCTGAGGGTGAGTGCAATTATTGTAGAGAAATCGATTTGTGTCCTCAGGCTGTTGAATATCAATGCTCTTTAACTGACTGTTTT
>NW_015150501.1:1463754-1512983 GCF_000732505.1 Cyprinodon variegatus
CATCCATCCATCCATCCATCCATCCATCCATCCATCCATCCATCCATCCATCCATCCATCCATCCATCCATCCATCCATCCATCCATCCAATGTTTCCTTCTTTGGAAACTGAAAAGAAAAGTCCAATCATTTCTTTAAGATGCCTTTTAAATCAATAGAACTTCATGATGCCCAGAATAGAAATAGACTGGGCCTTCAGGCAGGATTAACTGAAGCCAGTAGTTAACGGGGGACACCCTGAGGGAGAGTCAGATTGGTGTGGCATGTCATTGAGTATTGGTGCTTCTCCCTGTTTCTAGGTGGTGTCAGGTAATGAGAACACCTATGATATTGTGCTGAAAGACCTCGGCCCTCCAATTGTTGCCCGTATGGTCCGGTTTTACCCCCTGGCTGACCGGGTGATGAGTGTTTGCCTTCGGGTGGAGCTCTACGGTTGTGTGTGGAATGGTAAGTATGTGCATGTGGGAGACATAAGGAGAGCACATAGACACACAAACTATTTGCTTTTCTTATCATTCTGGACAGTGTATTTGAGGCATGGCTGCTAGATGTAGATAAGTTTATGTTGAAGGTGACTGGGTTTTCCCTCGCCTTAGATTTAATTTCATATCAGATGGTAATGATTACAAAGACGTGTTTTTGTCTCCTCTGAGGGATTCGCCCAGAGAAAAGAAGCCACAGTCTGATAAATGATGTTGGTTTTACTGAAGCACAACACTGAGTATTTATGACTGGTTCATCTTCTTTCCTGCCCCATCCACCTCCCAGAGACAAAACGGGGTGCTCTGTAAATCATAGTTGTCTGTGAATCGAAGAGACCCAGTTCCTGCTCTGTGCCTTCTGGGAGAGCATCTCTATAAAAAAAAAAGAAATGTTCCACAGTGGTCTCAGGGGTGCAGCAACTTGGTTCAACCTCAGGCCACAGATTATGCAGAATCTAATGAATACCAGCCTTTTTTCCATCCATTCTTATGTAATCACATATCCGAGTATACAGAGGTGGCTGCTCCTTCTTGTGTTCCTTTAACATTCAGAGAGACACTGTCTTACCCTAAGGCAGTCATCCGTGTGCTAGAGTGCAAATACCCTGTGAGGAGTTATTATCAACAATACCAGTTTCAGTATCACTCCCGCTGTCCAGCTGTTGGTTACAATGGAGAGGTTAGATGGGTTAATGAATTGCAGTGATGAACAGACCTAAGATGAAGAGCTCTACTCCCATTTTCCTGACTAAGAACCATCTGTTGCTATTTCATGGACACATTTAAAAACACACTGAGTCAAAACATTAGGACCACTGATAGGTGGCTATAATGTGTTTTTAACATTACGTTTTTCTGTCTGCAAAGTTGAAATTTTAATATCAAAGATGAGGATTTGAGTTTGACAGGAAGAGCCTGTGAACTGAAGCTTTCCTTGTCTATCATTATTAGGGCTGAAAGAAAAACATATGTGCAACAATTTTGATAAAGGTCATTATGACAGAAAACAATTCTGAAAAAAGTCTTAAAAAAGGTCATTCATAGTGTTTATTTTAAAGGTATATTCCAGGGATCATATAAATAATAGGTCATATAAATAAGATCATATGAATAAGAGGTCATCATACATTCTGGTCCCCATTTTCACTTACCGGTGGTGAGTCTGACATAGTGGAAAAATTGCAAATCTTCTTTTGGAAAATAAGCTTGTATGAGCGATGCAAGCAACAACTTTTAAACAGAGCGTGCACAAGGAGAAATGGGCTTGTGGATGTTCTCGCACGCGCTTAATAGGCGTTCCTCTTGGGAGCGGATACAAGGTCGGGCATGTGCATTTTTTTTTAAATTGGAGAGGGCTGTTTTTTTTTTTTATGTGTGAGTACATGGTATCAAAACTCTTTGAACAGCTGAAGAATCTTGACCATTTGTGTCAGCTCTTGCTCTCGGTGTTCTTCAACTGCTGTCGGGGCCAAACCAAATTACTCTGAATGACACATGAATGATGCAAAAAGTTCACTGCATCATTTATATGGAGGTCAGTGATCCAGAGGTGGTGATAAATATGAATTATATTGTACAACTACTGTCATTATTTTTCAAGAGTGGCCTAGAGGAGAATCAGAGGTGACCAGGGATAGAATTAAGTCTTATTGATGCATGTTGGGAGTGAAGGCTGACCTCCGTTGTTCGATCCAACAGAGGAGCTGCTGTTGCTCAAACTGATAATAATACTGGCATTGAAAGAAATGTCTCAGCTTTAGAATACATGTATGTAATAGTTAAGTAAATAACAGGACTCTGTCAAATTGGACTGCAGACTGATGAAGTCATTCAGACATTTTGTTTAAATTTTGAACAAGGGACACATAAGAAAGTCACATGACAGAAGGAATGGGTTCGACACCATTTAATAAAAAGAAAGAAAAAAATAATTTATTGTAAGAAAGCAAATGTTAAACGTTAATCAGATAAAAAGCAGATTTTTTGCATTTACAATTTCCCAAGAAGAAAACACAACATAAAAGCACTCAAATGACCATGTTTAATACGCTTTTCCACCCCTCACACTAACCACTGATGACCACCTGCCCTGATTGGTGCAATTATGTCAACTTTTGCACAAAAAAAGTGTTTAATTCTAGTAACAGCGTGCATTTGAATACATTGGAAGCCAAAATGTTTTAGCTTACAGCAAATTTAGTTAAATGCTGGAACTGTAGCACTTAACAGGCTGTTACTGTATAGAAAATAAAAGCAAGATATGAGAGGTAGTATGTTTTGTCTGAGAAAGAAAGCAACAAGAAACATTTTTTCCTTAAAAAAAATTTGTTCCGTAACGTGTAGTTTGGTTTCTCCAGATGGACTGAACGCCTACACGGCTCCAGTGGGTCACGTCATGAACTTACCTGGCCTCCCGGTCTATCTAAACGACTCTACCTATGATGGGAGCACCGAACAGGGGTAAGACACTCTGCTGCACCTCTTGTCTGTCTAAACATTTAACTACTAGTAGAAGGTAACTCGCCTTCATAAACTCACACAGATTGAACTTTTATGGAAATGTTCAGATGGGGCCAAAATATAATAAACTGTGAAAGAAAATGTAATATGCCTGGTGCTTATCATATCTGCTCAACCTGAAAGGTGTTTTGTTTTTTCTCCACCTAATCTAGAGATGTCATTATTTTCCTTTGTCGCCCTGAGATTTGAGGCGTGTTTCCAGACCATAATGTTTGGCAGTGGGCAATGAAGGGTAACCCAGGAATTTCGGGTTGGTTGAGGGGTCCACATTCTTACAGGCAATGCAGTTAATGGGGCTGAAATGTTTTGCTAACGAGAGAGCAGCCACTTCTGATGTAATCCAGACGTTTTCTTTTCAGATTTTGGCGCAAAGGCTCATATACTGTGGGGAGATGAGGTCTGATTGTTGGGATTGAGCAGCTGGGATGTGTTTCTGCCATTAATGTGTTTTTGCATGTTTATCTTTAAGTTTTGCTCCTTTTATTTGCCTCTTGCTGTTTCATCTAATGAAAATGATGCGATGTTTGCTCAGGATGCAGTTTGGAGGCCTTGGCCAGCTTTGTGATGGCGTCCTAGGAGGAGATGACTTTATAGAAACTACTGAGCTGCGGGTGTGGCCAGGGTACGATTACCTTGGATGGAGTCGGGAAGCCCTTGGGCAAGGCAGTGTGGACATTGAGTTCCACTTTGAGAAGCCCAGGTTCTTCAACAGCATGCAGGTGAGGACGGACACATTTTAATTTTGAATACATTACCATCGGGTCTATTTGTATAGACAGAAACTTTTGCTATCAGAAACTTTGAGTTTTTCAGGATAATTTAAAATTAAATGCGCTGGTATGAAAATGAATTTAACTTGATTCAAAATTAATAATCTATTTGGTTTTATTGAAAGTTAAGTTGGAATAGTTTTACTTTGTTGTAATATTCAATTTTGGTCTGAAAAATAATTTGCTGTGTTTGATTTAGCTTTGAATTGGATTAAAATCAATAATTCCTAATGATGGGTTCAACAGAAAAAATAAATGCCTTCCAGCCTGGTTTGCACATACTCTAAAATCAATACCTTTCCATTTTGAAAAATAATAATGCAGAGACTTTCAGTAGTTTTGAATCACATTTTCCTTATGTATGCACCAAACACGTGTTCCAAACCTAGCTACCTCATCTACCTTCAAAGTGCATCAATGTTTGCTGGTGTTTTAGAGCTAAAGGACTATGGAAATTCTTAGTTTTGCTGCATTTAAAAAATTGTAATAAAAAGTCAGATTTCTTTGATTTTTGACCCGTTATCGCTAATGAGAAACTTGAAGATCCTATTATCCATCTCCAATCACTGGCCAAATGGTCCAGGCTACTACATGAGGAGAACTACCACGGACTATTAAAGTGATTATATAAACTGAAGTCATTAGTTCAAAAACAAAAACACCAGATGACTAATGGAAGGCTTGTCTTTCCTCTTCTAATGAAGTTTTTTACTTTCTAGTGTACCGGTAACTCCAATTTACATCAGCTTTTCTGACATGTAATTTTTCCGTTATATAGTTCAATGATATATTTTAGGTTGTATGTACTATCATTAGTAAATATTAAAAACTAAAGTTTCAAATTATGATGTGAATGTAAAAGTTGCTTGGTGTTAAATGATTCTCTAGATCATGGTTGAGATATCCTTGAGATTCCCATATTCCAGCTTCATTGTAATGTGTTTAGCTTTGTTAATCTGCCACCAGCTTCATATTGACTGAAATAGCTCTGTGGCCGTTTAATTAGTTTGAATGCACCATTGTTTCTGGCAGGACAGTGCATCACTGCTCGTCTCTCTGGCAGCCACCGAGTTTCATCAGTCGGTTTGTGCGTCTGTGTGGCTTTTGGGGTTAGTTTTTGGAGCAACCATGGAGATAATGATATGAAGCAACCCAGTTTGAGTTATAACTGTGTTTTTGCATTAGACCGGGGTTGGAATTTCGGCTTGGGTGAAACAAATTCCTATTGTACATATTTAAAAGTGAATTTACAACCAAAAACTACTCATAAAAATCTAATTATATTCAGCGTACACTCAACAGATTTTTTATTCTTCATTTGTTAAGCATTGTTCTACTTTACCTTAGTTACAATTTAAAATATCTCCCAGCAGTATTTCTATTGTTTTTCCTAGACTTATACAGCTTTTCCTGAATTTTCCCCTGTGGTTTTCACACACTAACCTCAGCTGACATACACTGTTATGCTTGCCTGACTGAGCGGATATGTCAGGCGCACAGGTCAGATAAATAAAGACTGGGAACCTGAACCCAAATCTTGGTTGACTTGTCTCTGCTGGACAGAGTTCCCTAACCTGTTGTTAATAGCCTCCCCAAATGGGAAATCTGCTCTCTAACCCTTTGACAATCACAGCACTCTTGAGTCTGCTTTTTGTCAACTTGCAAATCAATCCTTTTTGGGAAAATTTTAAAACATTTCTGTCAGCGAATTTGAAACTAAAGAGAAAGATCAGAGATAATACTTAATAGAGACTGGATTTATGATTTAAAAAAAAAAGTAAAATAAAAAATACAAAGAGTTTCCCCAAAAAAAAAAAGAAAAAAAAAAAAACCTTTTGCAGGTCATTGTATGCTGTATTCCCTAACGGAGTAGTCATTTACTTGTTACAGTCGTACAGCCATGATACGCTGCATACACGTCATCAGAGCATCTGGTGCAGCTGGACGTCTTGCATCTTATGTGTGTGTGGGTGTTTGTGTGGGTGTGTGTGTGTGTGTGTGAGCGTTAACATGTGGATTAGATTAGCATGACCGCTCCTGCACTGTGTGAGGTTAACAGCCAGCCTGTCAAGGCAACCTCTACTCTTAACTCCTCTATCTCTAAAGAAAAATAAAATCCACCATTTTCCTTCTTGGTTTCCTCCTCTGATCTTAAGTTTTGACCTCTCACTTACTCCTTTTACCATCGACATCCTTTTCTCATCTTCTAAACTTCCTCCCTATTCTCTCAGCCTCATATATTAGGGCTTGTGAGAGATTCATTGAGTTCTGTGATTGATGTCTTCTCTACAGTTTTTTTTTTTTTTTTTTTTTGTAAAGCTGAAACGCCCATTTTAGCTAATATTCATTTCTTTTTAAGCCCAAAAATCTAGGAAGATATACAAATTGTTTGGAAAACCTGAGTAAAAACTGGAATAACCAGCGTTGGAGGGTACAGCTAACCAAAACATTTTCTCTGCTAACCCATATTCCTCTAACTAAAATATTAGCGTTGCTGCAGCTAAACTGAAGAAAAAGCCGAATCAAATTACAACTGAAAAAGGTTTTGCATTCAAAACAAAATGAGACCTTTTTTTCCTGTGTGTGTCCAAATAATTTCAAATAATGAATCTGAGTTAGCTATAGTTGTTGAAATGTCAGTATTAAAAAACACTTGCAACAAGGTTTGGAGTCTTCCACCCATTAAGGAAAGAAAAATGATAAAATGAACAAAGTAGTGTGTTGGTTTTGACTGTTTTGTGTAGGTTTTTAGAATGGTTGAAGGTGCTTTAACTGTGCTGCCTTTTTCTTCCACATAAGTGCAGGCAGGTCTTGCCCCAGTCCAAATTAAATGATTGGAAGAATTGCTTTAAATTGACATGATTGGATTATACACCTCTCAATCAAAAAAAAAAAAAAAAATCAATCCTATTGAGCTCAATGTAATCATTTCTCCTAATCCCTGTGTTTATGTGACACATCGGTCTTTATTCTAAATAATAATGTTCATGTAAACATATCTAGTGACTTTCCTTGCTGTGTTCCCCCTTGGTTATTTTGTTCATCTGTATTCCCGCTCTGTGCTTTTAATGCCAAAGCAATTATAGTTCAACAAAATGGAAATGTGTCATTAATTTAGTTTCTTAATTTGATCTTTTCCAGCTTCTCTACTCACTATGAATAATAAACATCCCATACTTTGCCACATATTGAAGCTAATTCACATATGTACTTGGTAGATTTCCTGATTGCATCTCTATCCCTCTTGATCCCTATCTTGCATGGATTATTTTTTCTCTTGAAAACATGCTTGTGCCGTTTTCTTAGGTACACAGTAACAACCGCCACACGCAGGGCGTGCGAGTCTTCAGCAAAGTAGAGTGTCTTTTCAAGCCTGGCCTCCTGCAGCCCTGGTCTTCTCCTGCACTCGCACTGCCTGTTCCCCTAGAAGATCTGAAGGACCCCTCTTCACGACCCATCTCCCTGCCGCTCGGCGGCCGGCTGGCTCAGATCCTCCGCTGCAAATTCTTCTTTGCAGACCGCTGGTTGCTCATCAGCGAGATCTCCTTCCTCTCTGGTAGGAAACTGAATCTGTTGGTTTTACATTTTGAGATAAGTGGCTCCCCTGCTGGTTCTGGGCCATTATATGCCTGCACAAAATTTGCTCTTGCATCATAGATATATTGACATCTTAGATATTGTTATTATTTCCAGGAAAAATCCATGGTGAAAATATTTTAGGTTTGACTACAAACTATTATTTCAAATCTTTTAAGGTCATCTATTGCATATTAAATATATTTTGTTTTCCACTTTTTCTCTAACTCTGAAAACAAGTCAAGGTGTGTTTCAAAGTATCTGAATATGTAAATAAAAAAGCAAAAACTGAAAAGCTTTACATTACATTTTTTTCTCTCTCATAAGATCCAAGATTTCACCAGTTTTTGGCGTTAAGATGAAACTTAAGTTGAATCATTTTGGCAAAAAGGAAAAAAGTGAATTTTTCAGTCTGAGCTGAAACATGCAAGAGATTGGTTCAGTTCCCAAAACCACTCTTCAAAATAAAAGGCTGCATTCTCATAAATTAATGTACATGAGTAAATTTCAGGTTCTTAATGCTGTATTACTGCTATAAAAAGGGTTAGAATTTCCAAATGAAATTTTTAGATACCCTTTAAAATAAAAGGATTCTTATTTGATACAATTTTATGGTTTTGTCTGTTACGTATTATTGATGGAGCTCAGACAGATTTAAAAAATGTTGGCTTTTAAAAATAAAACCCATGTAGAATTCAGAATTAACAGGGTATTCAAATAGCTGCCTTAGGCTGCCATTTAAGGGAAATCATCAGTACTTGATAGTTTAAACATGCTTAAAATTGTTGATTGTTGTTGGTCTGGTGTGGTAGAAATCATTATGTATATAAGAAGTTAGAATTACATTACATACATGTAACTCAACTACTAATCATACCAATGTAGCTGCTTTACCCTTCCAAAATAAAAGAAATGCAATCTCTTAAAAAATGATGTTTTATTACACAGCTAAAACTGGCATTACAGACGCCATAATGCCAGCCTTTCAAAATAAAATTAACTAAAACTATTGCCTCAATCACAACTTTGAGTTTTATATAACAGGGTTGAACATTGTTAGATATACTTAACAATTAATCATAAGGGTATTATGCATAAATCCATGGTAAAAAAAAAAAAAAAAAAATCATTCCTTTTATAAACATACCCTTAAAAAAAAAAAAAAAAAAATCATTCCTTTTATAAACATACCCTTGTTTGCATTTATTCTTGAAACATAAAAAAAATGCAGTGGACTCAAAGGAGCTTACATTTATATGCAGGGCTGCAAGGGTACAGCAGGCTTGGATGTTTTTACACATGAGGTTCTTCATCAACAAAGTAGAGGACAATTACAAACATAAGTTATGCATATCATTATATGCATAACACATATTAGAAAAAAAGAGCAGAGGTCCAGAGTGGAAGGTTATTTACCAGTTGTTTCATAATAGTTCCTCTGTCAGAATAATGCTTCCACTGCCAGCATTTACATTTTAGTATCTCTAATAAAGAATATTTGCAAACAGTCCTTCTGGTATGGTTTGTCTCTTCATGTACGCTAATATGACCATGCTGGCACATTTTTATACACTTCTTATGAAAGTCAAAGTTTCACATTTCTAACCTCCACTGTCTTTCTTTTTCGTTTTTACCTCAGCATATCTGAAGTATAATAAATACTTCCTGCCCAGGACTCAGGTGTACCCATCTGCACTGTAACTGAGATAACCTTGGCTGCTTAAGCTGTTCATTGTGTCAGGGTCGATGTGATAATCTAGCTGCCGTGCAGTCTCACAAAGTCAAGTGCAAGAAAGATTTCACCCAGCAGAGTCTAGTTTGTCGGTTTGAATCATAAAGGTGATGAAATGAAATGTTGCTGTAAAACTGTGTGAATGCCAGAATAATGGCTCCAGACTGAAATCGGGTCCATTAAAGCCTGTCTGCTGTCTGAAAATAAACGGATAATTGTAGATGGAAGATATTTAGCTCTAATGAGTAAATTATACAAATGCAATCATCAAGGTGGATGATTGTTCCTGTATGCCTCATATGCTCCATCCAGGTATTTAACTCAGTCGCGACTGAGTTAAATCATCCACATGACCTAATCCTTTATCTTCACTGCTATCAGCGCTCAGAAACAATCCCTTTCTGCACACCCGCTTGCTGTGAGCATTCAGTCACTGTACGTGAGTTACAACACCGATGGTAGCTCGTGAGATAGTGAGCAAACGCAATCCATCATTCTTGTCAATAGGAAATCCATCACCTCCTGATTAGAAAGACTCGTTCTTCGCTGATGAAGTCCTTTTGCCCAGCTGTGACCACAGATGCACTTTTCCCTTCACATCTACTTGTGTTAGTGACATTTTACAAAAGGGTTGTGTTTGAGAAGAAATCTATAATTTTGACATTCAAATTATACCAACACCAACATGTAAGGTTTCTATTTACATTCGAGGTGAGTAGAAACACTAAAATAAAAAATGGCAGCCTCTACGTGTGTTAATCAATGAGAACTGATCAGGCACATCCTAAATGTGGACTATTGGCCATTTGCAGATATTGGAGATATTTTACTTGCCACAATTCAAGAGTAGTAAAAAAAATATGTCCTAGGAGGTCAGGTGATTGTTGAAGATTCAAATAGTGGGATATTTTTGCTAAATATAGTGTTTAATAATTAAGTGTTTCAAACTCGATTGAAATAGATTTAAAGAAAGCCTTGTAACTCAACCACATAAAACAAAAAGTTTTAAGTAAAAATCAGAATCAGGTGCTTTAAATCTGACTAAATGTACAACCATTTACAAAAGAGGGAGTGAACTCAATCTAACTTTAGAAAAATAAAACTCTTGTCTTTATCATGAAAACTATAAAAATCTGCCTTAATAATTTACAGAATAGAGAGCCTTTCTTTTCATAAGCAAATGTCTATAATGTATGTCTATAATGTATGTCTATAATGATTTGTGTCGTCAGTTTAAAACAAAGAAAATCACGATGATTTTGTTTATTCAATTTTAAAATAACATTCTTTGGTGCAAGGGTATTTTAAAACTGACAATATGCTAAATGTCCTTACGATAACTTAGAGAAAAAGGTTACCAACACTTTCAAAACCTTTATTTATCTATGACTTAATAATAATAGTTTAATCTAGCAAAGATAGGGAACAAACCCGTGAAACTACTGAGTGTTTTGCACCTTCAGAGCGATTTAAGCTATGACTGCCTTCTCAAGCTTTTGCATGTGAGGGCGATCTAAAGGTCTGTTTGATCTAAAACAGTTCCTCCAGCTTCTTCAGGCGAGAGCTGCTGTAGTCTTCATATTAAAGTGATGGAGCTGCTGCCTCACCAGCTCCATCAGCGACAAAACCAGTTAGAAGGAATTGCTGATGGGGGTACCTCCCAATACTACAGTGGATAATCAAAAAAAAGTAATAATAGGAAAAGATTTTATCAAACTTAGGAATAAACCTCCAATTTCCTTGCAAACATCTTTAAAAAGTAATATTTGTGGCATAATCAGGAAATATTTCTGTAATTAATAATTTTTTTTTCATTTTTCGTATTTTGCATATCCAGAGCCGTTTGAGGAGGATGGGACAGACCAAAATTCTTTTCTTCACAATCCTCCAAAGTTTCCAGATCTTAGTTCGTCTCCTCCAGTGAACACCACCTCCTCTGCTCCCACATGGAGTCCCAGCTCACTCAGCAGCACCTCTGGGCCGTCTGGTAGGTCTGAGCCGCTTCTCACCACCTTCTAATTGTCACTTGACATCCACTCTCTACTCTCTTTACATCGTTTCTGTGCCATCTTTATGTTTTTGCCAATTTTATTTTGTCAAAGCTCTGAAAGATAATCTCTATACTCAACCGGGTATTAAGAAATTATTTTCCAGATTTCATTGTGCTTTTGGAGATCTTGAAGTGAAAGGGTAAATCATTGTAAGAGGCTGTTTGGCATCACAAATAGCCAGCATGAATGTAAATGAATACTGTATTCACCACGTTGGATGAAAATCCCACTTTATCCCTTTTCTTTGAGCCTTCATCATCTCTCCTCTCATGCTTTCCTCATTTGTTCATCCCTCGCTCCTCCAGAACCCCCAAACGCCACCACCCTGGTGATGGACACCACTGGTAACTGGACGCTGTCAGGTGAGAGAGAGCGCACCAAAGGAAAATCTCTTTAAAAAAGCCACAGAGGAAAATTGACTTCCTCTAAGTTGGCTGTCCTCCAGTATCTTAAAAAAAAATCGTCCCTGTGCTAAGTAGACAGTTTGCAGTATAATAATGGAGCAGGGATTAGGGGGACAGGATTTGGCACCAGGCTCTGTCCCTAGAGCTTGAAGATAAATAGCTTGAGGAAACAACTCTAACGCAGCCATAGTAAATTATATTTGCATCCAATAACATCTTGGCTTCCTGTGGTCTCACAAACTGCATGTTTTGTTGGCGAGCTGGCTTTATTCGACACTGCTAAACAATAACGGCCTCTAAAAAAATAAAAAGAGCTGGAAATGGTTTTCTGTGGCATGTATTCTGCTTTGTACTTTTTACTGGATGCGGTTGGATGGCTTTGTCTGGGTTTATTTATTACCCGCATGATGTTCAAGGGACACAGACATAGAGGGCCAAAGAGATGCAGGGACTCTCCTCTGTTTTGACAGACTAATGTTTAAAACACTTGATGCTAAATGTGTATTTAAGGATGTTATGCATATTTACATTTGTTTAAAGTGGTTTATTATTTCTTTTTATGGGATGACATGGAGGGTATGACACTTGGTTGCAATGTAAAGAGCGATTGTACAGCATCAGTAGATTTTAGGAATCAGGGGAGGGGCTTAGCCCCCAGGATGTAAACGAACATGACAGTTTCGTAAAGCTAAAAAAAAAAACTGTAAAGTTGCTTTTCCACTATTTAAAGAGATTTAACAGATACCTAGTAGGTAAATGTTTGAAGCAACTGTTGGGTTATTAATATAGTAGAACTAAAAACATAGTTCGTTTGTCCCTCAGCCTCGCCTTCTGCCTGATCCTTCACAATATCTTGAAATACAATAAATTGAATTACCTGATCAACATAAAGGCTTACGCCATGAATTTTGCTCACAATAATTGTTTGCTCCCAAAGATAAAAGAGAATAACAAAAATAGTTTTAATTTAAAATCTTAAATCAAAGTAATATTAAGGTATTCTTGAAAATATTTACATGAGCTTAAACTGACCTGTATATACAATAGTTAAAAAAGTGATTTTGAGAATAGTTGGATTTTTTTTCTCTTCCTTAATACAAAAAATGGTATTTTGTGTTGTATTAACTGTTGTTTTCTTTGCTTAATAATGAAATTAGTTTGATGTTCTTAAAAACTTTAGTTTGACACTTATTTGTTAATTAATGTAACATTTTCTATATATTCTCTCACAAAGACAGATTTGTTTGTCTTTGATAAATGAAATCAATATTTGAAAACTTTTATTTTCTTAAGCGATTTTTGTCTTCTATTTAAAATAGTTTAATAAATGTTGACAATTAAGTGCGACATAAAAAGCCAAGGTGAATGGATGAATACTTTTCCACATCATTCAAACTTTTTTAGACTTTCCTAGTTATAAAATAATTTGTTTATGTGCAGGTTTCACAAAGCCAATTGAGTCCAGTGGAAAGCTGTTTTTCCCTCATGCATCAAACATGTCTCAGCTGACATTGAAAAGAAAAGGAGACTAGGTTCTGATTACTTGACTACAAAGCTGCTAAGAAGAGGAGGAGGCACGCTGGCATCCTGTTCCCTAAGCAGCGGGGTATGGGAGGCTCAGGGTTATGGTGCATATTCAAGCAGACAATCCCTATCAGATGTTGAGTAAGCCTGCTGTATCTTTGCTGGTGTGTGACTCCCTCTCTTCCCTGCTCTGGTTATATATACACAAACCCACACAGTGGATGAACACTCAGAGCTGCAGAATAATTTAAATGTTGAAGAACTGAATTAAGAGGATGTTTGTCTACTTCTACCAAAGTTACATTTCTAAAGAGAAATGCCCTTAAGATGAAAGAAGCATAAATTATTTTTAAATCAAATCAGTTTTATTTATCATCTCAAGCTACTGTAGAGTCAGCTTTGTCAAATCATACTTGATTGGTCAGTATTTATAAGGCAGGAGTGTCTATATTTGGTCCACAGGGATCTCTATGTTGCAGGTTTCTCTGCTTCAGCCCAGATGATTTTCACTGAGGGCTGCTTAATATATTTTTTACTGAACTGTAATAATTTGAATCTGGTTTGTTAAAATAAACATTGAAAATCTGCAATTTTTAACATACTTGTTCAACAGACACCCAGCAGATTGAATCTAGTCGTTGACCTACAGAATTCAACCCTCCTGGATTAAAATGTGCAGTCGAAGGCGGCTTGCATTGTGTTATTTTCTTTGCAGCAATGCCTCATACTGAGAATGCATGTGGTGATAGTAGAGTGAAACTCCCCTCAGGTAAAATCAGGCTCAGCATAAATGGCCTTCTGCCACAATCAAATGAAAGTTTGAGCAGAAAGGGCATACACACAAAGAGAACTTGAAGCTCTGATCCAGGAATGCTTTCTATAATTGAGAAAAGGAAAAGTTGGCAGCAGTATTGCTTCCTGTTGTGGCTTCTTATTTTATTTATTTATTGAGGATTTGCAGCTGCACACATTGGAGTCTTCTAAAAGTCTTCAAAAAATACCAGGGCCAAAAAATGGCCGCAGCCCACCATGATTAGTTATGATATGTGGAGACGTGGCATAGCAGAGAATATAGAGTATGAGCACGCTGTGTTTCAAAACTTCAAATAAAGCACAGTGGCCTACATGGAGAATAACCGTGTTAAAAATTGAATACACTTTCACTTCTCACAGAGCCTTTGATATCGGGAGAGATTGCCACTCTTCCTATTTTGAATTGAAAGTCATCAAAGAAACACTGCTGGAGATGTATTTTAAATTGTTATTAAAATAAACTCTTTATATAAATATTAAAAATTAAGCCCATAATAAGACAATGCATCCATGCTTAATAACAAGCCTCTCAAAATTAATTCTTAGACTACGAAAAACAGAAGAATGTTTTTGAATCAAAGATGGATGAAGAGACTGACAGACATGATAAAGAAAGGATATGAATAAGTGAAGTAAGGTTTTATAGTCTTTAATATGCCTCAGCACACTATGTGCCAAGCACCTCTAATGCTCTTCTGTTCTATTGTGTGCATGCCTCCAGTCTGTCAGACTTGGCATAAGCAAAGTTGGAGGCCCAATAACAGAGTAGTGCTTTACTCTGTAATGTGGAACTAAAAGGACACATTTCTCATTAGTAGGAATCAGAAGGGCGTGGCCTGCATTTGAGTTCAGAACATCATAGATTTACCTTCTGCTGCAGTTACAGCTGCACATCCTGCAGGATATGGCTCTACCAGCTTTATATGTAGAGACTGGAAAGTAAATCCCAATAACTAACTGTTGGTGGTTTTGCCAGTCAGGACTTTGACTGAATAGACTTTTCTAAAACATGATCTAAATCATCCCACTGTGTTAAGCTCCATCCATCTTTTCATCAACTCTAATCCGCTACAATTTCCCTGCTGCATAACAGCTTAGCCACAACACGATGCAGCGGCCACCATGTTTAGCTGTGTGGATTATGTGATCAGGGTTATGTGCATTTGTAGTTCTGTTGCTGCCTCTTTTTTTTTTCCCTTTTGATTAAAGAACAATCCCCAAAATGACGTTCCAAAACATCCAAATATGCCTTAAAGGGCATATTTGAGTGTTTGTCAATTAGTTGTCTTGCTGGCAGTTTCTTCCACCAGTGCTTTGGATTTCTCCTGCTCCTCTCTCTTGTTTTTCTTACTCCATTTTTACTTAGCTATTAGTAAGATGACCATGCCTTGGTAGATTTGCATTTAAACCATAGATTACACAGTAATTTGTTATATATTTAAAATTTCAGACATTTTTTTTTATCCCTGACCTTTACTTAGGATCTTCATGAAGGTTTTGTTCACTTATTGTATCAAGCCTCTCTTGTCCTGACAGAAGAGTCAAATTTATACTTATAATATTAAAATTTGGAGGGCTCATTTTACTAATTAGTAGACTTCCTGTTGTACAAGATTAGATTTAATTTTTAAAAAATAAATATGGTAAAACATCTTAGATTTTTATTTTGAAAACACTGAGTCCAGACATTATTTTTGTTCAACTTTTTTTGTGTTAGTCTGTAACTTAAAATGCTACTTCAAAATGAGATGCTTTTGAAAGCGACTGTATCCTTGCTGGCTAAGAGTTGGGCCTGCAGCATTTGAACTAGGGGGGGAATGTCGCATTTTAATGAACCTTATGGAAATTCTGAAATTCAGAAGTTTCATTAGAAAAAACTTTTTTTTATATTGACCCCAAGATTAGGAGAAAATACTTTGAGGTTTTTCTTTCATTTTCCCAGAGCTAAAAAGGGGACTGTCCAAATTCCCAGCTGTCATGCAATGCATCATAACGTTTTGATGAATCCGTAAACAAACTAATTTACAGAATAAAACCATGTACGGAGCTAAATCATAATTTTCAGATTGTTTTTCTGTGGTTAGACTTGAAGGCGCATTTACTCCCAAACCTTCACACAACCAGAGTTGCAGAGAATGTGGCAACATACTCTATGCTAAAGCCCACATTTTCTTTATGCCTAGCATGTGTTTGGAAATTTAAGACAGCAATTTAATTAAATTTATGGTCCCAGCACTGGCATTACTTTTGTAAACCGGTTGCACACATATGTGCAGTCCATGGATTATTGTCCAGATAGTATGTCCTAAAAGGCAAAACAACTATAATAAAATATGAGAATTTCTGTCTGCAAAGAAATACACTACAACTCACTTATAGTGGCTCATAAAACACGACTGAAGCTCTTACATGTAGGCTTTCAAACAATAGTGAAAAATGGAACAAAGGTGCAGCAGAAACACAGTCTTCTGAAGCAGGCTGTCCGCTATCATATAAATGTGGCAGGATGATGATCAAGGAAGTGCCTGAGGACATTTGTTTGAATGGGAGTAAAACAAACCTCAGGTGTCATCCTGTTTGCCATTTGTCTCCTTTGATCACCACTTTCACTGTATTATATTTAACTTCCAAACCAATCTAATGCTTTGCATGCCGTCAAATGATTATCAGGTGGAGGATTACTGTAAAGTTTCACTGAAACGCCTCAATAGAACGCATACTGTTAATGTTATAGATGTGGAGCTTATAAAGAGAGATTTGATGGTTTGAATAGATCTACAACTTTTTGATGTGGATGAGCCATAGACGATATGCACAAACCTGAAAAGGAGGGCAGGACTTGGCTTGGATTCATCACATGTTAGCTGATGGAATGAATCTGCTGTGCGTGGGCGTTTTCTTGGAAAAATATCAATTTAAAAACATGAATCCTAAAAAGGTTGAAACAGAGACTCTCAGCAGCAGGAAAAAAACAACATTTTAAGGAATCTGATAGAGAGAAACAGAAACAGTCAAAAATGACTAGGATTGTTACTGATGCTTTTAAAAAATACAGCTTCTTCACATCTAGCTAAAAGATTTCTATCCCTTCATGTGTGGATAGTAACGATTTTATCTGCATACAAAAAATGTTTAATTCTTTCAGGCAATTCTTTCTTTTACCAGTGGTTTGGAAAAAATTATTGATAATTAATTTTTTGCATGTGTGGGGATGTCTAAAATGTATTTTACATTAATTTAAATGTGAACAAGCTAACTTTCTAAACATCAAACCTATGTTTATGAAAAATGTGAATAATTTATGAGACATCTTGTACGTGGATTATAAAGTTTTCACATAAATCATCAATAAATGTAAATATTTTACATGAAGTGTGTAACATTTGCACTATATAGATTTCTTTTTGCTATGACATAACCACCTCTTTATTATTTTTTATACTTAAACCTTCAGCCTTGGAAGGTAAAGCGATTATTAACAGAAGTATGGTTTGATTTCAGACCCCCCTTTAAAGAGTTTAATTTCTCTTAGATTATCTGCACTGAGTGTGGTCAAATTATGTGGAAGGTCACATGCATGCAAGCGCTTCACTAATGCTGTGATTGTTAATAAATGTAACTTTCAAGCACATCCTCCCACATTTTATGAGTTCTTCAGCTGAAATGTGTTTGTCTGAAAATGTTGGAACGTAAAAGCAGTGAGTTTTTGTTCCTAATAATAAAGATAAAACAAGTTAACATTCATCATGTTTGTTTTTTCACAGGACGTGAGTTTGCTGGCATTACTCCGAGGGCAGGACTTCCTGTAGCCAAAGATGATGGAAGTAACACGGCTATTCTGATTGGCTGCCTGGTGGGCATCATTCTGCTACTGCTGGCTGTTATAGTTGGGATTCTTTGGAGGCAGTACTGGAAAAAGATTTTGGGGAAGGTGGGTTAAATATAAAACCTTGATATCCTACAATTTTTTTTTTAAGTGTAAATATTTTAGTTTTTCTGATTCAGTTCTAAAATAATGCATCAGGTATTGTTCTAGCAGTGAACCAGCCCTTCTCCATCTGGATTTATAATAGCTGCTAATCAGTCAAAGATTAAAATTCATCTCCAGAATTTTGATTGTCCATCTGTCCTAATTGTTGTTTCATGTTGCCTCTCAGGCCCAAGGCAGTCTTTCCAGCTCCGAGCTCCGAGTCCATCTGTCCGTCCCCTCAGACAACGTGGTCATCAATAACACACACAGCTACTCTAGCCGCTACCAGCGCATACACACTTTCCCTGATGACCGGGACCACGATAGAGACGGAGAGGGGGAATATCAGGAGCCCAGCGCTCTCATCCGGCCCAGAGACCACAGGGACAGCACCAGTAAGTCACAAACAGTTGCTTTAATGTTGCTTACCTTAGCTTTTAAATTTGTTCTTTCTAAGTCAGCATAAAAGCCAGGGTTAGAACGTAAATAATTAGAAATAAATTGCTCTTTCAAAGTCACAAGTCATCATTTTTGTTTCACTGTTTTCTCCTGAGGAGTGATATTTTTCTAGACTGGTTTTTGCACTTTCCACTGCAGTTTGTGGCCATTTTCATCCATTAGTCCCTTTCAAATATGCCAAGCTTATGTTGTCCAGCTTTATGCATCACATACATCATATAGAAATATATTAAACAAAGCATTTTTTATTGATGTATCTACAAATGAAAAACTCATCATTCAATAGTGATGGAATTAAAGTCGAAATGAATAGAAAAAAAATGTTCAGTATGGTTATATTATATCCTCCAAAGCTGAAAACATAAACAAATGTCGTCATAACAAAGATCATTTGACATGACAGCAGAAGCATCATTGGCCATGTTTGTTTTGAAGTCAAGCAGTGACCAGAGATGAACACGACTGATGTTTGCAGTGTACGCACAAGCACCCCCCACAGACTGCATCAAGGGGAATTCACAAATGCACCAGTCTAAAGAAAAACGTTATGTATTTTGAAAAACAGTTTAAGAAAATATCAACATGAAATACTTATATTCCTTAATAAAAGAGCTTTGAATAAAATAAAAACATTGATATGGACAAAAAATTACAGTCCTCATAATCATTTAACTGTCCCACCGGCAACACTACACTGCAAATGATGTTGACACTGTCCGACACTAGGATGGACAGAAAACGAGTGAAAACGAGTGAAATTTTGACAGTTAAGGGAATATGTAAAACATGTCATCAACTGCACAGCGATGGTAATAAATAAGCAGAAAATGTGACATAAATCCAACCTTCCATATGAGGCGTATTTACATTTTTTTTTACTCATGCTTGTGGTTTTTACCACACTGCTTAGTTTGCATGCCTGTGTTTGTATTTTTGCAAACTTATTTAGAGACGGAAAACAGCAGAAGAAAGAAAATAGGCTTGATGTAGCGTGCTTATCAAGAAAACAGTGGTGTTACAATATATTCCACTATGCCAAAGAAAAGTAAATCAAATCAAACATTCTGCAAGGAAGACTGCTTACAAGAAGATGCACAGTCTAGAGAGGGCACAAAAGAGCCATTGTTCTGAGGAACTGGAAGAAAAGGGAGGAGAAGCTAGGATTAAGGGGGAAAAATGCATTCCTTTGCTTGCATTGTTCCTCAGGAGGTTGGCATGCCATCTTTACTAGGCGCCTGTGTGAGTGAAATAACAAGAGTAACAAACATCCCAAACAGACAGTTTTTAATGTGGCTTGAGCTGTTTTAACATGCCTGTTACTGAGATGTTCCTCTTTTTCCCGTGCTCAGAATGCAAACCCTTATCGTTGCTTGTATAGACGAGGACACGCTAACACTGTCATGATTCTGTTTTGTTGTGTGTTATAATTTTTTTTTTGTACACCCCACCTCGTTCTATATGTTTGTGATCCCGTAGCCTTGCTGTTAAACAATCCGGCCTATCACGTGCTCCTACCAGATCACAGAAAAGGCTCCAGAGCCATAGTCGTCACCAAGGTCAACCAGGCTCCAGAAAAGAGCCTCAATGTACCCCAGGGTAAGAAGCCTCAGACTGGGCCGAACTTTCATCAGGATCCCCTGCTTCAACACTCACCTGCAGACGCAGTAGTTCTTCTCCTAAACATTTATCCTCTTTTTTCTGCATGTTACCTTCTTTTTTCTTACTCATCACAAACAGCTTTTCTTCCTTTTGTTTAAAGGGATACTTTGGGCTCTAATGAAACAGAAACTTTCATATGGATGGTTATTTTTTTTATTTGTCATCAGAATCAGTTCCTGCAAAGACCAAAGTTTTGGATCTTCAGCTTAAAATATTCAAGCTATCTTAGAAACTGACCTTTATTTTGTTCAAGGACCAATCTTTCAAGAACAACAGCTTTTCAGTGGTATATATTTTTGGATTAACTTCGAAATTTCACATAATTGTCAAGAGTATACCCTCCTCCAACACTGTTAGTACTTTCTGCAGTGTTACCATGACCCTAAATGGCACAAAGAAGATAGAAATCTCCAATATTTAAATATGAAATGTTACAGTAGAAAATCTGCGTTGTTTGATGGGAGCGAATGAAGGGGGGTGGAGTAAAACAAAAATAAGATGTTCAGTGAATGACTTGCCATATGTTAATATGAGAAAGTTCAATAAAAACAACGTTTAAAAAAAGAAAAAGAAAATATGTATTGGCTATATAGGTTAAATGCACACTCCTGTTGAAATTTAATTGATTGTTTCAAACTAAAATGTTTCATGATGCACAACTAGGTTTTAAAGACAGACTAAAGGATTGGTTGGGATAATGGGATAATTATAAAAACTGCAGTTACCCAAAAACTAAACCTTAAAACTTGTCAATCATAAATAATCTGTATAACTTCAAATGAGGTTAAGTTGTCTTTGGATGATTCCCCAAACATTTTTTTAAAAAAGCAAATATTTTTTTTCTGGATAAGAAGCTTTAAGTCCCAAACTTTCAGGTGTCTGCATGAAGCTAAAGGTGAATATAAATCTTTATTTTTAAGTTTCTATTTTATCCAATACATAAAAGTAAAAAAAAAAATGACTTCACAAGGAAAAATAAATGTTGTTGAGTATTCTATTGCAAAATCACATTAGAAAATAAACCTGTAGTGTTAGTTGAAGATTGCTGTGGACGAGATATATCCTCACAATCTGAAAGAGATGGATATCAGTTGAAAGGCAGAGTGGAGAAATATCAGCCGTAGGATATGGGTTGCAATGAGAGTCAATTCAAAAAGGTGCTTTAGCAAAGCAATTCCAAAACAAGGTCACTGCAGCTTTTTGTTTGTTACTCAGGAAGATTAATCCCAATAATCCTGTTTTGATCCTTGTTATAATACAGTGCAGTTATATTCAATTGATAATGGCAGATGGGTAATAAGTTGTCTTAGGAAGCCCAGCCACTGCTGAAGCTCCTGCTTCTCCTTCCAGATTATCGTAAATATGTCACCTTTATTAAAGTTATCTGTATAATCCATGGTAATATGATCCATTGGCCACAGTTTCATCTGATTTAAAGCTGAAAAATCCTCATATCAGGCTCATCATTATTTCAAAGGTAAAACAACTTAGTATTCAGCTCCTGTTCTCCTTACAAGCCCATGACTCAAGTGCTGTCTGAACCTTTTGGGAGTCGCTGCTATCAAACATAAAATCATTATCTTTTCAAGGTGTTTTACTTTTTATCAGTGAGTGAAAATGCAGGTTGAAATTTAGTTTTAAATCTGGAGCGAAATAGGCTGTAAATGAGCATAGGTGGGTTCAATATAAAGGGTTTCATACCTTTTAAGCATGCAGGGAGTTGCAGGAATATGTCTTGTATAAATTTAATAAAGTTATATATTATCTTTGCGCTCACTGGAAAAAAATAAGTCACTAGGGAGTGAATATATACTGTCGACTATCCTAATGAAACAATGATTGATGTACTGACCGGACTGGAGGAGACCGCAGTGGGGAATACGTTTACAAAATTGTAATCCTTCACAATGTGCAGGGGTGTGTCCATATTTCTGAAGGATGACAGCTTCTCTGCATAATTTCGGCTTTAGCTCAGCCTTCCAGTAGATGAATGAGCTTGCAGCTGTGCTTAGGATCATATGTTCCTTCTGTGCTAATCAACGACCTGTTCCTGGGCCAGGAGAGCTGACTCCATGGAATAAGGTTTTTTACTTGTTTTCAATCATCTTAGATTTGATCCATTTTCTTTTTAATGCTTTATGTGCAGAAAATGTTGGATATGCAGCTGAAATCCAAACTATCCCTTTAAAGCAAGTTGTCTGGCTTTCTGGTCCTGTTTCTGTTTCGAATCACTTGGATATTCTTGGTTATCTTATCATTGCATCCACCTTGTCTGCCTTTTCCTCTTGTCTCCAGCTTGTGGTTTGGACTTGGACCTGGAGAAGGGCTTCCCTCCAGCACACGAAGAGCCTCCTCCCTACCCTGGATCCCCTCCTTATCCATCTCTGTCTCCACCGGTTTCCCCCCCACTGCCTCCCAGTGTCCCACATTATGCCGAAGCAGACATTGTAAGTCTGCAGGGGGTCAGCGGCAACAACACCTACGCAGTACCTGCCCTGGCCTCTTCCAGTCCTGGAGCCGACGCCCTCCCGCTGCCGGAGCTGCCACGCCAGTGTCTCATCTTCAAGGAGAAGCTGGGGGAGGGACAGTTTGGGGAGGTGAGACTAACAAAAACAGATAAAGTATCCCCTTTCTCTATCAGTGTCTGATTTCTTTTTTTTTTATGGTGTCAAAGGTCCACCTGTGTGAAATTGAAAACCCTCTGGACCTCCCAATCCTGGAGTTCCCCTTTAATGTGAGGAAAGGTCGCCCTCTTCTGGTCGCGGTGAAGATACTGCGACCAGACGCCTCCAAAAACGCCAGGTTTGTGTCATCACTCCCACAGTTTCTCCCTTCACTGAACTACGGCACTTCTCCCTACATTTAAGGATCAAATTAAAAGGAAGATTTTGTAAAAAATGATGCCACTGTTGAAAGCTTTCTTCATTTTTATGCAATATGTCTAGAGTACAGAAACAGCCTTTTTCCTGTGTATATCCTTTATATGCTAATTAACTCATTTTATTTTAATAATTCAGGAAATAAGCAAATATTTATTTGTAAAATACACCACTGAACACTAGAGGAGTAGAAATTGATACAATCCATGAGTGTTTAAAAAACTGGAGCAATTTTTACTCATTATTTCACATATTTCCAACCTGGTTAAACTAAAGCAGTTTGTAAAGGTTTTGCCTCTGTAGGATGAGGAATATAAAATTATGACTGACTTTAAAACAGAAGATTAATTTTAATAAAAGTTCTACATTACATGGATTTAAATGTCGATATGCAGATATTGTTTTAATATGCAGACAAAGATAACCCTTTTGGAAGCCTGAAGAAACATAAGCTCACGCTCATTTTTGTAAAAATAAATCAAACCTTTTATTTGAGAGGTTATTCAGTGGTGAACAGGACAAATGTTTAGAAATAGATGTTTTTAGTGAAACCATTGGGGATCTATTGGTAGCTGTTCTGCTAAACCAATTTTCTATACAACAGCACCGTCCTGCAATGACCTTTGTCAAGGTCTGAGCATGCAAAAGATATAATTGACTATTCCTCATTCTATAGACCCCGTTTGTCCTCCAGAGTCCTCTATTCAACCTTATCCCCCCATGAAAGCGGGAAGTCCTGGACTACTAGTTAGCAATTCTTCGAAAATTTGATCACTTAAAAAATTAAAGCACACATTACAAAACCACAGCAGTTGCATTTATTTTGTAGGAATTTTTTGGCTGTTTCTTAATGATGGATTTTTAATAAAACTGAAATGTTATTAGATAATCCAATTTTTTTTCTAAAGAAGAAAAAAACTAATCCTGATCTAGTGATGTAAAAAAGGTGGCTGACTTAATTAAAGGGATTATCTCAGGCAGGTTTCATCTGGAGTTTTTGGGCCATGACGGTAAACACTGGATAGCCTCTAGCTCTCAGACAAAAGATCTATTTTAAAATCTTAAATTAGTTACCTATAGTGAAAAAAGGCAAAAACGAAAAGCAGCTTAGAGAAAGAGGCCATAAATGAACTTTGTGAATTCTGGCCTTAAGCATACTGGGATTTGATGTGAAGCAGCTTTAATAGGGGGAACAGGGTGTGACATGTCTGCCCTGAATAAAGACTCTAACGTTGAGTTTAGTTCAGTCAGAAATTTAATAAAATGTTTTTGGCAAACAAAGAAAAAATATCTGAATTTCTGTAGTTTTATTATGAGTGAGGCTTTTCAAACTCGGGCTGTGTGAAGATTTCAAGAACCAGAGCTGCACAAACATATTGACCTAACAAGCAAATCAATAAGGACAAAAGTGTAGAAAGCTAGAACTTCATGTCAGACCTTTGATTCTTAAAAGTGAAGAAAAAAACTGTTGAATGCAGTATGTTTTTTTTCTACATCTCTTCATTTCTTCTGCTAGGAACGACTTTCTGAAAGAGGTAAAGATCTTGTCTCGCCTGAAAGACCCCAACATCATCCGGCTGATAGGAGTGTGTGTGAGCAGTGACCCGCTCTGCATGGTCACTGAGTACATGGAGTGTGGAGACCTGAACCAGTATTTGTCACAGCGTGTTCTGCTGGACAAATCTGGGCCTTCACTCAACACCCTGACCATCAGGTAACTTTAACCATTTAAATTTACACCCATGACCATTTATATCCCCATTTTTTTGTTACAGTTCTTACCGTCTCCCTCTTGTTCCTCAGTTATCCAGCTCTCATCTCCATGGCCAGTCAGATTGCATCAGGTATGAAGTTCCTGTCCTCCCTGAACTTTGTGCACCGAGATCTGGCCACTCGTAACTGCCTGGTCGGTGGAGAGAAGGGTGAGAGCGGAGAGGATCGAGGCGGAGAGCGTCACATAAAGATAGCTGACTTTGGTATGAGTAGAAACCTGTACGCTGGAGATTACTACAGGATCCAGGGCAGAGCTGTGCTGCCCATACGGTGGATGGCCTGGGAGTGCATCCTCATGGTGAGCAGGCAGACATACCTGTTGGTAGTTTGAGTCTTCCTGACACTAATTTGTTGAGTTCTCCCTCCCATTTTACCTACTTAAATAGTCCTTGCAGCGGGATGGTCCTGTGTTCAAACTTGACCTAGACTCTCTATGGACTTTTTATGTTCTACCATATATATGTTCTGTCTGGGTGTGCTTGTCTGCATGGTTGTCAGTCCTGTGTGTCTCCTTGTTGTCCTATGAGAGACCATATCTGAACGGATACATGAGTCAATATTATTTTCCATAATTTTCAGGACCTACTAAAAAGTAAAATTCCATAGTTTTCTGTAGAATTATCACTTTTTCTTGTTCTTGAGATTCACAGCCAATAAATGCAGGTCAAGGCTTTTTGGTCAGTTAATAGTGAAATTAAAAAAAAAAAAATACAAAAAAAAAAAAAAAAGATAATGGACTAAAAAAATCAGCTATTCATTATTATAGCCCTCACATGTAAAATGAACCTATTAAATGTTGTATTCCCGTGTAGCACACTGCCCTTTACCGATAACGAAGTGTCTAAATGTGACGGTAATGGAGTTTGTTATGATGAAGGCAGAGGTTTAAATGTGTGCGTCGGTGTGTCCTCAGGGTAAGTTCACCACAGCCAGTGATGTGTGGGCGTTTGGTGTCACTCTGTGGGAGATGCTGAGCGTTTGTCAGGAGCAGCCGTACTCCAACCTCACGGATGAACAAGTCATAGACAACGCAGGGGAGTTCTTCAGAGACCAGGGCAGACAGGTACGGTCCTCACAAAGTTATGCAAACTTCACAACATGAACACAGCTTTGAAAACAAAGGCTGGAATTAACTTTTTGGCTCTTTAAAAGCTATCTGACTCTGTAAGAATACTCTACTTTTTTCTTTAAAGTATTAGATTTTCAAGATGTTTTAGGTTTATTTATGGACGGGGGGGATTTCAGCCTTAGAAGCATCTCTCCTATATGACAAGTCATTGTTTTGTCTTTCTTACCATTGCATCATCGACACTGAAAAACCCTGAGGCCTGCTGGGCTTTAGATGTTCTTCTGGGTTTTGTTGTAGCCTCCTGGGTCAGTCCTCCAATGTTCCACATTTTCTCCATCTGTGAATAAGGGCTTCTCACTTTGGTTCACTGATACTTTCTTTAGTCAACCTCATTTTGTCAGACTGGCAGTTATTATCATGAAGTAAAACTAACAAAATGCCACAAACTAGATTCAAAAAATATATTTCTTAACTTTAAAAATAAAAGCTACACCTTGCAAAAATGAAAACTACCTGAAAATGTAATAAGTGTTTACACAACTCATTAAAACAAACTGAATTTCATGAGAGACTGTATTTAGTATTAGTTTGTGTCTTTATCATAAAGCATTAATATGAGGTGTAGTTTCTGGCTGCTCTTTTTCTTTGTACCGCATTATGCCAGCAGATGGCAGGTATGGCAGTCAGTTTGTCTTTTTGTGACATTTTATTTCTATTTTTTTGTTTCTGTTTTTAGTCTTCCCCCCAGTATGCAAGTCGTATTACATAAAAGACTAAAACTATAATTGAAACCAAAAAAAAAAAAAAAGGAATTAGCTAACAAATGGTAAAACTTAAAACTGTAATAAAATCACAACAGAATTAAAATTTAAATTAAAAAATAATATAACTAAAGAAAGCTCAAAACTATTTATTCTTGCAGACTGGTTCTGAGTTTCTCTGAAATGTGGCTATAGAAATTGAACCTAAGTTTGTGTAATTACTCCCTAAAAATAATTTAAAGAGGAGGTTAATGTTCTTTATAGCCTCTTTTTGCACTATTTGAATAATATTTAGTTTTTCATTGTTTTGATTCACTAACGGATCCCCAATCACAGCTAATGAAGCTAAGATTGCCTGATTCTGGTCCCCACACAGCACAACCCAATCCAGTCTTGAGCAGGTCAGAAGCTTATCAAACCCCTGTGTTTCTCTTTCAGGTGTATCTGAGCAAGCCTGCCATTTGTCCTCAGGGTCTCTATGAGCTCATGTTGAGCTGCTGGAACAGAGACTGCAAACTCCGCCCCTCCTTCTCCTACATCCACTCCTTCCTAACCGAGGACGCCATGAACATGGTCTGATGGAGGAACGATAGGAAGACAGTCAACTTGAGCGCTCGTGCTGAAGTGGTGTGGTGGAGGGTGTGTTCACAGGGAGGAGGGCTTTCTTGCTTTTGTATTTTGTACTTTTTGGGTGGATGGGGCTGAGACACCGCTGGTTCGGTTTGAATTCCACCTCAGACCCCCAAAGACGTCTTTTAGCAGGGGGCAGTAACATTTCATAGTGAATGGTGGTGGGTTTAGTATGCAAATGAGTTTTCACTTGTTTAGGTTTCTTTGCAGTTAAGGAGAGATTGTGTCACTGGTGATTCAGTGCTGTAGAGTAAACAATGAATTAATCACAATCTCAAAAAACAATTTTGAAGTCTGAAACTTCCAGTTAATTGTGGGTTAGCAGGTGAATGTTCTTCCTGTCTGCATATCTGAACACCTGTTGCTTGCAGGTGATACAGCACACAGGGATTGTCTTAGTATTTATAGCCCATACAGAGTATGCACTGTAACTCAGTGAGCTTACTCCCAGCTACACCCCCTTCGGCCTACTTTTACGTCTTCGTTATCTCAGCCCCACATTATTGCCCAGTGACCCATATCCACGGTGTTTGTGGATAAGTAAAAGTCTGTGGCCCAGACAGCAGCAGCTCCCCTTTCTGCAATGTGAATACGTCAAGTCTGCCATCTTTAACCGTAGGAACAGTTAAAGAGCAATCTGACCTTCATCTGTGAGAGAGAAAGACCAGACTTCTGAAACAAGAGGAAAGCGCCACAGAAGATGAGAGTCTGCAGCTTCAAATTAATAAATCAAGTTGAATTTTTATCCGAGAGACAATGTTCTGGGAATTTTTTTTGTTTTTACGCACTTCATCGGATGTTTTTTTTTTTTTTTTCTTTTTAATATTATATTGTACCTTTTCTGACTGTGACCCAGTCAGAGAGGATCCATTTAAAATTCCACAAATCAGCAGCACTTTACCCTACATGCAATTTCCATGTCTGTGATGAAACTTCTGTGACGTGTCTGAATGATGATTCCTGAATCTACCTACAGATATTCACAAAAATGCTGCGGACATCATCAGGACATGCATGACAAACCTTTACACTCCATTGTTTTGTGACATAGAAAATAATATGATGAATCGTTTTTAAAATGTTTTCCACCTTTAATTGGCTTTTATCATTTACACTTCCACTGAAAACCAAAATATCTGAAAGGAAAGACTTTATAAGGCATAAAAAGCTGTATAACCCTGGTTGTATAACTGCACACCCTTTAATGTTTTTTTAAAGCACCTTTTGAGTCACTATCTGGATTCAGTATTCTTGGTCGGCCTCTATCAGAACCCCACATCCTGGTTTGGAAAAATGTGTCCGCTCTCCTTTGGAAAAGTTTATTTATCAGATTTTGATTTTTAAAAATCCCTTGTCCACACTACCCTTAAAGTGACTACATAAATATGTTGCCAGATTTAGCCCTGAGTGGGCAATTCCCAAACTTGCTTTTTCTTCCAATAAAATACGTTTTGAGTTAGATGCACGCTTGGACTCACTCTGATGTTTCTTATCTTAACTTTGTTAGTAAACCCTGTGTTTCAATTTAAAACTGACTTGTGATTGTAAGTGTTTTAAATACCTTCCATTAAGAGAAAAGTTTCCCCACAGCATGATGTTGCCTCCACCGTGTTTCAGTGATACATTTGGTTATATTCATGGATGCTTTTTCCAGACTCACCTGGAATTATGGCCTCAACATTAAAGTTTTTTACACATAGATGTGTTTCACACAAGGTCAAAGGAGATTAAAATTATAAGAAAATAATACTACTATGAGTTCAGGAATAGATTATGGAAAGCAAAGTTGATACCTCATTAAATTTTATTTTTGAACTAAATTTTCCTTCACAAGAACCTCCTGCAGCTTCTTTGTTTGGCCGCATTGACCAGTTTGTTTCGTCTTTTCATTGATTTGAAAGAAACATCCAATGTCTAGGATTGTAACAGTTCATCTGATTCATTATTGCTGATTTTAAGTACACTGAATGCTAAAAATGATTTAAAAGGTGCTTCTTAAAATGTTGCAGCTTTTTTTTTTTTTTCGCTTATTTTCCCCCAACAAATTTATTTTTACAATATAATAACAGAAAATGTATGATGTCACAATAAGGTGGAAGACTATCAGAAATGGATTTATCATGGTCTTATTTTTTACGGCACAAAAACCTGGCATGTTCACAGGTGGTGTAAAAACTTATGAGACTTACTGTAATCTTTAAACCCTCCACAGCTTTGCCAAACCATTAGATGTAAAATATATCGTTTAAAAACATGGAATGGCGTTCTGGATTAAAACAACAATCTGTGTAAGGTGAGATGTTACTGATCGTATAATTTCCTTTTATATCACTGTAATTTTTATGGCATTATTCAAACGGGGGATTCTGGGGATTCCTGATTTTTGGTTTGAAAGTGGATCTCTGCATTTTATGTTTAACCTGACCAAGGTAGAACCAGTGCTTCTACCTTACTGTCTGTACAGCACTGTAAATCAGAACTGAGATCATCCTGATTGTGAAGTAACACATGTTTAGTGATTGTCTACGGTTGTGTCATTTGATTCATTTTAATACACTGTAGTTCATTCGTTTAAGCATGCTTACAATAGAAAGTATCTACGCTCGCTTTCAATTTAAGGTTTTAGGTATAAAGAGACATTTGTTTTTGGTCCTCACCAGATTTCTTCGTCAAATGAACAAAATCATAATATATCAATATTTATAATGAAGAAGCTGTGTGTAAAGTAAAAGGAGGTGATTACCTTGTGGAACCACCTTTAGTAGCAAAAGCTTAAGAGAAATGTTGTTGTGTATTAGCTTAGACCATGAAAAAAACAACACCCTAATTAAGAGATTCAAAAGAACATTTTGATCACAAAACATTCTCAGTTTAATCTGGGTCATAGAAAACCACCAGCCTCGTGTTTGGGCATCACAGAAGCATTGTCATCATCCAAATATGGAAGTGCTTCCTGTTAATGGTCCTGACTCAAAATGTTTTTTCTGTTTCAGAAAAGGGTTTTAAGAGCACTTATCCAATTTAAAAGAGTGTAAAGTTGGACTGATCCCTGTTTAATGCCTGTAGACATTTTCTTGATCTCAAACAAGAGGATTTATAATTTTGAAGTGCATTTCAGAGAGCCACATAGACAAGAAGACCCTCTCAAACAATAAGATATAACATGAGTTAGTCAGTTTTAGTTTTAAAATTGCCAACTAAGTTTTTGTATATTTAATAACGAATGTTTCAGACCACTTTACTATGACAGCAGATAGATTTGATTTATCCTAACCAGTGGTTGATTTGACAAATTTGGGGCCCCAAGTTAAGGCAGGCATGGGCCCCCCAGAAAACACACAAAAAATGTTAATACTGAAATGTTAACAGTTTACACAGCAGTTTTTTATTTCCCCAAACTTTGTTCTTTTCTCCCTTTCATCATCGTCTTTTTTCCTTCTTCTCAAATTTCTCTCCTAATCTTTTTTTTTCTCCTTGTCCCTTTTCCCCCCTCTTTTTGTTATAGCCTTTGTATTTTCAACCTTTTGTCTTAAATGCTGTATTTAAGCCAACAAAAACAAGCTAATTTCAAAGCCCACTTCAATATGACCAATAAATGCTGATTTTTTTTAAAGCAGTGCATCTCCAGAATAAGGACCCTCCACATCAGGTGTCCAGATCATTGTAGCCTCTGCTAGCCCCTCCCCCAGTGAGAAGCTACTCACTTTTGGTTGCTTTGAGAAAAGCTTTCTGCTTTCCTCTTTTGTCCGTTTTGATGCTGTCTCCCTAGATCTTTTTTGCACATGTGCAGTAAAATGGACTGATCCAATGTAATTGAGACTCAAGATACACTTTCTTTAAGGCAGATTATTTGAATGAAAAAAATGTATGTGCACAAACAAGTATAACTGTATTAACCATATCTCCATGAAGAGTTTTATGGGGCCCTAGGCACCCGCCTAGTTTTGCCTGATCACAGTACATATCGCTGCATTGAAAGATTCTGCCTTACATGATTATTCAGCCCTTAAAAGCAGTAGTGAAGGGGTAGACAGACTCTGATCCTTTTTCAAATTAAACATAGTTTGCAGTTTTCTCTCCATGTAAGCCAATTGTAAGAAAACAAAACAATGTCAGTTTTTAAAACACACATTAGCTAGAATATATTTTTAATGATAAGCCATAATACTCATAACTTAAGAGTTATTGTGAGTCCTGTGGCTTGTCACAAGACTTTCTATGGTCCTGTCAGACTTTGCTGTTATTATACGGCTGCGCTGCTTTTGCTGATTTTTATTTTATTTTTTCCAATCTGGTGCATTATCCTGACACATCTCTACTGTGGTCATTTGTTCAAGCAGCAGTTTGTTTTTTGTTTTTTCCCCCAAGTGCAAAGATTGAACTAAGCTGCCCATTTTCTCTGTGGCAGAAGAGATTAACTATGTTGATTTCCATCCCATACTTATTCTGACCACGTTTCAAAGAGCATTCCTTGTGTTTAATGAAGCTGTACAGTATGAAATAATTTAAATAAAATAGAATGAGGGATTCAAAACTATACTGGATGGCTAACTAACCCTCTGATTTGTAAAAAAAAAAAAAAAAAACAAACAAACAAAACATGCTTCTCTCAGGGCAGTAAAACCTCATCTTGATAGGTTTACACAGTAGCTTATAATGTTAATATTTATTTACAGCTTCAGTTAGGCATTGGGACTTCTGTATTAAATCTGCGATTTAACCTTTTTGGCCCTAACTTCTCAGCAGCAGAACAATTTCCATACTGAGTTAGTGATGATTAACTGTAAATGTATTCTCTACCACACAATTAAATTTAAATCAGTTTATTTATATAGCGCCAATTCTCAACACATCATCTCAAAGCATTTTACAACTCAACCAGATCATAGTCAAACTGATACAGTTTTCTATCCAAGGAAATCAGCTGATTGCATCGACTCATTGACTCTTTAGCAATCCCTCACACTAATCATGCCTGTAGCGACAGTGGAGAGGAAAAACTCCCTTTTAACAGGAAGAAACCTCCAGCAGAACCAGGCTCAGTGTGAGCGGCCATCTGCTGACGCTGACTGGGGTTCAAAGAGACAGAAGCAGAGATACAAAAGGCAACCACACAGGTGTATTTATTAAGCTCCTACATTCAGTTTTAACTCCCATATGATACTTTGTTTCAACTCCGTCTAAAAAAGGATGTTTCCACGTTGTTGTGCATTAACCACATTTTCAAATCTGGTGAAGACCAACACATTTTTCTTTAAACATAAACCGTAACATTGAAGGTGGTTGTATTTCCCATTTTACTGAGTCTAATATGTCCCCAATGTCTAATTTCATCACTTTGTGTCTTGGAAACCAATTTTTACAGTATGTATATATTCAAAGGACATAATCAGTTGTCTTTATTAATATATAGATAACTCTTGTTGCATTTTGGGCTTTCTGTTGTCTCTGTAGAAACGCTTGCTACCTTGAAGCTCTCATTCATTGTTCTATTTTTCTAGATGTTTTATTAAAGTAACCCTTTTCAAATAAAAAAAGCAGCCTCCAACTGTCCCACACCTGACAGAAATATATAGACCACAGGCTTTTTTTGTTGGTGGTGAATTAAACATTTTATTAAAACTTTAATACATATAAGATTGAATATTCAATATGAGCATTTTCACACTAAATATGATTCACTTTAATGTTTAGTCATGCAACAAATGTTTTTGTAACATTCCTCACAGGAATATTAACAAGAATTTGCATCTACAGCCTTCGATAGTAATGACTAATAACCTGTAATTAGGTAGACATTCACTTAGAAAGGAAAGAGCTTAACTAAAGAGGTAGGAAGCTTGACCAGGCACTTTGGAGGTAAGATGAGTAAATGCATAAAAACAAAGTTTTTGGCCAGTTAGTCTGGAAGATGGAGAATATTAAATCAGATACAGAAACATCTGTTTCTAACATACAGATGTAGTTAGAGAAGAATGGGTCTCAGCTAAAATCTGAAATACTCTGTATTATTGACTGTATAAATTAATACAATTAGTATTGGAAAAAAAGAAATCCAAAGTGTAATTTAAACTCCAGGCAGTGAAAGACTGAAGCAAAGGTGTAAATAGTGATATTAGTCAGCATTGGTTATCAAGCCGCTTTAACAATGACTTTAAAGACAAAGATGCTTCTGCAGAGATAAACACTTGCTCTTCTCCAACCATCAAACACTTTCAATGCATCAAACAGGAAAACCCCAGAACCTGTTCACTCTCACACTTCCCCCCCCAGCAACATCTTCACGTAGAAATCCCTCCAGCTGCAGAACAAACTGATTTTTGGTTAACTGTGTTAAGCATTTTAACTCATAAGACGACTAACATGCATGCAGAACTGTCTTCTGAAAATAGAAAAAATGTTATTGTATTACAAAAAATATATATACTACATGAATGAAAAAAATTGATAGGTGAGATCTGACTCCAAAGGTTTACAGTGGGGTTTTTAATGAGGAGACAGCAGATCTTCCAGTGATAGGACGGCCCTTTGATGGCAGCAGCAGGTGTGATTGGGGCTCCCTGAACGATGTAAAGCACTTTGCATTCCGTACCAAATTAAAAGGCACTATTACCAGAAAGGTGAGAGCTTATGGCCCAGTCCCTTTGAAGGACCTATGAGGACAATCATAGGCCAAACAAGCTGCATATTGACAATCAGGTAGAAAAAGGCAGCAGATCTGAGGAGATTTTAAGTTACAAGCTAAAGTGTGGCTATGACAATGATGGACACAAAACCACAGTTTTATGTTTTGGAGGTGGATATCAACAGAAAGCATAGCGGCAGCGATCACGGAAAGAAAAAGAGACCACAAAGAGGAAAGAAGTGCATGAAAACACACAGAGACAGGAACTGATGAACTGATTTAACACAGAAACAAAGAGGAGGCTTGGAGCTCCAGGTCTTCGACCCCCCCCGATGATCCCTCCGGTTAACGCACACGTGGTGACTTTGCAGTAGCCTGGATCAGGAGTAAATTAGAAAAAATTCAGAGTTTGTTCAGTAAGAGAACTTATGGGTTTCTCACCGACTGCACTCTAGAGCACCTGTGATATATCGACTCCTGTGAGTTTCTCCAGAGCTTCTGGCACCCGGGTCATGATGTCCAGCACCTCTCCAGCAAGTTTGGCTGCTCCTACATCCGAGCCACCACTGGACACCATGGTGATCTTATGGGCCTTCGCCAATGGCTTGCTGATCTCCTCAGCCATCTGTGAAGTAAAGCGAAATGTTGGTTGTTAGGAATTTATCTAAAATAGGATTCTGACAAATGAAAACACCTTTAAAAATATAAAGAACCCTTTTAATAAAGAACTACTAAAGAATCACTAGAATTGTAAAAGGTTTATAGAGCATTAAAAGGTCCCTTAAAAATTGTCAAAAATCCAGTTCTGTAAAGGTTGATAATAAAGAAAACTACTTTTTTTTTTTTGAAATCGGAAACAGGGGTTAAGTTAGCAGGTGGAGATGTTTCCAGAGGGGCTAGGATAATGTTAGCTATCCTCTTTGTTATTTTTCATTAAATAAGCCAATGAGTCTCCATACAAGGGGGCTTTCCCTCTTTAGTAATGATAGGATGCTGGTAGCTTGCTAGCTCTGAGACTGACACACTTATTAGATGTTAAGACCTTTATCTAAGACTCTTCTAAAAATAATAGACGCAAGGACTACAGAGGTTTATAATTTGGGCCATAACATCTTTTCTTGGGAGTTTGCAACGTGTAGCTATAATTTGAATGAGGTTTTCCTTCTTTTTTTTTACCAAAAGGATGCAGGGATATCAGGTGGTGTTTTAAGGTCATTTTCATGATGCTCAGATTCCAGATAAAGCTGAACAAAATACTGCTCACTAAGCTAAAAAGGGAATATTTGTTTTTTTTAAATCAAAATGGTTAATTCATTTTTATATATTTCTTTTTATCTAAATGGTTAATTTATCAGTTTTATTTTCATTATATCATCAGAGAGAATTAAACTGACCAGAGGAAGTTTCTCCAGCAACATATCCACCATTGCTCCATCTTTGTACTGCTTAAAAGCCTCAGCCTTTTTGGCCATCTGCTCAGCCTCGGCGCGGCCTTTAGCCTCCAGAGCGAAAGCCTCGGCCTCACCCTTCATCTGCATGACACAAAAAATACAGACAACAGCTTAGCTTTACGTTGTAAAACTGGAAGCAACCTAATAAATAATACGAGGAAAATGAAATAAAGAGCAGTTTTTACTTTAATTGACTCTGCCTCAGCCTCAGCCTCCATGATAAGCTGCAGGCTGAACGAAAGTGGAAGGGAAACGGTAAGCATCTCACTTTAAATACCCGTTCCATAAAAACAACAAACTGTACCATAATTCTCACCGATAAGCCTCAGCAATCTTCTCCATTCGGTATTTCTCAGCTTCTGCTGGCTTCTTCACTTTAGCCTCCAGCTCCTTTTCTTTGCGGGTGATCTCCTGTTCCTGCAGGGTGATCTGCTGCGTACGCTCCACAACCTGAATCTGCATCTTCTCCTCCTCAATGCGCTGCTTGGTCTTGGCCACCTGATGGTGGATATTTAAATGTTGCTCAAGCAACAGAAGGTGATGAATGACCATACAAACAGCACTGGGGCTGTAGGTACCTGGAGCTGGTAGGCCATCTCCGACTCGGCCTTCTTGGAGTTCACCTCGATGTCGTAGGATGCTTTCTTCAGCTCGTAGTCTCTCTGAGCTTTTGCCATTTCAATCTCGTTCTTGTACTGAGCAGACACCTTCTCTTGCATTGCATGGGCCTCCTGTTTGCCCACAGCAGATCACAGGGAACAGATCATGAATACATTCCTCCAAAAATTCATCAAAAACTAAATTTGTCAACAGTTGTTTTTTTTACCCTGATAACAGCATCACGTTTATACTGGGCCTCTCCAATCCTGGCATCTTTCTGGACTTGGGCTGTTCGGGCTTTACCCAGAGAGTGGAGGTAATCCTGCAAAGCAGACAGAAGAAGAAAGAAAACAATGACAACCATCTAAATGACAGGAATAAGGCAAACGAGTCTAAAACTGCCTGGAAAACAATCATAAATACTTTCACATGAGATGATGTAAGGACTTTTGAAGAATCAAATCATTAACTTCCCGTTTTCCTTGGGTAGACGTGTGGTGGAGAGTTCTCCCTTCCTGTTTGCTTTGTTTGTTTATTGGCCAAACTCCAAAATCAGACAGACACTGATTAAAATTTGAACTCTAAATACTTTAGGTTCATGTTTATCTAGCTGACATGTGGGTCCAGTCCTCTACTGCCTATAGTTTTTCAATTTTCTACGGCTACAGCTGATTTCTATGCCTTGGATCATGAGAATAGTAGTCTTGTAAAAACATAAAACTTACACCAAATCGTCAGTAAGCATTACTTCACACAAAATAAATGAATACTACAAAATTGTTCAATGTTACTTTTAATTTAAAGCTCTTTATTTTTTTGTGATTAAAACACTGATGAGTAGACTGACATTTAAGTAGATTGGCGCTGATGCGTCTATAAGCCTGTAGCCTATTTCCCTGAATGTAATTTGAGTCAGAAGTTCCCGCGCTGTTTAGAGAATGTGGCGTCAAGCATGGCCATGTTAAATGGGTCCAACCTGTTAACATGCGTTATATTCAAGATGGATTTTGTGGATAATCAGATGAGACCTGCATCCAGCTCAACTCAGACACCAATGGCAGCTCAAGTTAAGGAGAAAAACAAAAGAAAACTATTCCTATTTAAGTACAAGAGTGTTTCTGTTGACCTTGTTCTCCTATGAAGGAATATTGTTGGAATATTGTTAAATCTCCCATTAAGGACCCTTTTGCCACACCAGGAATTTTAAAATAAAAAAGTGGGGGATAAAGCAAGTAGATCAAGACAAGTCATCATTGGGTGTTTTACAAAGGATAAAAATAAAAGGTCTGGCCAAATTAATACACAAAAGAGTTCAGAAGATTCAGTTAAACTAAGCTAAACTTGAGAAGCTCAGTTACAAGATTTAAATCCTTCAGAAAAAATTGCTATTGATAAAGGAAACTTGTGAATTATTTAGAGGAATAAGTGAAGATTCTTCTCTTTTCTCTAATTTAATGAAAAATTTGAAAAGATTCAGGGCTGACTTATTGCTAAACGAAGGGGAGAATTAATCTGACTTCTGCAATTAGGCAGAGAAGGAACGTTCTCCATAAACGCTTCTAGCGTTGAAGTTTCCCCGGCTAAAGATTAAGCTTTTTGTTTTATATCACTATGCTCCTACAGAGAGGTCACTTAGTCATCTAGATGGCAGTAGATTAGTCAAACCAAATAAAGAAAAGGTTTGGTTAAAATTGAAACACTCAGGCCTGAAAGAGGTTGAAAGCCAGTTGGGTCAAAATCAATCAAAGTCCTTTAGCTCCACTTAAACAGCGGAAACAAACTGAAGCTGAAAGCCTAAATTAGACTCACTATAACAACCGATTTCAGCTCCTTCCAGGAAACTACTAACCTGATCATCATGGACATCTTTAAGGGTGTAGCTGACAACCCCAATCCCCATGTTGACCAGATCAGAGGAGGCCACTTTGAAGACCTGCTCAGAGAACTTCTTACGGTCCTGGTATATCTCCTGCACAAAAGGTAAAACAAGAGAAAAATCCAGATAGATCATTCTGAGCAAAGTGACTTTAAAGTGAGGTGAAAATTTGCTGAAGGACCGACCTCGACAGTCAGGTGAGCAATGATGGCTCTCTGATGGCCCTCTAGCGTCTCAAGGGCAATCTGAGCGACCTCAGCCTCAGACTTTCCCATGAACATCTGACAGGCCGTCGCCAACATCTCCTTATTCTGACCCTGAATCTTCACCTGAAAAAAAAAAAGAGAATAAAAATCAAATCAAACAAGATGCTAAACTTAAGTTTTAATCGAACCTTTCTATCAAAGGAGTCTGATGTCCTCTGTGTTTCTAAATTTAACATGATAAAAACATGCATCCTCCTCCGTTTACAAAAAGCTAATCAATTAATTTATGATCCACCTTAGATGTTTTTTGATCTATCACTTGCTTTCCTGAACCTAACCCTTTTACTGTTCAAAAGTATCCTATTCCTTAAATATTGTTTTATGTGTTGTAACATTACAACCAAAAAATACCTCTTATTTAATCTAATTTTTTGGTGACGAATCAAGGCCGACATGCAACTATCCAAGTGGAATGAAAATCCAACGCGGTTTCTCAGGGTGTGATCCTTAGAAGGTTTTCATGTCTTAAAAACAGATACAGGAGCAGTTCCTCAAAGAGAATCCAAAGTGATTTGCATTCCTAATTCAGCAGACAGAGTGTGCAAGCATTTTTAGTACCATATTTTTTTAACTATGAGACGCTAATTTTTCGCAAGCTTTGAACCACGCGGTTTATAAGAAGATGCGGCTTTTGTGTGGACCTTTCCTCCCTAACCTGCAGGAGGGGAAGTCAAGGTTGGAAATTAAGGTATAAGGGGCTAATTTTCATTTAGCCGAGAATATGATAGCAGCAGGCAAAAACAAAGAACAAATGTCCCAAATTCAAACATTTTGACATTTATTTGTGCAATAAAGCTGCCGAACCAATGAAGAGATTGGACTTAGCTCCTGCAGAGCTGAAACAAAGAGCTGACGAAGCCCCATCTTTCAGTAGACAGTCTTACTGCTGCGCTGCCCACAGGTTTGGTGGGAGACGGTTCAGTAAATATATAGAAACATTTCCATTTTTTTTTTTGTTTAGTTGGCACGGCTTATAGTGAGGTGCTCTATAATCCAGGAAATACGGTATTAAATTCACAAATTTCAGGGCTCACCTGTGCAATCCCAGTGACTGAGATGGGGACACCATGGCGAGTGTAAACTTTATCACTCTTCACATTCAGAGTGAGGGTGTTCAGAGTGATTCTGGGAAAACAAATATCATCACAGTGAATAAGATAAACAAAAAGATCATTCTGATCATTTCTGTCCTCTTATTTATCTCCATTTATTTTACTGGAATCACTTATCTACACAGCCTGTAGTAAAATGAGACAGGGAAAAAAAGGTTTACCTCTGGATCTGCTGGATACAAGGGAAGACAAACACTCTTCCTCCAGCAATCATCAATGGTGGAGAACGGCCACAGCCTGGTGAGGGAGAATAAAAAAGGAGAAATTATATAACATAAAAATTAAAGGACATGAAACCAGCTGCTTAACGTCAAGAGAAAGCAAAATGAGTAAACAGTTCAGCTTCATATTTCAACACAAGGGGGGGATTAGTCACAGCATAGAAAAGAAAACTGGAAAATCCTCAGCCTGCTGCTTAAAAATCCAGTATCCAATTCTTAGGTCCCAATAAGCACAGAAGGCTTCAATTTTTACTACAAGGCATTTGTAAACACGGAGGCTATGTATCATTTATTTTTAACAAGATCCCAGCACCCTGAAAACTGGAGCACATTAGAGGACAGACTGCCTAAACATCCTGTGTCATTAAAGGAAAGAAGGAAGCATCCATTACCAGACACCACCATGGCTTCATTGGGTCCACATGTGTAAAACATCTCGATTCCTGAGGGAGTAAAATGTACATTTCTGATTAAAGAGGAAACACTTCAATAGTCAGCTACAAAAATAATTTAATCGGTTCGCAGTAATAAGCAGCTTCTTATAAGAGTATAAAGAATAGCATTTGGAAAAATTAAGATTAAAAAAAAAAAAAAAACTAAAAAGCTTCACAATGAGTTCCACATAACCAATAGATGGTGGGAACAGGATATAATAGATAACTCAGATCATCTAAAAGAAATAGAAAATAGATTATCCATCCATATTCTGTAACACTTATCCCAAGTGGGGTTGCTAGGGGTGCTGGTGCCTATCTCCAGCTGTCTACGGGTACACCATGGACAGGTCGCCAGTCCATCGCAGGGCAACACAGAGACAAAAAAACTATTCACACAAACACCTAAGGAGAATTTAGAGCAGCCAAACAACCTAACAGTCATGTTTTTGGACTGTTGGAGGAAGCCGGAGTACCCGGAGAGAACCCACACATGCTCAGGGAGAACATGCAAACTCCATGCAGAAAGGGACGGGAATCAAACACTGAACCTTCTTGCTGCAAGGCGGCAGTGCTTCACACTGCACCATTAAACAGATACACCATAAAAAAAAAAACGAACTCCACATGCTAATTAAAAACTTTTTTCAAGACTGCCCTCATAAAAATGTTATCTAAATTAAATCTAATTTGTTTAAATCAGTGTGTTTATCAGCTCCTACATCTGAAATGTAGCTTTAAAAACAGCTTCAACAACCAAAGTAGTTGGTTTCGCCAACTTTTAAGTGGTGTTTTTATGCCTTTAAATACTTTTAACGTCGATTTTTAGTGTTAAGTTTAATTCATTTGTTTCATATGAATAAATTATCAACTCAATTTTTAACCCATTGTGAAACTCAGCCATATATCTATAGGAAGAGCTAATAGTTAACTGTAACAACAGTGTAGCAAGACAGTAAGAAAGGTTACAAACATATCATTAACTACTTAACGTTTTTATTAAAAAATTTACTTTATTTCTAATATTATTCATTATAAGGACTGCTGCTAGGCCACAGCTATGGTGGGAACTGTGGTTTACAGAAGTCAACTCCAATCAAATGATCCATGTCTGTGTTTTTAACCGCCGCGGCTCCTCCCTCTTCCAGACAATCCCACCTAATAGCCTTCCTTACAATCCGTCATCTCCCTAAACAAAACCTGTGTCGGGTTTAAACAAGTCAGAGACAACAACAGCACGATACCAACTTAAACATGCCACATTTTATCTAAAATCCCGAAGCATAGAGAGCTTATTTTCACAACTAGGATAAGCTCGTCTTTACGACACAGATATGGACGCACTTTACTACAGAAAAAAAGCAGCACAGGATTAAAAAGACATCTTTATCTCTACTGGCAAGATAAACATCAACCTTTTTTTACCCTAATTGTTCCTATTTGGTTGATAGAAAGTAACAAACCTTTTCGGGGTGTAATTAAATCAGTTTCTTTCTGCTGCGAACAGCGTGTACTGCGATGACCGTCAGTTGGAGTCGGAGAAGAATGTCTGTTAAAAAAAAAAAGGAAGTGTGTTGTGACCACGCCCCATTTTCTCTGGCGCCATCTAGTGGTGCTACTTGGAACTGCACTGTTGAAATACAGGCCTATAGCAACAGTGGCGTTCCAACGTTTTTTATCCTAAAATGCTAAGCTGAAATTAATCAATCACAGAAATATATTGTTATTTCTGAAATAGAATGTAGTAATCTTATTATGTGTTTTCCCTGCAATTATTTCTTTTAAAGAAAAACTTTCCAGAACTCAGGTGGTACATTTTTTTTTATTTTTTTCTTTTATTAATTAATACAATTTTCTTTAATTGAAAAAAAAAATTTTTAGGAATGGGTACGTCCAAGTCTTTTGGACTGAAGATAGCATGATTGTGATCCTAATTATATGGTGGCCCTGAAGTGCAAACCAAATCAACAAATCTTTAAAGACGACCACACAACAACATATTCAGAAACTACAACAGTATATTAAAAAAGCAAAACAATATATTCAGAAACACAATCACATACTCAAAAACACAATGAAATTCACATGAAAAGATTACAAATAAAAAATACAACATGTTAAAAAACACAATGACATTAACTTTTAACAAATTCACAATGACGTTACAGTTTGTATGGACTGCTTTGACCTGTTTGAAGAAACTGGCAACCTCTAAGTCTTCATCCTCATCATCTCAGCACAGAAAAATACACCTTTTGCAAATGAGTTAACCCATTCTCGTTGGTTTGACACATTTTTCCCTACCTTTTGCGTAGCAGTTAAAACATATGTCATTTAAGAAGAGGCCCATACCACGAAGTTACCTAAACCTAGCTGGATTTCTTCCAGTCTATCCAGTTTAACCAATCCACAGCAATGGTAATCAGGATCAGCGGTACCACCATAGTGGTTATCAACTGGCTAACTCAGTCCAGCTTGAACTGATCAAAGAGCATTCCTCACAAAGATTTAAATTATAGAAGAAACAAAAAAAATAGATACAGAATATATGTCAAAAAGAAAGAAAAAATAAAATAAGTTAATAAATTGAAAACTATTCTATTTTTCAATATTATATTTATGTATGCATATGTGCTTTAACTTTTTTTTGTTTTCAAGTTCCTTTAATTTTGTTTAATTTAAGTTATTTTTCCCTCTGAATAAAATTGAGTCTTCAATTAAAGGACACATCATTGTTTTCTAAACAGCTGATTGGCCGCTGACTGGAGCGTGTTCTAGGATTCAGATCAGTCCTGAAAGCTAGCCTGCCTCTTAGCAGTTTTTGCCCTTCAGACTACATTACCACAGTGACTAACCTTGCTAAGAAGGAGTCCAACTTCGTGGTACCGGAAAGTCAGGGATAAACCTGAAGTTGTCTCACTAACCCAATAATCCTGCTTCGTGGTACAGACCTCTGTCCAAACTCCATTGTTTTAGCTGCGGCAGCCAAACAGAAACCACATGTTCCCACCTCTTAGAAACTTCTTGATCGATAAGAAATCTCTGAAGAACCTGTTTGACGCTTCCTCATAAAGCTTTTTAATTTGCAATGAGTCTACAGACCTTAAAATGTGCCATGCTGTGCATTGTTCTTTGCAAGCATTGATGGTCTAAGGCAGATGAGAATCAGAGTAAGGGGGAGAGCTTTCAGGGGGAGAGGAGTCAGAGGAGTCAGTGTGCGATTTTTTTTTTTTTTTTCCAGCATTTTATTGTCATTACTGTACACTGTCACATATACAGTGTAACGAAATTAACTCTGCATTTAACACATCCCCTTGGGGAGCAGTGGGCTGCCATTTACGGCACCCGGGGAGCAGTGTGGAGTTAAGGGTCTTGCTCAGAGAGCCAGGCCGCCACTCCCCCTATATATTTATATATCTATAGAGATATATAGTATCTCATGTAATTTTCCCACATTTCATGTATTCTGTATAGAATCGAAAGGCTGCCAGGTTGTGGTAGACGCAGATTTTTGAATGCTGAGCAGGAACCAGCCATTGTGAACCTATTTCTGGCAAACAATGCCATTAGGCCATGGTGATTACTGATCAGGGGTATTTAGAAATGAAAATACGGTGAGCAAGCACACAGTTAACTGCGTCCTCAGAAAGAACCATTTAGCCAAGAAACAGTTGTACATAGTTCAATTTCTGAGGAACGCTGATGCTGTGAAGGAGTCCAGATGAAAATATGTGGAGGTAAGGAGACATTACAGTACTATGCCCTTATGACTTGGCATATTATGCAGTTACTGTGAACCGTAATAATAATAATCATAATAATTGTAATTTTGCTTTATTTGTCCATAGCAGACCATTGAACTTGTAGCTGAGGAGGCACATCATGTTTCATATATGTTGATGAAGCTGGCTTTAACCTCTGTTGTGAGGAGATGTGAGAGGAACCGTATTGGGAATAGGACCACTCTTACAGTTCCAGGCCAACATAGCTATGTGTACTGCTATTTCCAATGATGGGGGCCTCTGCCATATTCCAGCCATTGGCCCCTACAATACTGGTCTCCTCACTGCATTTCTCAACACCCTCCATAACAGGCTCATACTGCCTTAGGAAAGAGGCCTCCTGAGGCCTGGCATGCCACTGTTTGTGTGAAACTGGGACAATGATGCATTCCATAACTCTCTTGTAGTGGATTAATAGTTTGTGGTGCAGCCTAGGATGATGGTGACATTTCTCCCTCCATACTCTCCATTTTTAAATCCTATTGAGTAATTCCTCAGTGCATGGAGATGGAAGATATATGATCACCACCCCTATGACCAGATGCCCTTGCTCATTGCAATGACCGCTGCTACCCAAGATATAGATGAAGAGGTATTTCAAGGATAGATCATGCATGCTAGAAGATTTTTTCCTAGGTGCATTGCAAGGGAAAACATTGAGTGTGATGTAGATGAGGCCATGTGGTCTGTTCGTCGACAGAATAGACTAGAAGAGACAGAAGAGCCCTGGAATTTTCTGTTGGAATATTTCATTCTTTTGTCACAATCTGAAAATAGAAATGATGAATACGATTCACACAGCAGATCTGATTCTGGATCTTTTTTTCTTTTTTTTTTTGCAGAAAGACAAATCTGACTACAAATGACACTGAAACGTAGGTCAGGTACTGTCATAGGCTACAATGACCAGAGATGCCGCACTGATTCAAAATGAGTGCGGTATTCTTCTGCCCCTTGTATAATGAGTGATTGGAAGTGCTCATACATTTGTGCACACGTTATTTTTTTAGGGAAAAATATGCTTTGGTTCCATATTTAAAAAGTTTTGGCAGAGCTAGAGCCTGTTGCAAACATAATTTGTCATGTTGAGCATTGGTGCCACTGTTTCGGCCTCTGCGTTAACTGTTTTGTGAAATGTGTGTTTTGAGTCGACTGCTGCATCAAAGCAATCAATAAAAACCATAAGCAGATGTGGAAACATTTCTGTAAACTGCTAAATCTACTGATGGCGTTTTGCGCCTAATTTCAAATCAAACTAAAATTAAACTCAAATATTGTGGTTGTAGTTCCAACCAGCAGATAACTTTATAGTATTTCTTCACATCTGTGCAGCCACAGTTTTCTTTGAATTAATTTGTTGAGTACCAAGATGAGCAGGTTTTCAATCACATGAACTCTAAACTGTACAACAAAAACTACCCAAACTTGCCTACATGTCTTTTATGGTATGAAAAATATTAACTTTTACTGACTGCGCACTTTATTGGCTGGAGGTGTCAGCTGCCTGCTGAGTAAGCAGTCTACCTCTTCCTCAAAGCCTGACCCATTTTCTTACATAATGTTTTCCTTTTCTAAATGAAAACAATGTAATAACAGTATTTGATTGTGCCAGCTTTGTTATATTTTTTGTCATAAGCAGGTAAAAAGTAGTTTTAATATGTTTTGAAGTGACAAAGATCACCTCGAAAACATTGTCTGTGCAAACAGCTCATCAAGATTACGATCCTGCCTTAAAATATTTTTTCGCTGTCTGAGCCGCTCAAACCCCCACATGCCGGCAGCGCTCTGTCACTGGGAATACAGCAGCAGCTGCCTTATGCCTGGTTGCCTATTGGGGTTTTCCCCCTACTGTTCGTGGCAGCTGGAAGTAGATGTTAGTATTTTTTCAGATATGTGTTACAAACTGCAGGTACCTTAATTATAAAGTGAACATATTTTGCCAGCAGGTTTCAACATTTTCAGTTAATGTAGGAATTAATAAACTATTTCAAGGAGTCATCATTTTGCCCTGCATCTCTTTGTCTGTCTCCCTGCCAGCTCCTAGATCAGCTTCTCTGATTGGTTGTTGTGGCGTGTCGAGCAGCAAAAGTTGTGCCTCAGATGCTCAGAAGTTCATGAGGTGCTGCTTCAGCTGTTCAGATCCGTTAAGATGTGCTGCTCCTCGAGAAGAGCCCCAGGACCTTCTGGTGCGCCTTGATGAGAGTCAACCATAGGCTTTGCATGTAGGCCGGCTGCTTCTGCAGCTGGTAGCATAACTGTTCAGGAGTACTTTTAAACACAGCTTCTACTCCTACACTTTTCTACAGTCACTTTTTGCATTGACACAGTTATTATTTCTGGTTGTAAGGAGTGGCTAGCCAAGGGTAGCACTTGCTTAGCACTGCTATGACTTCCCTCCTTGACTCCCCTGACTCTTTTATGACTCTCTCTTAATCTCCCTCTCCTCTCTCCTGCTCTCTGTGTCAGATGTTCAGTTATTTATGTGCCTCCTTTATTGATAATTGTACGTGTAATAGTATTTTTGTAGCTTTGGAGGCAGGGGTTTCAGAGTTTGAGTCCTGGCTTCAGGCTGCTGAACATCCAGGAGTTTGAGTAGGCTCACTAGTTAACAGCCTTTAGCCACCAAGACCAGGGACACATGTATGTACTGGTCCTCCAACAGTTCTTGATCAACCAAACGAGTGAGTGACAGTATGCAGAAAGTGTAGTCGTAGATCTCTGCACACTGGTCACCACCATCCTGTCCATGTTCCTCTCCAAGTGGAGAGGGCGGGTCTTTTCAAACTCCACTACACCTTTAAAGCCGGGCGTACATTGTGCGATTTTTTTCAATCATTGTATGCAGCTGCAGCTCAAATTGTACGACTAAACTGCAGGGTTTAGACATACAGTGTGAGTTCACAGCTCACGATGTATGTGCAGCACAACACTCTCATGCAATCTACCTGCTCACACTGTACGACTAAAAAGCACGTCGGACTCAGCTCCGCAGTGAGATGGAGCTGCTCTGACTCATCTATCCGGAAGCTAAACAAATAGAAGGGGAATATGAAGCTCTCTAGAGTGAAACGCGCTGCCTTGGCAATTTGTGCAATTGTGTGCTGAAAGCCCTAAAAAGAAAAGGCGATGATATATTTGAACAAAAACATGGCTTAGGAAACGTGGCTACTATGGTCCATCAATTTTACAGACAGAACTCCATTTTACTCATTGCACCCCCGCCATACTTCTGTGTTTTCATATGAGAGGAAGAGAAAGAAGAATCCTTGTTTGCACATGCCCACTGAGCGATTTGCCCACGACCACCTCCCGTTTTTTGATCGGGAGGTGGTCTGAACGCCCCTCGTTACCCCCTGTACACTACACAACGCACAATCAGGCTGAAAGTCAGCCCAATCGAAGGTTCTCGCACGACTGGAAAATTGCCCCAAAAATCACACAGTGTACGCCCGGCTTTAATTGAGGCAGGAGCAGGTGGATCATATGAACAGGAATGAGAAACCGGGTAGATTTAGACAGGTGAATGAAATGAGTAATAAAGCCAGTCATCAGTGCAAAGAACATGACACAGGCTGTTTTAGTCCATGAAGCAGACACCCTATCTACTTTTAAGGCTTGGCTTACAATTTTCCTTTTTGATAAAGCTTATAGTTTAAATTATTTAAAGATATTATTTATACAAGATATTTGCTTAATCGCCGGGTGAGTAGAGAGGTAGGTGGAGGTAGAGCATTAACAGCCTGGGAGAATTTCAATCCAGACAGAAGTTTCTACATTGTAGCTCTGTACCTTTCTCAATCCTCATCCCTTCAAGTTTCAAAGAATCTTTAAAGTGTGATTTTTTTTTATTCTAGAATGCCAAATTTCGCTTCTTTTTTTCAAAGTTCTGCAGCTGCTGCATAGTTTCTTGATAAAGTAAGCATGTGTTTCCATTTAACAAATTAAAGGGGCAAACCTTTTTCTAGCATTCAGATGCTTACTGACAATTAGACAATGCAGAAAACATTAGAATCTAAGAGTATAAGGTCATTATTCAGAAGCAGTTATAGATGTATGTTGAATTGGAGGGGTTGTTGAGCTAACTGTCCCTATTTCCCCCTAGCTTTACGCAAAAATGTCCACCATCTGTTCCCTATTAAGTAGGAGATACAGAGATGATTTGTCATGGCTGACCCAGAAAACAGCTGTAAAGAATATTTCTGGATACCAGCTGGTAAAATTTTGGTCAATCTCCTTTTCTTATTTCCACTCCCTGATCTGCAGACTGGTGCTCCTCCCTGCTCAGACCTCCTTCTCCTCCCCCAGTCTCTTCTGTCCAGCCATTCAGCGCTGTGCAGCAGCTGCGCGCAGGCGCGTCCTGGAACACAGCGTAGCCCCGCCCCCTGCTGGATGCGCTCCAGCCTTATAAATCCATTGTCCAGCGCGAGCTCGTAAGGGACCTGTCGGCTCCTCGTGCTCTCCTCACAGCATCTATTCGCTCCTGTCTTAGAAAACTTTCATCTCCATCATGAGGGAAATCGTGCACATCCAGGCCGGTCAGTGCGGTAACCAGATCGGTGCCAAGGTAAGGGAAATAAACTATTTTATTTGTTTGTTTCTTTTTGTTTTTTGTTTTTTTATCTTATTTCTTTTGGATATACAAATTTTGTCTCATAAATATATTTCTACTAAACGTTATTATTTCATCCCAGTTCATATCTCATACATATATTGTTTCTAATGTTTCTTTCTTTGTGGATCCTGTGGAGTGCGCTATGTGGTGGGTGGGTGTGCGCTTTGGAATAACGGTATAGCGGCTGTCTTGTTGTCTCGACTGTTTTTTTTTTTTTTTTCACACCGGGCGTGTCCGACTTCACAACTCTTTCCATTCACTTTATCCATATACACCATCTATAAAAGGAGAGGAAGAGAAAAGAGGGTAAACCAAGCCTATTCTTTCCCTATCAGAGCCCCCCCTCAGTCTGAGCAGTCTGCTTTCCTTTGTCTCCCACAGAAAGACATGACCGGCATTTCAGACAATGAGGAGCGGCCCAGTTCTTCTCTTTCTCCCCATTTGGATCAGTTTGGATCAATAGCTTCTATTGATTAGATTTTTTTAATTCTGTGGAGGCAGACTGCAGTTAAAGCTCTCCAGATTAGGCTGTAGTGGAAGGGTGTGGCATGAATAATAGGTTGAGGAAAAACTGATTTCTAATTCTCACTGCTACTCTTTAAAAGCTTATTATTAACAGTGTAAACTCATGTGCAGCTCATTGATGATTTGTGGATATTTTTTTTTATATTTTATCTATTTTTCTAATTAAAAGCGGTGTAAGAATCTGCACGAATCGATTCAGCATCCATCCAGTCTTTCCTACTATCTATAGTCTACAACAAAAGATCACCCTTTCATTATGGCAATCTTAATGTCCTGTAACTGCTAATTTAATGGCACAGCACATGTTTTGGTAGGGCTTCCACTGGTATTGAAATATATCTTTAAGATCACTCTATACAATAGGCCAGCTTTTAGAGGCTGCCTCATTATGCATTACTTGCAGAGGCGCTTCTGTCCTGAAAAGCCAGACCCTTCTTTGTAATCGATGTCTTCCCCTCTATAACCAAATTAAGAACAGGGTGGGGGAGGAATGGAGGAAACAGCTGATGCATAGTGGATGTAGAGGCAATTGCTTGAAAATGCATTTGCTTGGGGTCACTCTGTAGAATTCATGGTTAAAACATGCGACTTCAGATCAGTATATATATACATATATATATATATATATATATATATATATATATATATATAT
>NW_015150501.1:1512993-1574132 GCF_000732505.1 Cyprinodon variegatus
TATATATATATATATATATATATATATATATATATATATATGTGTGTATTCTTTTACCTGTTGCTGTAAATGTTCTATGACAGGCAGGAAAGAATATCTAAGATTTCTGTTCTTTACTTTTAACTAAATCTTTTCAATTTCAGGGAACATCTCCATTTGTTTCCCCTCCCTTGGGACTCATTGACTCAGATGTCTAGCATCCGTGATTGACAGAAATGCTGAATGCATACATTGCAGGGATCTGGGTCAGGGTGTGGCATTTCTTTTCCTGCTCATTGTCCTCATTCTTTCACTGAGATTTTTTTTTTCATCTTTGCTGATAGCTATCTATTGTGATACCATCAACCTTCCGTCAGTTCTCCCTGTCTGGGTTTCTCTTTTTTTGTGCACAAACCTTTTGTTCTTTTAGACCTTATTGAACCTCGTTCTGCTCCTTTCTTAGGTCATGCATGGAATCAAATGTCAAGATTTGCTGACCCCTGATGTCCATTCTACTTATCTACAATACATTATATCCAGATAAAGTAAATCACAATCTCTTTTACTGGATACATAGCTGAAATAAAAAACATAATTTGAAAAAAAGCTTTAAAATAGCACAAAAGATTATCACACTGGATTTATTAAAGGCTTTCCTTTAAATTTGGTCCTTTTAAAACGGGCCAAGAAGGCTTGAATACAAACGTTCACTGTCCTCCTGTGCTGTGTGACTGCCTGCAAACTGAGTTTATTTGCAGTACTGCTTTCAGAGGCATCTGTAGCGCCTTTGTGCACATCCTCCATCATATCTTGCATGTGAAAGAGCTTCATTCTGCAGTGTCATCAGCTGGCGGTTGTGGAAATATTAACAGCTGCATTGCAGGAAATGCCTTTGATATGACATGCTTAAAGGGAAGAAAATTATAGGTTGCCCATCACCCTGCAAGACATGGAATCACATTGCTGTTTTACCCATTTAAATCTGCTAGTGTAATAATGTGCATTATTCAAAAATTAGCTTTTTTATTAAAAATGCTAACTGTCATGTGATAAATTTCCTTTTTCTTTTCATTTTTTGTTTCTTTTCAGTTTTGGGAAGTGATCAGTGATGAGCATGGCATTGATCCCACGGGGACTTACCACGGAGACAGTGACCTGCAGCTGGACCGGATCAGCGTCTACTACAATGAGGCCACAGGTTAGCTTACATCATTGATGGTGTTTCATTAAGCACTATATTCTACATTTTCTCTGGCCCTTTCCAGAGTCTCTGGCAGTTTTTACTCAGTGGTTTGTGGATACCACATTGAGCTGGTATATATATTTTCTTCTTTCTCTCCCATTCTCTTCTTTTCTTTAATGTGGAGGAGGTAAATATGTACCAAGAGCAATTCTTGTGGATCTGGAGCCTGGAACTATGGACTCTGTGAGGTCTGGACCCTTTGGACAGATCTTCAGACCTGACAATTTTGTGTTCGGTGAGTTAAATAGCAATGGATCAAAATTGTTTATGAATAACTTCTTAAGCATTAAGAAAAGAAATAAAAGAACACACCAATACCTTTTAATTTTATCATAGGTCAAAGCGGTGCAGGAAATAACTGGGCCAAAGGTCACTACACAGAAGGAGCCGAGTTGGTGGACTCTGTCCTGGATGTGGTCCGCAAGGAGTCAGAGAGCTGCGACTGCCTGCAGGGCTTCCAGCTCACCCACTCTCTTGGTGGAGGAACTGGGTCCGGTATGGGAACCCTCCTCATCAGCAAGATCCGTGAGGAGTACCCTGACCGGATCATGAACACCTTTAGCGTGGTGCCTTCCCCAAAGGTAACTGATCCTTGTGATGGCATGTGATCTGTTGAGTATTTAAAATTAGCTTGTTTAGCCTTAGGTCCTCTGAGATCATGAGACTAAATAAAAGTTCTGTACCTGCAGGTGTCGGATACAGTGGTTGAGCCCTACAATGCTACTCTCTCAGTCCACCAGCTGGTAGAGAACACAGACGAGACTTACTGCATTGACAATGAGGCTCTGTATGACATCTGCTTCCGCACACTGAAACTGACCACACCCACCTATGGTGACCTTAACCACCTGGTGTCTGCCACCATGAGCGGTGTCACCACCTGCCTCCGATTCCCTGGCCAGCTCAACGCCGATCTCCGCAAACTGGCCGTTAACATGGTGCCTTTCCCTCGTCTCCACTTCTTCATGCCCGGTTTTGCCCCTCTCACTAGCCGGGGCAGTCAGCAGTATCGTGCCCTGACTGTTCCGGAGCTCACCCAGCAAGTGTTTGATGCCAAGAACATGATGGCCGCGTGTGACCCGCGCCATGGCCGTTACCTGACAGTGGCCGCTGTGTTCCGCGGCCGCATGTCCATGAAGGAGGTGGATGAGCAGATGCTCAACGTGCAGAACAAGAACAGCAGCTACTTTGTAGAGTGGATCCCCAACAATGTGAAGACCGCCGTCTGCGACATTCCGCCCCGTGGCCTGAAGATGGCCGTCACCTTCATCGGTAACAGCACGGCCATTCAGGAGCTATTCAAGCGCATCTCTGAGCAGTTTACAGCTATGTTCCGGCGCAAGGCCTTCTTGCACTGGTACACGGGCGAAGGTATGGATGAGATGGAGTTCACAGAGGCAGAGAGCAACATGAACGACCTGGTGTCCGAATACCAGCAGTACCAGGATGCTACTGCTGAGGAGGAAGGTGAGTTTGAGGAGGAGGCTGAAGAGGATGCTTAAAGAAGGGAAGTCGAGAAGTCATTGCCAAACTGAAACTATGAAAGGAGCAAACCACAAGTAATCATCACCCCCACTTAGAGTCAAGATCATTACTAGGATAACTTAACTGTGTTCAAGCATTAGGTTGCAGTAGAAATCCCCTGTTGTTCAGTACCAATAAAGTCATCATACTAAACTATCTGGTCCCTGTCTGATTCTTGTGTTGGTGTTTTCATATCTACAGGAGTTTATTATTAAATGAGTTTACAGTATAAATAATCAAAGCTACTATACACAGAAATTAAGCAAGTAAGTAAATGCTGTTCTTTGGGACATGCCACCATTGTGGAGGGATGATCTTGCAGCAGGATGTGCTGAGGGGAATTCAGGTTTATAAAGGTATCATAAATTTGTAATAAGTTTTGAGTCTTTATTTCAAATATAAAGTTAGAAATAAAGACAGACAAAAGTCTGCAGAACCAGATTTTTTTATACATGTAAAGCCAAAATATAAGCAAAATTAAATCAGAATCAGCTACGGGTATGTGTAAACGGGGGGAATTTGAAACAATGTTGAATGTGAAACACAATAATACATTAACAAAAAATAAAAAAAAAATCAAATGGAGACTACAGATCATTTGAAAATTGCATATTTTTTGGAAGGGGGGGGGGCAGTGGCAGGGCTCAAGGGGTCACCTTGGACCTTCTAGTCCAGCTCCAACTAGAACATATATTTTTTCAAAGGGTAAGCTGTATATGCAGAAAAACTGGTCTTCTTATAAAGAACTGGAGCATCACCTTTATAGTGCCACAAGCTAATAATTAATGCATAATGGAGTAGGGCAGCACAATAATCACACATGGTTTATGCAATAGTATTTACTGATGCATATATATATATATATATATATATATATATATATATATACAACCTTGCAATGTCGTATTTATTAAAAAATAAAGCAGAAGATCCTAAAGCAGCTTTAGTTTTGCGGTACCGCAAAACCTATATGGTTTAAAGGTGTCATATATTTACTTTTAGTTAATAGCATGTATCAAGATCAATGTCTAGTTTAGCTAGCACATGAGGTTTTATCAAGGCTGATAATGGGGGCTGTGGCAACAGCTGCTGCCACTGCCCCCAATCATAAAATATATTAAAGTATTTTAAACATTTTTTCATCGTTTTTTTTCATTTAATATAATGCATTTCACCAGGTTAGACCAGGAGAAGGGAGTTTGTGTGTGTGTGCATAAATGTGTCTCTTTCCATGCCTTTACAGCTGTGAGTTAATGTGCCAAGAAAACAGTTTGTGCAAATAAATGGCTAAAAATCCTATTTCAAACGAATAATACATGGAGCATCACAAGGGACAATACTAGTGCTGCAGTTATTTATAAAGTCTATCAGTGATGGCTGTAAAATATACATATTGAAATTCAAGAAATTTGTACAGATTACCCTAATAAGATTTTTGTCCAAGAAAAATTTTTCCAGCAGATTTTCCAGATGATATAATGTAATGTATGTAAAATAAGTCTATGGTTTCAGTGAAATAAATGATCACTAAACCTCAGTAAAACAAGGATCATACTTTTTGGAAGGCATAAAATCCAACCTTATGTTAAAATATCTAGACTAAAAGTATAAAAAAGTGGGTGTATAAAAATATTACCGTATATACTTGTTCTAACTCCTTTTCAAAGATTATGAACAAAATGATCTAATGATTTATTTTTGTTGACATTTTTCCATTTTTACACATACGGGTTAATATCAGGATTCTAAATGTTTTTGTTGATATAGTATATATACCGTATATATATATTTGTTGTTGCTTTTTAAGTACATTTTTGTTAGTTTTATTCAACATAAAGAATATAAATTTCTAATAATGACATTTACAACACAATTATATTGTTAGATTAGATTATTTTTTCCAGCTTTTTCTCCAACTTTTTTTTTGTTATTGTCATTACACTGTCACAAGTACAGAGCAACAAAATGAACTCTGCATTTAACCCATCCCCTTGGAGAGGAATGTTCTGTCATTTTGTGGCGCCCGAGGAGCAGTGTGGGGTCAAGGGTCTTGCTCAACGAGTTAGAGTGGCAGTCTGTGGGAGTGGGACTCAAACTCATAACCTCATGACTCCAAGATCTATGCCCTAACCACTAGGCTGCCACTCCCCCCGATTATTTAGTTCTTATATACCTAAGTAGATAATTGGGTTTTAATGGCATTTTATAAAAAATATATAGTATAGTTGCATTTTCTACAGTTGTGGTTTTAGAAACCTAGTTTTCTCAAAGGTAAATTTTGCATATTGAAAGCATGTAGTAACAGTTGACAAAATAAAAGTGAATTCTTTCACAGACTGTTCCCTATACCACTAAAAACCTACAGTGTTTTAGATCAGTGAGAATCTTTGACATCTGCACATAAGGCAACTACAAATTTGAAACTTTCATCCGATCAAATCCGATAAATAACACTGCAATGTTATTTTAAGATATTTATTAAAAAAAGTCATAGTGCCACTGTTTGAAAATTACAAAAACAATTCTTTAATTAATAACAGTTCTATATTGTATTCGTAAAATGGGTAACAATCGGCCTAGGGGCAGTTGCATCATTTTACTATTTGCGTTTAGATGCAAAAATAGTGAAAAGCATGCTTTCTCCATTGTTTTATTGTCATTACACTGTCACAAGTACAGAGCAACGAAATTCACTCTCTACATTTAACCCATCCCCTTGGGTAGCAGTTGGCTGCCATTTGCGGTGCCCGGGGAGCAGTGTGGGTTTAAGGGTCTTGCTCAGAGAGCCAGATTGGCAGTCTGTGTGCGTGGGTTTCAAACTCACAACCTCAGGATTTCAAGCCATATGCCCAAACCACAAGGCCGCCACTCCCAAAATTTCAGCTTTAAATTGTTTTGATGCTCTTTTGTTATGTAAAAATGCAGTTTGTCTAATTCAAACCATCTTTGAATCAAATGTAAAACATTCGGTGCCCTCACCCGCATGTATGGTGCACCTATTTGGATCAAATTGGTCAAAATAGATGTTTTGTGCACAAGTGAAAGGATTCTTACCCATAAAAGTTCTGGCCAGTGGCTGTTGTCTTATAATGAACAAACTTAGTCTAGCTTCTTGACAATAATATGACCTTTTTACCATCTAAAACCATCTGAACTGAATGTGAATTGCTACTTTTACAGACACAGGACTTTAGAGCGTGTAGATCATTAGCTGACAATTTTGCAGTCAGACAGTTTGTGAAATGCATATGTAAAACAATTAATCTGTAATGTTAGTTTATCCTCAATATGTACTTCTGTAAATCATTTATTCTTAAATATTTTAACTTTGTAAATTGCTATTTGGTTATTTTTTATGGTCAATAAACCACCATAATTAAAAGCAGAAATATACAGCTAGAATAAATAACTGCGTGTTAAACTTCTATCTGTGTATTGGTCAGAGCACTCTTCCAGTTTCTGTGTCTGGCGCGAAAACAAAAACACCGATAGATAGATTTGATCCAATCAAAAATCATCTGGAAAAAATATCCAATCAAAAGCGAGTACGTCATGAAAGACACTTCTATTGGCCAATAGCTGAGTGGTCAGTGGCCCTCTATGGGCGTGGTTGTGTTATCATTTACATGAAGTTTATGTGCACTGATCGAAGCCAGGTAACTTGAAGTTTGTGTTGGAGCATGATCCTGTTTGTGGAAACTCAGACGTTTATTGGATTTATGAAAACGCAACGCATCATCATCAGCTGATGAGCCAGTGTGGGCTAGAAAACTACTCTACACTGGTTAATGCTTCCTTTTTGATTTCAAGGTAACAACCATGCGGTTCCAAAGCTACACACTTTTTAATTCAAAAATAGTGAATGATGTTAGGGAAAGATAAATATAGCTACCATAATAATCACGATGCTAACTGTAGTGTCGTCATTTGCAACCAACCGTTTTGTCGTTGACCGGAAGTGTAATTGCTGTGATTTTGACACTGAAAACGATTATACACCTTTAATAAAAGTTGTTTATGTTGTTTAAACCTTTCAAGACTGGTCTCATATAAAGAATGTGTAATAAAAGTGAAATACAAACTCGCTAAATGCTCAGCATAATGCATTTGTTAACTGTTAGCAGCAGATTATTGGTTAGCCACGAATGCTAATGTTAGCTGCGTGCAGTTGCCTGTAGCTTGTTGTGAAGCTAACTTTAGTTTCGATGGGGCTGTATTTTTTAGTTTTGTTGTCAGCCTTTTTTGCTTTTCAGTAGGAATGGATGCCACGCAGGCGATCAGTGACTCGATCCTAGAATCTGAGGAGGAGGAAAGTGAAGAGGAAAGCAAGAATGAAACAAGGAAGCCATTGGCCAAACTGTGCGTCCTAACAAACCCTCACATCCCTGAGAAAGGTAAATATCCTAACATGTTCAGCTCCATCACCTGTGAAACATGCATAACAAACCTTAGAAAAGTATTATTATTTCTATGCAGCAGCATAATATTCTGAATACATGGAAACACATTTTCCATGTTTGTAAATTTTTGAGAAAACCACAGGTAAAACATGTCAGTCTCCCCTAAAAGCCCATTTCTTTCTTTATTTATTTTTTAAACTTAATTTTTATTTAAATTTTTTGCAAACTTGCATAGATATATACATACAAGCCCACATTTAATTTGCTTTTTTTCACTCACTATATACTTAAAACAACTTTGAAAGTATAAGCATCAGGTTAAATTTGTAAGTAAAGCAGGTTACATGATTAAAAATGAGTAACATACAAACATAGATATAGTTGGTAAGTTGATAAGCAGCACAGATGGAGATAAATGAGTGAAATAAAAATTTAATAAATAATAACTGATAAAAATATATAAATAAAGATAAGGGAGAAGTATAAAATATATTTCAAAAAATTATTGCATTATTTTAGTCATGGCCAGTTTCCATCTATTAACAAATATGTCTTCTTGAAGCCTAAGGCAATAAGTTATTTGTTCCATATGATAGATTTCCCAGACCTTTTCATTCCACATTTTGTACGTTGGTGGGTCAGACTTCAACCATTTACAACTATGATACATTTAAGAGCCACAATCAGTAATTAATTGATTAATAATTTGTAGAAGGTATTTTTTTCCCTCCTCCGGGATGTCATTTTGTAATAATCCAAGCAGCATCTTTGTTTTTGTTTTTTTTTACATTTTATGCTTCTCTTTTAAAGTAGATATATGTTTTGCAGAACTTCTGTATAAAAATCCAGATTTTTCCATTTTCTTAAAGAACAAACATGACATGGTGCAGGGAGTCATTTATCCTGGTCGCTATTTAAAATGAGAAATGAGTGATTCAACTCAGAAGTGTTGACCTTTAGATGTTAGGATAAAGTTGTAAGAAAATATCAACTTTTCTGTACTTGCCATATTTAAAGTGAGAACAAGAACAAAATCTTTATTACAAACAAAACTGGGAGAGACTTTACATATACCTTCTTTTAAGTCCATTAAATGTAAAGAAATCTTTCCCTAAATATATTTTGTCTCTGTCATTTAGAGTTTCCTCTCTTCCTGGGAGATAATATTCTGGGCCGTGACCCCAACATCTGCACATTACAGTTGCTCGCACCCTCTGTGTCCAAGCAGCATGCTACGGTCAGCATCTCTGTGTACCGCAGAAGAGGCCGTGATAGTAAAGAGGGCATGGAGGCCCTGGTTTGGGACCTAGGGAGCATGAATGGGACCCGTAAAGGACACCTAAAGCTGACCCCTCATGTGCGCTATGCCCTCAGTGAGGGCGACACCTTGGTTTTTGGGAACATCCCATGTCATTATGTAAGCTCCAGGTCGGAGGAAAAGAGAATGCCTATTATAGGTGGGTGCCTCTCTATTGAGCAAACTCCAGTTCAACCCCACGGGACTTTGGTACCGGAATCTGATTCAGACTCGGAGAGTGAAAGAGGAGCGAGACGGGATAGAAAACAGAAGACCATTGGTAAGTTTAATAGATGATAATTTAAAAACACCACTGTTTTAAGTTTTTATTAACATGTTGGCTTCGATTTCAGTGTCTGATTCAGACTCCCACAAGTCCAGTCCCAGCTCTTCTGCATTCTTAAGTCCCCCAAATAAAGTTGTACCTGAAAGGTATGCTCCTCATTTTAACTATGAAGATTTTAACTATTTTAATGGATTGTACAAAAAAACAAAAACAAAAAACAAATGCATTTTATTTGCTTAGAAGGTCTTTTTGCATTTTATTATGTATATCTGAACATTAAGCATTTGTGTATTTTATCTTGAATTTTAATTTTGTTAATAGACATGCAGTGTATGCTGGGCTATATGTTTTTCAAAAGTTTTTAGTAAATACAAAAAAGGGAAGTCAATAGATTTTAGAGCAACCTTTTGATAAAGTTAATGCTTTAGTTCTTTTTTGAAGTGTTTCAATCAGCTTTACACTTTGAGAAAATTACATTTTTGACAAATGTTCAAATGGAGATTTGTAATTGGATTGGCGACTTTAAAACGCAAGTATGCTTTTACTTAAACCAGTGGTTTCCAAACTGGTTTAGGTAAACATGGTCCTATCTTCTTAAGTCAAAGTTTTGACAGGCCACAACAGTGTGTTCCCTTTTTTATATTCACTTAATTTTTTTTCTTCAAATTTTGGAACTTTACCATGCATTCCCATGTATCATTTCAGTGAAACAAATAAAGAAGTATTATTTCTTTGGAAATAGATGTGTAAATCATTTCAGATCCAAAACATGTAAAGTTTTTTGCAGGTTTTCTCATTAAAACATAATTGTTTTGCAAACCTACTATATTTAGCCATGTTGAATGAAGAAACTCAATGCAGATTTGATGCACAAAGGGCTTTTGATATGTAGAAGTCGCTGGATGTTATTGAAAAACTCTCAACCTTTTTCATTTTCGGAAAATTTTAGTCAGTTAGAAATAAGCATTAGTAAAAAAGAAGTCTTTAAATGCATTAACAGGCTGTCGTGGCAGCTTGTTGTTTTCATGCTGAAATGTGATCCTGTTTGATTTTTTAACACGTTTTCTAGGACTTTCATAGCTCCATACTTTCCCAACAACTCTGGTCAGCCCTTCTTTTGTGCTAAAGTTAAGATAAAAAAAACATCCCAACAGCATCTCACTGCCACGACATTCTAATAAAACACATCAAATTTTATGGCAAATGAATTATTTTTGAAAGGCTTTTTATTAACAACAGAAAACGTATTTATCAGTAACTGCTATCTTTCAGATCCTAAGTCTTGTTTTTCCGTTTTACAGTGAAGATGAAAGCCCCGTAACGCCGTCCTCCTCCATCAAGAATTTGTCAAACAGACATGTAAGTTTCAGCCTGGAGGAGACGGATGGCGACGTGGGCCGACAGCGTCCAGAGAAAGACACGACAGCTGCATTTGTGGAAAACCATGATGAGAAAGTCGAAGGAGCAGCAGAAGAAAATGGAAATGATTTGAAAATCCATCAGCCCCTTAATGAAGATGGCGAGTCGCCTGGGTCAACGTCAGTGTCCCGAGACGCCATCCCTGAATTTAACCTGGACAGTGACACTGATGTGGAGGAAGGAGAGGAAGAGGTGTCGCCTGCGGGGCAAAACGATCAACCCCCAAACCCAGTCCTTTCACACATGGACAGTGACACTGATGTGGACGACGATACATCGGATAAAGTTCCAAAAACTTCTCCTGCTGCTGAAGAAAAATCAAAACCTTCTGCTATTCAGCTTGAAGGCATCGCAATGGACAGTGACACTGATGTGGATGATGATGCCAACGTTTCATCCAAAGCCACATTATTTCAGGGTCAGCACACTACTAACTCAGCCCCCTCATTGCAGCCTGGAGATTTCCACTTGGACAGCGACACAGATGTGGATGAGCAAGAAGACGGAGGAGAAGGAGTGAAACAGGAAGATCCTAAAACAGACAAAGCTCTCAATGATCCATCTGATAAACCCACACCTACTGTACCTCATGATCTGCATCCAAGCGACGACGGCTGTAATGAAGCGGTGGATGACCCCTCCATGGCTGCTTCTGGCGCATCTTCGGAAGGGAGAGCCGGTCTGGATATTTTGTCTGATAGTGACACAGACGTAGAGGAAGACCGCCCCCCTGCTATATCTGCTGCTCCTGCATCAGGAGCTCTGGAGCCGGATTCCAGTAAAGACAGAGATGTTAAGGAACCTATCCTTCCCCAAGCTGAAGCCAAGGGCAGTCAAGCTGACCTTCAGGTGGAAAGTGACACTGATGTGGAGGATGAGAAGGCAGTGGAGCGCCAGATCCCAAACCTGCTCAGAGAAAATACTCCTGGGTCTCTGGTTCCTCTGCTGCAGAACTGTTCTACTCCTGTTCAGCTTTCAGGTACTTGGTCTTAATTTGATGTATAGAAAGATCACAGGATTAAAAAAAATCCAAAACAATAGAAATAAAATTAGAGAAGTACATTAAAAGAAGTAATAAATCATTATAGACTAAAGTTGCAACCAGGTGTACAAGAAGAAAAGTTTTTGTTGCATATTAAAAACCGATTTCCGATTACTTGTAAGACAATGTTTACCAAGGCTCATGATCCACATTTACAAAGATTCTTGGATTTTTTTGAATGGAAATAAGCTTTAACTGTTCTTCTTTTTATGTATTTATTTATTGTTTTGCAGAAGGAGAGGTTGAGCAGATGGAAACTCAAGCCTTCACAAGCCCAACGTCAGGCGCACATCGATGTAGGTTTAACACATCTATTTCTAATTCATGTTGCTTTGTACTGTTTTCAGTTTTTTTTGTGTGTTCTTCTGCTGCCTTTATAAAATAGTTGAAGTTTGGCACAAATTCAATATAAAAATTTGATATAAAGCGTTAATATTAGTTTACAACTTTTACCAGAGCTACTCGTTTAAGTGGAATAAAGAGCTGGACATGAATATGCTTGAATGAAACCAGCCTATTGCAGCTCTGGCTACATGTTAGAAGTCAGCTGACTGGAGAGAGAACCTTCCAGACCCTCCATGGTCTCAAATGTTTTGCAGCATCATTGATTGTCCTGCATCTAGCTCCCCCCATCTTTCCTAAAACCCTGACCAAGTTTCCTCTCTGTGCTAAGGAAAAGTATCCAACCTGCTTCATGCATCTGCTGCCATCTTGTTCCACTGTGGGGATGGAGTTTTTATTTTTTAGTCACACCCATTATTTGTTAGTTTGAAAGTTAACTTTTGCTCTCATCTGACTAGAGCACCTACAACTTCAATCTGTCCAGCGTTGGGCAAAACATAAATAAAACCAAAGGGAATTTGTTTAACTGGGTTTTATTCACAGGTATCGGAGTAAAAGGTGCCAGAGTACAAGTGCTGACCACACCTTTCATATTTTGCTTTCTTCTCACTTAGTGTTGCTCTTTCACATAAAATCTTGATAAATTAATTTATAGTTAATTTCTGAAACAGAGGAGACTAGGGTTGTCACGATACTAAACTTTTCAACTCGATACCGATACTAAGGAAAATATTCGATACCATTTTCGGTACCACAAGGATAAAAACAAAGACTCCAAAATTCTACAGAAATATTTTCATTAATAAATAAAATACAATAAATAAATACAATAAAGGTTGTATGCTGTGCACAATATTAAGCAAGCTTGATAAAAAACTTATAAAATTATAAAATTAAAATTAAGTAAATTCCTTACTTGGCTATGCTTTGCACACATAACAATGACACTAGCAACTTCCTTATACTTCATTTAATCAGTTTTATAACTAATGGCAACAGTGTCAAATTTAACTTTGCATCATCTTGAAAAACTATTTATTTTGGTTTGTGGCGAACAACAAGTTGGTGCAGCGCCGAGTCCAACCCAAATGGAATTAATTGTGTGGATAAAACAAATTATTTTAATACATACCGGTGTATATATATATATTATTTTAAATACCAACAGGTTAAAACAAAAATAAGCTTAAACGAAACAAAACTAACAATTATTTTTAATGTAAGGAGTAGAAAGTAGAGATAATTGCAAAAAAAATGTAAGTAGTAGAAGTAAAAACGTGTCTAAAAAATTAATCACTCCAGTAAAGTATAGATAGCCAAAATATCTACTTAGGTAAGATAACGAAGTATTTGTATCTTATTACTTGACACCTCTGATTTGATGTAATCAGTGATGAATATTACATTTTTTCTCTCCCTTTAAAAAAAAAACAACAAAAAAATTTGTTCAGTTTAGTAATTAAATAGATGTGTTTGTTTTATGTCTTGCTCCTGCAGATGCTGGGGCTTCTTCTTTAGGAGCAGTGGTATTTTCCTCCTGCTCAGACAGCCAGGAGGATGGAGACTATGACGTGGCTGAGACTCAGTCCTTCATTCTTCAGGATAGAGATAGCTACAAAGGTTTAAACCCAGAGCTAGCCTCTGAAATCGAGTCCTCTGCTGTCCAACCTGAGGAGACTTCCACCAGAGGAGATTCCTTCCAGCTGGGTCTGTCTGATAGCAGCCACTTACAGGGTGAGTTTAAAGCTGTGGCCATGGAAAACACCCAGGCTTACATCTCAGAAGATGGAGTTAACCTGGAGGACACTCTGGAGTATGTGGAAGGAAATTCTCCTACCCTGGAGGCCACTCAGCCCTACAGCGATGACATGGGGCCTTCTAGATGTTTAGAAATGTCCAGGAAAGAAGGCTGTGGTTCTTTGGCTATGGAAGCAACTCAAGCTTATATCCCAGAGCCTTATGACGAAGGTTCAAATGAAGATGCAAAACAAAACTCTGCCAAGACTGAAAGCGTGGTTTCCACATGCTCGTCAACACTTCCTTTGGCTGAAACTCAGACAGTTTCTTCCTCTTCTTCTGAGCCTAATAATCCAGTTGGTTCCTTAGAACCTGCTCAAACCGGAGTGCGAAACGAAACAGAGGAGCTTCAAGAATCTCAATCAGTTGCTGAAACACAACCCATGTGTCAAAGTGATGAAGAGGAGAGGGATGCTGAGGGGTTGTCATCACCGTTCCTGAAACCTGCAGAGGAGCAGAAACATCACACAACCTCCTCGGCCTTATCCCTCGCTGAAACCCAGCCCATGTGTACGAGTGACGACGAGGCGAGCGATGATGATGGGTTGTCTGCAGAGTCCCTACAGCCTCTAAAAGTGGAGACACAGCCAGTCACCCATTCAGCCCTGACTCTGGCGGAAACTCAGCCTGTGGATGTTGATGCTGAGGAAGCTCAGTCAACAGATTTAGGTGAAGGTGACGCAAGTAACGCTGACGACTCTGAGATGCTGCTTCCCCGAAAAAGAAAAGCAAAACAGCTACATATTGATGAAGAGGAGTCGCAGGAGACTGCTGAAACCCAGCCTGTCTGTCCAAGTGATGATGATGACGATCTGGACTCGATGCCGTGCCTACGGAAAAGGAAAGCAAAGCCCCTGCAGCTGGAAGACGAGACGCAGTCACTTGTTGGTTCTCAAAGTTCTGCTCCTGAACCTCAGCCTTCAGCAACATGTGAAGAAGAGCAAAGCAGCGAAGACTTTATCACAACCCGAAAACGGAAAGCAAAGCAGCTGAACATTGAAGATGAGCAGACTCAGCCTCTGATTAGCTCTGAACTTGAAGATAAAGGTCTGTCTGAAAGGGTTCCAGAAGCTGCTGGAGTTTCTGCTGTTGAAGCTCAGGCAGAAGTAAGAGATGGAAAATGTGACGTTGGTGAATCCATAACTTATGCAGGAAAAAGAAAAGAAAAGCAGCTGCATCTTGAAGAGGAGGAGATGCAGCCAATCACTGTTTCTGAAGTCTCTCTGACTAAAATTCAGAGAAAAGCTGACGCGACGAATGTTTCACCAAGTAGGAACGAAACGAGGGAACAAAACAAGTCTGACAGTGGCAGCTGTCAGAAAGAGATGAAAGCAGCCAATCGACAGACAAGGGGGAGAAGAAATGTAAGGAAACAGGAAGAAGATGATGATGAAGAGGACAAAAACAAGAGCACTGAAAATGAGAGCCAGATTAAACAGCAAAGAGATAAGAAACAAGGGGAAGACATAGCAGAAGAACATGTGGCAACAGAAAAGGAGAGGGATGAGCTGGTAAATGAAACGCAAACAAAAAGAAGAAAGAGAGAGGAGAAGAAATCCCAACATGAGATAGAAGATCAAAGGGAAGCGAGTTTGGAGACAAGGAAGCAGGAAGAACCCGAAGCAAGACTGGAGGAAACGGCAAAATCTGAAGAAAAACAACTTCAAGATTTACAAAATAATAATGAGGAAGAGGAGAACCACAGAGGTTCTGTAAGAACCCGAAGATCAAGAGGCCGGGGTGGAGCCGGGCCCCATCAAAGCTCGACCTTCTCAGTGAGCGAGGACGTCCCTGCGAGGAGAACCCGCTCCAGCTCGGTCAGCTCAGAGAGGTCGGTCTCCAGCATCAACGACAAAACCCAGGAGAGCAAAGGAAGAGGGAGAGGAGCGAAGAGGAGCAGCGATACCCCCAAAACAGCTGTGAGGAGCAGCAGACGAAGGACGGCCACAGAAGCAGCAGAGCAGGACGGTGAAGCTCAGATGCTCAGTGCTAGTCCAAAAGCCAGTTCTAAGGCCTCCAGCACCACCTCCCAGAACAGAGGAAGAGGAGGAAGACCTCGAGGAAGAGGAAGGAAAACATCTCACTCCAACATTATTGCTCCTGACATTAGAGATTCCACAGAGAGGAGCAGATTGTCAGAAAGCTCCTCCACAGATATTCTGCAGCAAGACAAAAGGCAACCCAGCGCTCAGCTCACTGTTACCAGTAGGGGGCAGCAGCGGGTCGGTGCCAAAGGATCTGAAGATTTAGCTCTGAATAATAAAGGCCGTAAAAAAAATCAGGAAAAAGCTGAAGATCTAAATATCTCTCTGCCTAAGAGGAATTCAAGGAGCACAGGCCCAAAAGCAGTAAAAGCTGAACCTGTGGAGGAAACTGAAGCTCCTACAGTTAGTTATGGGGAGGAGGCCAGAGACGAGAGCAAAGCAAACACTGAAGCAGATGGAGAGCAGAAACCAAAAGAGGAGCAAAACAAAGAGATTCCTTTTGCCATCCCAGGAAGGAGAACTAGCAGAGCTTTAAGCACTCGGGTGAAGAAAAGTGAAAAATCCCTCCCAAAAAACCAGGTAGAAGATGGGAAGAAAGGAGCAGTGAGCACTGTTGAGAAGAGAACCAGGGCCGGATCCTCAGAGGTCCAGAAAAATAAGAAGCAGGGGCTGCAGGAAACTAAAGCATCCGACTCTTCCATGGAACAGGATGGAGCTGAGGAGGTAGCAGAGGTAAAATCATTATTCCTATTCCATCGATCATAAAAATTTCCACATTAACATGTTTAGGAATCCGTCTAAAATGGAAGATTGGATACAGAAAGCTTTTACCATTACTCAAAGCTCAGTTGTGTGCAGTGAGACAAGCCTTTACAAACATTGTAATGCTCCTCCATCTGTATCTTGGCAAATGTCTTTCCTCTCTCAGTTTTGCCATGTATCTAATGGATTCAGTGGGTTAGTGGTCACCCACGCTCTTTCCTCTTAATTTCCTCGCTGTCGAGCTGAATTGAATTAATGTTGTGTAACCCATCAGGGAAAAAGATTAGCAATTGACAACTTGAAGTCAATTATGATCACAGGAATAAAAAAAACAAAAAAACAATGCCAGGATTATTCCCAATGGAATCTTTTAGAACCCCCCCCAAAAAAAACATCTAAAATGATAGCGATATAACCCGAAACGTTCCTGCAAATCATTCCAAAAAAAAATAAAGAAAAACAATCCACTGGACTTTTTTATCGAAGTTTGAAGACGTTTCAATTCAAAACCCCCACCCTCATACAGGAGACCAACCTAACGGCCCCTCTTTCAGATACATAGACCAGCATTGGGTATTTCAGGCTAACAATGAACCGCAATGGTGGTGGACCCGTTTTTCCGGTTCAATTTGCATGTTTTCTTCGCCAAAACAAGGCTTTGTTTTGGTCCACACTATAAAGCCTTGAACTCAACACTATTTCTGACATTTCGAATTGAAAAGGCTTCCTGGATGGGAAGCAAAAGGTCTTCCAACTTGGAAACAAATTCCAGTGGATTGTTTTGTTTACTAGTTTGGAATGACTATGACCTGGATGACTAAGAATCTTCACCAGCATTTATCCAAATCTTTATTAAGAGATACATTGTTTCCTTTTTTATCTTTATCCTATTTATTCATTTATTTACTCAGTTGCTGTCTTGTTTTTCCTCCTGCTCCCTTACTTCCTCTCCTCCTCAGCACCCTCAGACCCCGGCCGCGACTCCTTCCAGGAAGCGACGAGTTTCTTCAAACTCCTCCCCCGTGGCAAAGACACCTCGTTCCTCCTCTGCGTCTCCTGCTACGATTAGCCGACTGGGCCACGGGAGCCCAGCCTACAAGGTCTGTGTTTGTCCTTTTTTTGCTCAACGGGTATAACATGCAAAATATTAGGGCTCCTATAAATATCTCTATTGCCTAACTTGAGAGTAAGGATGCATATAATGATTATTTGGCTAATCGATTATTGATGGTTATTTTTTCCATTAATCAATTAATAATCAGAAAGTCTTTAAAGAAGTTTAGTAAAACTAAACTTCTTAACTTCTAACTTAGTTTTAAACCTGGTGAAACTGAAACCTTTCCACTTGAGGGCCATATTATTTTTATCTTAAATGCATTTTTATCTTTATGCTTAAATGCTTTCAATGTTGGCATCATTACTACTCTAACTGGGTTGCTCTGTTAGCTAGAGGCATTTAGAGTATCTATGCTCTGGTTAATGATTAACAGATTACTAAATTAGTTGATGGTTATTTCAACAATCAATTTATCCAGATTAATTAACTGTTCCAGGCCTAATTGAGAGACTTTGAATAAATTATTAGATGACGTCACATGGGGGCGGCTACGGCAACGATCAACACAAATCATACAAGTCAAGCTTCAGTTGATTAACAGAACTAAACGGGACTCGAGTTAAAATCAATTTGTGGTGGAGGAAGGTGGAACTATCATCATATAACAGTTCCATGAGATCCTAGGAGGATATTTTATTGGGACTTTATATTGTAAAAAACTTTCTTTAAAAATAATAATAATAAATAATTGGTTGCTCTGTTTTAGTTTGCTCAGTCCTGTTAGAACATTGGTCTCCAAGTAATCCAAGAATCCATCTAATGTTAAGCTGCATCTATCAGGCAAGCAACAAAACACCTTTTAAAAGATGAGTTCAATTAATGGAATACAAAAATAAAAACCCGATGTGAAGAATAGTGTTTGGTTTCCTTAAAAAAAAACTTTGTGTTAGTGGATAATTAGAGACAAGAACAAATCTAAAGAATTTGTTTTTTAAAAAGTCTTTATTTGAGGCTTTTCAACAACTTGAGAAAACAACTCGACCAAGAGCATAAAACTTTACTGAAAGAATTACTTCCACAGTCGTTACCCACTGAGCTTTCACTGGTGTGGTTTCCTCCCCAGTTCCTGCTGATTGCTTTCTAAGCTGCCTGCAGCAGTATTTGGAGCATGTATCAATTACTTACTTTCTTTATACAACTGTGGTGGTTAGATGAACTCCATTTAATATTTACTTCTATGCAAAAAACTATATCAACTGTTTTGGCCGCATCAGCCAATGTTTTTTTTTTTTTTTTTAAGATCATCAGAAATCCATTTAAGTGATGTAATCATGAGTAAAACTGTCTGTAGTCCCTGATAAGCAAAGCTGTACTGTTATTCTCTCAGGTCCTATTCACTGGAGTGGTGGATGAATCTGGAGAGCGAGTGCTGGCTCGTTTAGGAGGCGCCATGGCCCAAGGCGTCTCAGACATGAACTGCCTTGTGACGGATAAAGTGCGAAGGACGGTGAAATTCCTGTGCGCCGTGGCTAAAGGTGTCCCAGTCGTCACCACACAATGGCTGGAAAAGGTTATTAGCAGCAGCTAGAATAAGCAATATAGACCTGTCCTCCCTGTTAAGCTCTGTCTCACTTCAACTGTCTCCCCTGTCCATTTCAGAGCGGTAAGGCTGGGAGCTTCCTTTCTCCGAATGCTTTTGTTGTAAAGGACCCGGAGCAAGAGAAGAAGTTCAGCTTCTCCCTGCAGGAGTCTCTGAGGGTTGCCAGCGGCCAGCCTCTTCTGCAGGTATTTGATGGCCTCCTATATGTCTGTTTTCCTCTTTATTATTAATATTCTCTGACTGAGTAGTGGATGGAGTGTCAGGGTGCAGGGTGTTTCCTTTAACTGATAGCTCAGCAGAGCTGGTGAGAAAGACTGAGTCATTGTGGCTATGTGGAAAAATCATGCCCAGTCCTCATCAGATGATGATACATTCGCAGTCTTAGAAAAGACTTCATATCCATCCAACTAACTTTATTGACTTTTTTATTGATTATTTGCAAGAGTAACTACAAGTTAAAAAAAAGAAAAATTCTGAAAGGATATATTCATCATAGTGACTGGAAAAAAAGGCATTTTTCAAAGAAAGCCATGACTAGTTTCACAAATAGTGTCTTAGACACAGCAAACCTGAAGAAAATGATGCTCTGGTTAGATAAGACCAGGATTAAATATTTGGTCTGAATGTAAAATGCCAGGTGGTAAGGACGACAAGCAACACACTTGCCCTGAATACATTCTGAAGGTGAAGCAGAGACAAGGAAACTGCTCAGAGTTATTAGGAAGATGGATGGAGCTAAATGGCAGGAAATGGTGTTAGAAGCTGTAAACAAGGTTCACCATCTAGTTGGACAATAAAATGCAGCTAGAGCTGCAGTGGAATGATGAGATCAAAATGGTTTTGTTAGAACGACCCATTCAAAGCCCAGACCTAAATCCCATCAAGAATTTCTTTCAAGAATTGTATACGGATAGTTACAGATTTTCTGCATGAAGGCGGACTGAGTTTAGTTACTTTGCAAAATCTCTCAGACATGACGCAGTAAAACGCAGTTCTTACAAAGTGTTGACTCAGGAGGATGAGTCAGTACATTTAGAAACTGGATCATGTCTTGTAAGAAAATTTGAAAAGTTTCAAGCGATGTGGAAACTTTTGTAAGCCGTTGTGTTTCAGGTGGAGTGCACCTATTATTTACCCCCACATGGTAACCTGTGGTGTTAATTTAACATCTATTGTTTGTGTTCTGGTTTTGTTTCTGGGGCATTAGGCTTTCATCTCAGCTGTAAGGTGATACAACACATTATGCTGATGCCTAGCTAAAATTAGGGTGTACACCTCACCCAAATGTTTTTGTATCGATTTTCTTATTCTCGGTTACAGAACCTAAATAAGTATCGACTAATTCTTCTGTATTTGCTTACAAGGATATGTAATGTATCACTTTGCTTCTGTTTTGCTTGTTTTAGGGATATCAGATCCACGTCACAAAGTCAGTAAAGCCTGAACCAGTTCACATGAAAGACATCATCACCTGCAGCGGCGCCACATTTCTACCAAAGATGCCCAAAGCTCACAAGGTAACAGCTGAGCTCAGAGCTATAGATGTCTCCTAGCATTATTCTCTCTCTTACTGTGCCACACCTCTCTGTCTCTCAGCCTCTGACCGTAGTGATTTCCTGCGAAGAGGACCTGCATCTGTGTGTCCCCGCCATGTCCGCATCTCTTCCCGTCGTCACCGCTGAGTTTATCCTCACCGGGATCCTGCAGCAGAGAGTGGACTTACAGACTCATGCACTTTCTGCCCCTGCAGCCAGGCTGGAACCTGCTGAGGGCAGAGGGAGAGGCCGGAGGAAGACTTAGTAGACCGTGTCACTGTGAATATAGGCTCAAGATGTTTGAGTTTGTATGTCTCTTTAAGCTTAGATTAAAATTGCAGAACGTTTGTCTGCTTCAAGGACTCAAGAATGTATTTACCATCAAATATGAATGCAAACATATTTTCTAGGTACAGTTTTTCTGCTTCAGCCATTTATGAGTCATTCTGTTTGCTTAGAAATGTTAATTCCTAGAGGCTGAAAAGCACTAGCGAAACAGTAGAGGCTGGGAGATGAAGCCTCTCCTCTGACTCAGAAGTCCTGCTGTGTTTTAAGCTTTTCACCCCGTGTATGTTTAGTGAAAGAAAAATGCCTCTGAGGGCATCAATAAGAGTATTCATCCAGTTCTGTCAGGTAGACCCAGGAAGTGGAGGATGTTTAAATCATGTTTGTATTAGAGCAGCTGTGTTTGTAGGCTCTTTATTGAAATCCATCTACTCCAGATATCTGTAGGTGCAACAGGGTTGTTTCCTGTCCTGATACAAAGTGCATAGTGCCTTTTATACCTCAGATAACCATCAACTCACCAGTGTGTCTATTGCTCCTGTCTCCATTAAGCAGCTCCACTCCATTAAGGCGTTATTCAATCTCATCGCCTTGAGGGAGAGATGCACACCGTGTTGTCTTCCCACTGCTGATGCTGCTTCTGCAGCAACATTTCATCCTGTTTGTCCAATACACACCTTCACTAGATGTGAACGCCTGCCCGTATGCAGAGATCTCATGGGTTTATGGTCTAACCTGCTATAAATGGTCCTTTAAAGATTCAATCAAAGTGTCTTTTTTTTTTTTTGTAGAGCCGTTGCCTTGACTTTAAAAAATGTATAAAATCATGAACACATTAAATATTTTCTATGTATCTATGTTTTCTATACTTTGTTTTATTTCATCTTAAGTCTACAGTGATTTTCACTCATCTTGGAAGATCTCAGAGCCAAACTGAAAGAGCCTATTTATAATGTGCCACAGAAAATCTGCAATTTGAAAATCCATAAAGCCTTTTGATTTCTTTTTATTATTCAATGGCTCAACAAAATGCCAAACATTGCAATATATTTTATTAAAACTAGCAAAACTGCTCTTTTGTATTTTGTTTTTTGTTTTTTTTTTGGGGGGGGGTTGTAAAATAAAAGATATTTAGGTTGTCAAACATTCACCTATTGAAAGGCTTAAGGCTTTAAAATATTTTTTGTGGTCAACGGTTTTTATTGTTTGGTTTCGATCAGGGGTCTGTCATCTGTGGCTCTTGGAAGTGTCAGGGTTTCATTGAGGTTTGGAGGACGCAGAGGCCGAGAGGCTGGGGTGAATACTTGTAGTTTAATTATGAAAATTAACAAAGGCAGTCCAAAAATCCAACTAAAGAGTAACAGACCAGAACCATGGAGACATCAAGGGAAAACATGTAGAAGGAGCCAGGGAGGGACGAGGGGAGACAATTGCAGCGATGACAGGACCAGCAACAACAGAGGAACCAACGAAGAGGGAGAGCATAAATAGCTGACAGAGACAAAGGGAGGGCTAACGAGCTGACAAGGAGCAGGTGTGAGGAGACAACAAGGGGGCCAAGGGGAAAGGAACACACACACAAGAGGGCAACAGAGGACAACATGAGAAATAACATAAATCTAGAAATTACAACAAAATAGGAATTAAACCAATAAAAACTAGAAAACAAGGAGCAAAGTAAAGCACAACATAACCAAAACCATGACAGGAAGCCTCTATAACGGCTCCTAATGTTGGCTAGAATGTTGAAGAAGCAACTAAGGCCTTTTTTCCCCTCTGGGATTATTAAAGTATGTCTGATTCTGATTTTATAATAAATGCAATATTGCCAAAATAATTGCATTAATAGAACAAATTAAACGTATATATTACATCTTTCTTATTCCTTGTCATTAAACTAATATTTATCAGAAATACCATTATTTAGTAGAAAATTAATGCATCTGTTTTACACTGTCTCACATTAAAAAGTTTAAATAAATTTGCAACTGATTTCCTAGTAGAAATAATAAGCTACTTTTTAACAGCTCGTGTAAAATTTGCTGCTCTAGATAGGAAACCAAATGGTGGGTGGCTCACCCCCAGTCTACTTTCAGAGATAATGAGGCTACTGGAGGTTTTGTGATCTTTAGAAATACTTATGAAAACAGTTTTATAAAAGATACATATTTTGTTTTGGGACCTACCTAACATTTTCCATCTGAAGACATTTTTGATTTAACAGCTGGTTCTTAAATATATTTACTGCATATCTGCAGCCAAAAACGATTTATATGTTTCTTGATTTTCAGCAACTCATTCATTCCTAAAACTGGCATTCTCATAAAATAATCTTTGTTTCACGTAGTAAAAGCTGTAACAATAACTACTCTCAGATGTTCGCGAATGTATAATAATAAACTGTTATTCAGATCTAAGAACATGTTACCAGAGTAAATAGCTTAGCTCAACTGTCTCACATTTAAAAACACTCAGGATCTGAGGTGGATTCTATAGAAGATGTTTCCTGGTTTTTCCCGAACACGAGTTAAATCATCCTTTCATCCTTTAAAAGAAAAATGGTTGGATGGACGGTTGTTATTATGACAGCCAATTACTAAGGAAGTAACTTGTTTATTTGTATTAATGCAGTAATCAATGACAGAGTATGCATGCTTGCTTCAATCTAATTTGTTGTTAATTTAGTTCAATTTAATGCAAAAAATACTTTCATGATCCAAAAGGGAAATAAAAATGTTACCATCACTCATAGGTTTTGTTTTGACAATTTGTTGTTGATGTTAATAGCTGTAGAAAGGAAAGATTTTTTTTAGCAGTCTGTTTTGCACCAGCTCTGGATAAACCTCTGACTGAAGACACTTGTTATTTAACATTCATTTAAAGGGATTATCATTTTCATTCAATTTAATGAAGAATTCTTTATTAAATCATTTTCTGTCATGAAAATTACAGAAAATCAGAGAAGGTCTGTTTTTATCAACTATTTTGTTCCCCAAATAAATTTTTAGATCAGCTCTGATATGATACAGCAAATTTGATTCTTACTTTAACTTCTTTAGTTGCCAGTGGTAATTCAATCATTGTAATCTTACTGTGTTAAGATGTAATTGTGTCTTGCATGTTACACTGTCACAGTACATCACCCCAAGTCTACTTTCAAAGATAATGAGGCTACTGGGGGTTTTGTGATCTTTAAAAATAATTATGAAAACAGTTTCATGAAAGATGCTTATTTTGTTTGTTGCATATCTGCAGCCAAACCATAAGGCAAATAAATAAAGAAGCTAATTAAAAGAGATATATACATTTATGTTTCACTGTATAATTCAATTTCTACCTACATTTATTTGTTTACTGTATTTTGGGGGGCAATTATTTGTATGCTTTTTTATTTATTGAGCATTTATTTAAGTATTTATTTTTAAATATGGCAGAGTTGGTCCTCCATAAAATTCTACCTACATTTATTTGTTTATTGTATTTTGGGGGGCAATTATTTGTATGCTTTTTTATTTATTGAGCATTTATTTCTTTCTATACTTATTTTTTAAATATGGCAGAGTTGGTCCTCCATAAAATTCTACCTACATTTATATGTTTATTGTATTTTTGGGGGCAATTATTTGTATGCATTTTTATTTATTGAGCATTTATTTCTTTCTATATTTATTTTTTAAATATGGCAGAGTTGGTCCTCCATAAAATTCTACCTACATTTATTTGTTTATTGTATTTTGGGGGGGCAGTTAATTTTATGCTTTTTTAGCTATTGAGCATCTATATATTTCTGTATTTATTTTTAAATATGGCAGAATTGGTCCTCCATAGTGGTGAACGTTTATTTAAAAAAAATAAAAGCATGAACTGTGATTCAGATATAAGTGCATGTAACCAGAGTAAATTAGTGGATCTAAGGTGGATTCTATGGAAGCTATGCCCCCGGTTTTTCCCGAACACGAGTCGAATGGTTCCGAGTTCGGATCTCGACATATTCTGATCATCTTCCAAATGCTGTTGCCCGAGTCGTGAAGTGCAGCTCCTCGGAGGAGGCAGGAAGGGAGGGAGAGCAGGCAAACATTACAGCAGATCTTCCCCTCTGAGAGGCATCCTTCATCAGCATCACCCCGACTGCACCTCTGCATCCCTGTCCGACCGCTGGAGGAGGAAGACAGTAAGTGTGTTTTTTTGGCTTTTACAGGCTTTTCCTGCGTGAGCTGAGGTTTGTGTGTGCTTTCCGGAGCGGGACGGGTTAAATTCTGCAGTTTTTTTGTGTTGGATGAGCTGTCCCGACTGGGATGTGACCGATCCACACTTTGAGCTGCCATGCAGGTTTATCACTGGAAGATGAAAGGTGTAAGATCATTTTAAACTAACCAAGCATGGAGCCTGCTGCAGAAGAGAATTCATTTTAATAGTTCAAATATGATTAAATGATTAAATTTGGTCACATATATTATATATACACAATCAAATTTAAATATGCACTCAGATTTGATTTTGTATTTTAATTTATTTTCTCTATTCCTCTGTCTTTCTGGTGTAAATCCACCTTATTTTTCTTTTAAATATAATTATTATGCATTGTCATGAGGCCTAGAGTTCTGAGTCCTGCTCACAGTTGCAGCTTCAGGGACCTTAATATCTTAAAGAAATATAACCTGAATTAGTATATATATATATATTTTTCTTTGCAGTCTTACTTTATGTTTACATATAAATTATTTCCCAATTTTTTATCTCCAGCATGCTCCCCATCCCCTCTTTGGTCCCTCATGTCCACTGACTTTAATTGATGTGACAGGTGCAAGCAATATGGTGGAAACATGTCTTATCATTTACTTCACTGCAGCTGGCTTTCTAAGGAAATAGGTTATCAGGCGCTACAGGCTTCTTTTGAGCAATAAACAATAAAGATTATGGATTCGTCTTGACAGGATGGTTACTTCATGTTTTTTCTGCCATCTCCATACTTGTCCAAATTTCTGCGAAAACATTGAATTTGTTGAAAATATTTATCAACTTCTCTTTATATAACAGAGCTTTTCATTTCTTTTTCAGTTCCTCATAACTAATAAATGAGCACAGTATGTGCCTAAATGGGCCCGAGCTGCCTTTGCGTATCCTGCGCATCATGGTTGCACTTGACCTCATGTCCCCGAACGCTATCACAAAAGCAGCAAAGTGAAAACCAAAAAGAAATGAAGGCACAGGGTTTGCTTTGTAGCCTCCCACACATCTGCAGTCATTGAAGGCCAGGGGGACAAAGACCTGTCTGTCCCCCTTCTCTGCTCTGCGTTCAGAGGAAAACACAGATACTGGCTTTGATTTCTAAGTGGGATTCACTGGCTTGGATTGTAGAAGATGATGAGGAGGAGTGAATTAAAGAGACTTGATAAAGAGAGAGATGAAGACAGGCAGAAGAAAGTAAGAGCTTGAGAAGGGAACTATTGAAATTAAAAACTTTAAACAGAGCAATGGGGTCACTAATAGAATGATAGCAAATACAAAACTGTGTATCAATGGAAATCAGCATGAAAAGGTCATTATCAGTGGCAGTTTCAGTCCTGTCCTACATCATCTTTTAAATGATAGATAGATAGATAGATAGATAGATAGATAGATAGATAGATAGATAGATAGATAGATAGATAGATAGATAGATAGATAGATAGATAGACTTGTTGTTATGACACAGCCAATTACTCAGGAAGTAACTTTTATTTTGTTTAATTACACAATAATCAATGGCAAAGTATGCATGCTCAATCTAATATGTTGTTAATTTAGTTCAATTGAATGCAAAAAAATGTTTATTGATCCAAAAGGGAAATAAAATTTTTACCATAACTCATGGGTTTCGTTCTAAGAAGTTGTGGTTGATGTCAATAGCTGTAGAAAGGAAAGATTTTCTTTAGTAGTCTGTCTTCCACCGGTTCTGATGAAAACCTCTGACTGAAGATGCTTTGTTGTTGTTTAACATTCCTTTGAAGATGAAGATCATGGTTGAGCATATTGGTTTTTTCCATTTAAGCCCGAATTGCTTATTGTGAAAAAGGCTCTTTTCAACTGTTTTCTTCCACAGATATATTTGAAGATCAGCTCTGATAGGAAACAACAAATTGGATTCTAAGTTTAACTTCTTTAGCTGCCAATGGTAATGCAATCATTGTAATCTTACTGTGTTGAGAAGTAATTGTCTCGTATGTTACACAGGCTTCCTCAATGGTGCTGTAACAATATAAAATCTATAACTTAGGCCTTAAGGGTGCCTGCCTTCTTGATGAAACTGTGCAAATGGAGACATTTTGTTGTAAACTCTATGGGTTGAAAGGGCGCTACTGGAGTTGTTTTTCCTATTGGTTGAAAGTGCTGTAAATCAGAAGGTGATGGCATTCCCGTTTCCCACTTGGACTGTTGTATTTTCCATAGTTTGTATATGGCCGACACAGCCATTGTTACAACACTGACAAAGACATTGTTCTGTGCAGTATTCGGATTTCTGAGTACCTATATATAAGCATGTTGTTTTTTTTAGATATTTAGGTTAAATAGTTATGTAGGAGCCAATTATTTTTTGTTAATGATTAAAAATGTTTTTTGTGCATAATCAAGCCAAGTTTATTTTACTCTATTGTTTAATATCTGTTATGAGAATATGTTTTTGGGTTATTTAGTTATTATTGCTTTATTTTTTGGTTAGTTATGATTAATTTAGGTTAATTATTTTTTGTAAATAGGCAGTCAATTGTAGGACCAGCATACATCTGAGTGGGTGTATGGTTTTTTTTTTTACCTGCGCCAGAGAAACATGGAGGAAATGTTTGTCTGTTTTTTTTTTTTGCTTGCCTTAAGAAAATCAACTGACAAAACTAAAGGATTGTACCTGAAATATTTTTTCTTTTGCCTGCATAAAATAAGTCCATGGTGCATCTGTGGCCTTTGTGGATTTTCACCTTTTTGAGCCATCAAAGCTGGGCCACTACAAGTTATATTTATTATCCATTCTCCTGACCACAGTCCCGTTTAACCCCCTCTGCTCACCCCCACACTTTGCCTTGTCTTGGCTCTGCCCATTTTGGTGACATTTTTTTAAAACTGTCTCTGTGCCTTGGTCTATGCTTCTTGCCTGGGTTTTGTACCACTATGGGTGTGTTTGATTTTAGCGGCTGCGTCCTCCAAGGACCCGGTCTACCTGGACTGGGTCCTTGGAGGTCTGTGAAAATAAGGCAAAACAGGTCAGGATCAGGTCATCAGAAACACTCTGGTAAGATAAAAACCCTCTCACCACTGAGATCAGATGGGAACAGGTACGCTAAGTGGTTGAGAGGCAGAACAGGTCAGAATCAGGAAATCAGCAACACTAAGGCACTCTAAAACACTCTCACCACTGCCTAGACAGAACAGAAATAATCTGGCCCTGATGACTGGATGCAAGCTCCTTAAATAGAGGCAGGAGCAGGTGGATCAGATGAGCAGTCATTAGAAACCGGGCAGAGTTGGACAGGTGAATGGAATGAATAATTAAGCCAGTCATCAGTGCCAAGATCATTACATTGAATGGATGCTGAACTTCTCACCGCTGTTCTGTATACTAATTACAATTTGAGGAGCTTCAGCAGCAGTACTCTTGTCGCGAATATCACATGTATAGTCCCCATAGATATTGGAATCTGAGCTTAAATGTCAGCCAAACCCATTTGCACAGGGACAGATAAAACCTTTCAATAAACCAAACATAACCCGCCACTTATCTGACTCAGTAAACGTTTAAAGCAACTATTTTTATTTATTTCAGATGGAAAAATTCACATACTGTATTATATTAAACTGCAATTACAATATTCATCACCGTTTGGCGGTATTTATCTTTTTCCTCCGAGAAAGAAGCAGCCGGCTTGTTTGGACTCGCAATGAATCACGGGATACCCAAGGCTACGAGGGATACACCGGACCTGTCCTTCAAAAAGGGCAAAAAGAATGCAGCATTTGTCAGCTGCATAGCAAGGAGTCTTCAAATCCGAACAGGCCACGGCACCGCACTATGCAGTAATCGACTGACAAATCTGGCCTTTCGAGAACACAGACGCTGAATTCAAACTCAGCATTTGACTCACCTTTACCAGTCAAATTCAAAAACTGAAAATTGCTCACATTCCATTAAAAGATTGTGGCAAATTATTTGTACCATCCAGGGGGAAGTATCCTACCTTCTTTGAGAAAACATGATGGATTCAAGTTAATTTGGCTTAATAAGGGGTCATAATGTGTAATTTGTCTGACTGAAATAAACAGGGGTTAGTGTCAAAAGCCTACCTTAAAAGATTAATTCTATCAGAGAATATACCAGTTGTATGACCAAATATCTCCATTATTCATGAAATGCTCAACTTAAATCAATAAAGATATACTCTTTATAAAGGATAGTCAGGTATGACATGGAAGCATGAATTGATAGGATTTCTTTGTTTTTGTTAAGTTTAGTACTTGAGTCACCCTCTCCCCTACCATCTTAGACAGTAAGCCTTTCCAATACTAAATGTAAAGGTGAACATTTATCCAGGTTATACTTGGGGTATACTAGGGTTACAAATGAGGAAAACTGCTTGTGCTCTCCCCGCAGCCATGCCACCATGGACAGTGAGCCATATGGCCCATATTTGAAACCACTACTGCTCAATAACTGTGTTTTATTTTAGTTTTGTGCTAATATTTTTGCGCTTATTTGGGACTTGTCTATGTCTTGCATCCAGCTTCCCAGAAACAATGGTTACAGTTTTTTTTTTATTGCTTCAAGATTTCACTGTGAAACAGATTGCCAATGAGGACAACTGCTGTGACAAACAGATGGACACTCTTCCCTTTGCTTCCCTTCCCCTTTCTATCCCAGCCAACCAATCCTGCACCTCAGATTTCTGTTTAATTAAATGTTGATTCTTGCAGGAGCAGCAAGCGTTCATTTATTTTGTTGCTTAGAATCAGACCATGATTGTGCAGCTTCACTGGACGTTTTAAAATCTCAGAACGAAGTTAAAAAGGCAAATTGGGGGCAAATCGAATCAAATATAAATGCATTAATGATTTGGCAGTCCGGGAACAATGGTTTGTGCACATTTTCTTTCAGATACAATCGAATTTGTGGGCTGTTAGGCTCCTGGCCCAGAGTGCAGAGGCTTCAGTGATGCTATGTGTGAAACAGCAGTTCTGGTTGTCAGATTATGACACAGTGCAAACACTTGCCAACAAAAAACAGTTAACAATGAGGAACTGTTGTTCTTTTCAAACCTGCTTATGTTAAATGGATTGAATGCGAAAGCAGATATTAAAAGGTGGCTCAGACAAAGAGGAATGATTTCCTACAGACTGGGAAGTCTTATGGTGTCCTCTCTGTTGCAAAGAGACGCTTTAATCCTTGCTGCATGTTTAATAGCTGCTGCAAAGTGTGACTGCAAGCACTGCAGGTGTCCCTCCCAGTCTGCTCCTGGGCTGTGTCAGGGAAAACTGCAGCAATTTCTATTCTGTACAAACACTGTTCTCCCCCCAGATACCTCTGCCGCCTCATCATAATTCCTCCGAAAGTGCCCTAGCTAGATTCAGAGGAGGTGAACGAACTTCCTGCAACTGTTTTTGTTTCAAGACATTTACTGATTTAAATAAAGCCAAGTCATTACTCTGCTCCCTATTACTTACAGTCTTGTGATTTATGAACTATTTAGCTTTATTTTAGCCCAGCAATCGCTATGCTATATATGACAGTGCCAGATGGCCTCATAAAAATGCATATATTTTCCTAAATGATGACCTCTTTAAGACATGAATGAGTTTTTCGTTTTAATTTTTGCAATTTTTGCAAAAATACTGCTTATTTTATTTCAACTGAGAGTTTTCTGTAAAGTTAAAAAAGCATTTTCAACAAAAGCAGAGATTCAAAGGGATCTTATGATCCTGCTGGCTAACTGTAACCAGTAGACAGTGTCAGATATACTGAATTTGCAGAAGCTGCAAGATTATCTGCAGACAGATCAGATTGCATGAATAAAGAAACAGGCTTTCTTTTTTAAGCTTACATTTGTCACGTCCATTCTTGTTCCAGTAAACAATTCCTCCTTGTCAGCTGTTTTCATGCTGCACTGTTTGTCTTTTATCACTGCTGACGTTTCTTGCTCAACATCAATTTTTGTAATCAGAACCAATAACACATTCTTAAAGTCCATCCCTTTGATGTCTTGCTTTTGTTGAATCCACGGAAATCAGTCTCATTTGACTTGATGATTAAGACTATTGGAGTTATTTATGCAATTGTCATCTTAAGGTGTTGCTTTTATGTGAGATCATACTGTGTATTTTGTGTTTGCAGTGTCAGGCAGAAATGTATATACACTCATTTTCATTAAAAGTATCACTGATCTGGGGCTTTAAATTGTGCATTTATACTATTCTGTTTAACAAATTTTCTCTGGGCTTAAATTATATTTGATTTAAAAACAAATATATGCCTTAAACATTTAATTCTACCAGATGTGTCCACAGTTCTTCTTAGAAAGACCTGAATTAAATGGTTTGGTTTAATGGTATGGATGAATTATTGTTCATGCTGCTTTAAATATTCCAGACATTGTACTAATGTGTGTTTGTTATCATCTGATGTTCATGTATGGTGACATTTAGGAATTTGGATGCTCTACTCTTTCATTGTTTTTCCACCTTCTTTGTGCAGTGCACCAGAACAGTAAAACTAACACTGATTATGATGCTGCCTCCACCATGCCTTGACTTTTCCAAACATACTTCTTGTATTTTTGACCATATACATATGTACTACAAAATTTTAGGTACCAATTTTTAATGAAAGCAAAATCAAAAATTGTTACATAAATAACTTGAGTCAGACAAAAGTATTACTAAATAAAATATATACGAAAATTAACAAATTAAACTCAGCCATTGCTTTTCAACCATGCTTCAACAGAATGATTAAAAAAAAACTCATGGAACAGGCCTGCACAAAAATGATAGTACCCTTAACTTAATATTTTGTTGTGCAACCTTTTGAGGCAATCATTACCATCAAATAATTCCTGTAATTCTCAGTTAGACTTGAGCTCCTCCCAGCAGGTACTTTCACTGTTCATGAGTAAACTGCTCTACTTGTGTCAGGTTTGAAAGGTTTCTTTTTCCAGACATCATTGTTTCAGCTTCTTCCTAAGATGCTCTAAAGGATTTACCTCATGGCTCAAAGAAGACCGTTTCAGATAGTTCAATGAGTTTTTTAGCTGTGTGTTTTGGGTCATTATCATGTTGAAGACTCATGACCTACTACTGAGACCAAGCTTTCTGACACCAGGCAGCACATTTCTCTCTAGAATCCTTGATAGTCTTTAGATTTAATTGAACCCTACAGAGGTTCAGACACCATGTGCCAGATGAAGCAATGCAGCCTCAGAGCGTTACAGAGCCTCTTCCATGTTTCGGCACAGACAGTCTTCTTTTCTTTATACACCTAATTTTTACGTTTGTGAACATAGAGCTGATATGGCAGACACTTCCATTTTTGTCTCATCAGTCTTTAGGGCATTCTGCCAGAAGCTTTGTGGCTTGTCAACAAGTTCATCAAATTTCAATCTGGCTTTTTTATGATTTGCTTTCAGCAGTGGTGTTCTTCTTGGTCATTTCCCATTAAGTCCACTTTGGCTTAAAAAACAAATTACTGGTGCAATCTGACAATGATGTTCCTTGAGCCTATAATGGACCTTTAATGTCTTTAGTTTTTATGGACTAATTTGTCACCATTCATACAATCCATTTTTTTTTATTTATCATCAATTTTTCTACTGCTACCACATCCAGGGAGGTTACCTACAGTCCCATGGATCTTAAACGTCTGAATAACGTGTGCAACTGTAGTCAGTGATACATTAAGCTGCTTAGAGTCTATATTTTCTTCCTAATCTCCTGAAACAACTCTTTTCATTGCTTCCTTTAGTCCTTGTTGAGTGTGATACACACCATGTCACCAAATAGCACAGTTACTATATACCTATATACACTAGTAGCCATTCAAGATTTCCCCACTTTCCTTGATGGGCCCTTGGCTGGTCACCTACAATTCCTTTTTAAACATCAATCTTTGTACTAAAATATTCTGTCATGATTTGTGGACATTAAAGCTACAGTGTGTAATAATTACAGGGATATACAGTCAGAAATGTAATATATTATACATAATTATGTTATTTATCATCATCTACGAGCTCAGCCTCTCAACCTTAATATTTGCGTTGCCTTAGAATTCGTTATTTATAATTACATAGGAGCGGGTCTCGCAGCCATGGAGGCAGACATCTTTGCGCTACGGCAGCGCAGAGCCAACAAACTAGCGATTGCAAAGCAAAGCAGCTCACCAAAACGTCACAACGATGTAGAAAAAATAACGGGTATATTTATTATCTTAAGTTTACATGAAATCAATACCCCACACAGACTAATGAAATACTATCTGTAAAATTATCTATGTAAACAAACCTCATCACTTGAGAAGGTAGGTGATGCGGACGTCGTGGAAGACATTTTGTCCCGTAACGCTCGCCTTACTGTTGGAGGTTAGAAGCGGTGGGGGGGGAGATGTTCATGTTGCTGCGGTCTGCAGTCTGGACGTTAGATGTCGCTGATATTACACAATGTAGCTTTAAGATCTAAAGAGAAGCTTCATCTTTTTTGCTGGGAGTTGCAGGGAAGTGGGCTGCTTTGGCTGGCTTTTGAATGGGAAGGGCCATTTTGCATGGCCCACAAGCTGATAACAAGATTGTAGACCTGTGATGATAATTAATGGACACACCTAAATTTAACACGCCCCTTAGGTCACATTATTTTCAGTCTTTTCTTGGTGGTACCATCAATTTTATCCAGGCCTGTTCCATTAGATTTTTTTAAATATATATTCCATTGAAAAGATTTACATTGAAAATCTTGATATGACTTTTTATTTTGCTTTTGATAACTTGATGAGACAGTTTGGCTTCCAAATATTATGCTGATGTATTTCCTGACTTATTATAATAATTGAAACACATTGCTTGTGTTTAATGATCTCTGAAGGAACCAAGAGCAGAAGCAGGCTGTGAAAATGGAAAACTTTAACAAATATAAAAAGAGCCTGCAGGCTAACCACAGGAAGAATAGGTTAAGGGACAAATACAGCCACACTGTTACCAGGCAGTTTAATGGAGCAGTGGAGGAATCCAGCAATGAATGTCTTTAAATACAGGGCATTTTATGGAGCAGCTGAGGTAAATGGAAAGCAGGTAGTCTGAGAGAAGAACAAGGACTAAATATCATGGAAGAGGATCTAAACCATACAGACACACACACAAAAAAACTATCAAGCCAAAGTGTAAAACAGAACCTACAGAAATTATTTTAAATGCACAAAGAACAGAACACAAGAATAAGCATGTAAAACTAAATTTAAAATAATCAAACTAATATGGCAACACGTAAGCGAACATAAGGACAGAGAAATAATTACAACAGAGACTCAGAAAACCCAAAAGCTTAACGATCATACCAAATCCCCAGTTAAATAGCCTGGGTTTTGTTTTCTAAAATAATGTTTAATGTATTCTGAGGAAAATCAGCTGAAAAAACCCCAACTAATATAATGGAGGGAAAATGTTAAACTCGAAAAAGCAGGAATATCTTTTTTCCATGAGTACTCATTTGCTTGAAGTAATTCTATTTAAGCGGCTTTTGATGCAGCTCCAACATTAAGCCTTTTAAGTTGTTTAGGACTAATACTTGACGACTGGAGTCATTTAGTAAACACATAATTAGCACAAAATGTTACAAAAGATCCGTATTATCACTTTGTATTAAGTCAGAAGCATAAAAGCATAAACATTTCCAGTATTACCTATTTATGCCATGCCACATTAAAAGCAGTAATATATAGCAGGAGAACATATGGAACCTTGATGTCATGAAAAAAAACTTTTTTGTAGGTTGTTGAGAGTCTGACAGTAACAATAGTGGAGCTGCAGGAACTTGTGAATAAAACTGGTTTTCTCACATGAAACAGCAATATAATATAATAAATGAACTTAATTGATCTTACACTGGAGAAATTTACCTCTGCATTTAACCCATCCCCTTGGGGAGCAGTGGACTTGCACCGTGGGGCGCCCAGCGAGTAGTATGGGGTTAAGGGTCTTGCTCAGACCCAATATCCAGTAATCTCCATTTTTTTCTCCATAATGTACAGCTGCACTATAAGATGTTTTTTCTCTAATGAAGCCAAACTCAAAACACCAGATTTAAAATGGAATATTGTGGTTGCAGTAATGTGATCTGGGAATACATATTTTCATCATTAACAAGGCCCTTTTGTCAAAAGTGATTGCAATCATGTTGTTTCAAAGTAAAGTTTAGCTGGAAAGCTAAAGATGAAGAGAGTGATCTTATCTCTCAGCAGTGCGGTGCAGCCACAAATAGATAAAAATAAGCAAAGAAATTACTTTTGTTTTAGAAACATGATATTGTGATCTGTTGAATTGTAGTTACCACTCTTTTAAAAATAGAAAAACACACAAAAAAAGCATGTGGACTGGATTGTGTTTTTGGACCTACCTTCCACCACTGGTCAAGCCCTCTTAGTGGAAATGTGACAGACCTGTTATAAATGTATGTAGTATTATATCGTATTATTCGTATCCCAAAATCCCGTAAACCAACAGATCTGAAGGATCTCCTTAATGATGAAGTCCCTTTACAAACAGCTAAATTATATATTTGTGTCCTGTATGGCTGATAAAATGGATTTACTACAAATTAACTATCAGCCTGGTAAAGGGATTGAGTACACAAAACTTTTTATCCATGACAACATTTTAAGCACCTCGAGAGCTCCTAGTTGCTGATTTTCATATTTGGTTTTAAAGTGTAAGTACGTTATAATTCAGAAACTGGCCACAAATTTTAATCTCCCGAACAAGCTGTTAATGCTGCTCTTATGTTTTTTAAGGAATAGAGTTCAGGCTGTCCTGGTAAGCAAGAAAATGTCAGATCCCCTAATATTCAATGTCCGATCCCCTCAATGCTGTCAGCTTATCTTTGTAGACTTCCAGCAAAGCAGAAATTAGCATAAATCCAGTGTCATACATGGTAAAGAAGTGCAAATTGTTGATAATTACAAGTGAACTGTTTGACGGCAAGCTTGAAATATGATGTGAACACTAATATCTTTACTGAAAAGGGGCTGCAGATAATTTTTCAAACTCTTCTCATTGATTCTGAAAAAGTAAAAAAAAAAATCCACTGCACTTGGTTTCCAAGATTTGAAGACATTTCGCCACCTCTCCAGGAAGCTTTCTCAATTCAAATGAGACTGAAATTCAAACTTCTCATTGAGTTTCAGTGGGATTCTTCTCTTTTAACTGCAGGTTTGATTGCATGTTTTTGAGAAACGCAAATAATTTGAATATTTTTTATGTATGTTAAACAATCCTTGTTGTTGACCAGAGAGACCTGGCTGATCAAGCAGACCATAGACTTCAATCAGATGCCTTCCTGTCGGCGTTATAATTGGCCAGTGATCAGAACTAATCCCTAATCGAAGTCTTTTATCCCCTTCCACACCATAAAAGCCATTTTTATATAGATATTCACATTTTAGATTCTCTGTATTTTGTAGGATTTGTTTGTGGTGCCAACAATGATGACAACCTACATTAATAATTTGTTGTATTTACACCAAATGCTGTAGATTTATATTGATAAAAAACTATAGGTTTGGATACAGAGATTTTTCTCTCTTTTTTTGTTTGTTTTAAACATCTATACCTTCTTTCTCTTTTCAGATGCAGAAGTCTGCCACAATGATGAAAGTCAGTGGGATTCTGATCAGTTTTTTAATCTCTGCAGGTAGTACAGATTATTCTGTTAAATGTCTTTTCAACATTGAAAAGCATTTTTAATGACTTTGGTTTAAAATTTTTAAATCTTTAATGTGTCTGAAACACTTAATTTAAAAAAAAGTTATATTTACTATTAGTTTATGACCCAAAGTTTTACTGAACAAGAACATGACTGATGAGAATGAGTTAAAATATCCTGATAGCTATTTTCTACTTCTGTTTTATTTGGTATTGCAGCTATTCCATTCCCTCTACAAGGTAAAACTGTTTCTTATTACTATATCACTGATTCTCACCCATGGCGTTTGAGTTATGAGCTGTCCTCTCCCTCTACTTGCAAATGTTTGTTTCCTTTCTCCCTTTCAATCCAGGAGAAGAATCAATAACCCTTTTCCATGGAGAGGATTTCCAAATCGTGCTCCCACCATACGAGGTGGAGCTCACATTCAGGAACTATTCAGACCCTCGGAACCCCTCAGACCCAGTTCTGATGAGGGGGGGGAAAGTGATTAGCAGTAGAGCCAAACACAGCCTGCAACTCAGCCACCTCATCATAGAGGCTGTGGGAGAGGGTGACGAGGGGCTATACATCCTGAAGGATTCAAAGAATCCCAAACACAAAAAGGAAATAAAACTCATAGTCCGAGGTACGGAGCAACTCCACACACTGGGAAATTTAAGGATGCCATTAACAGCCTGCGGACATAGTTAAAGTGCAGCACTTGTTTTGCTGAAAATGATAAATATGAAAAAATTAAAGGTTTAACAAAACAAAGATTAGATCGTTTTCATAAACAGCAAATACAGTTTTCTCAATCCTTATCTCAGTCGCTTGCTGTAGGTGTTACCCCACCTCGAAGCACCACCTTAAAGGGATCCAGGACTAGTTAAACATGTTGGCCTAAATGTATTTTGTATTTATAATTAATTAAAATAATACATCCTTTGTTATATTTTTCACCTACCGGTATTTTTTATCTGCTCAATGCATGTAGGGTTGCCATCTCTCTCTTAAAACAAGAACTGTCACATATATAGAAACAAAATTAACTGTTTCATTTAATCCAGGTTTGATTTATGTTTACACAATGAATTCACACACACAAGAAAAGGTGAAAATTAATCCATAATGGTAAAGTGGAATACAATGCCTGGCCAAGATGTCCACCTTATTTAACTTTGACGGAGTCATCAACCCTAATAGTTCGGACTTACTGAAATGAAACCAACAGTGTAAACAGGAAGGCTAACATCACCCTAGTTGTTTTCTTTTCTTTTCTTCTTCTTTTTTTTTATTATCATGAGGTGTTATACATACAGCTGATAAAACTAGACTATGCTATCTAGAGCTAACACTATTTGCAGGACCTAATGTGGGTGACAGTAATGCATCTTTCAGTCGTTGCCACACATCATTCTAATATATCTGACTTTTTTTTTATGCCAATGATTACTGTGAATATCTTCAGTTAGAGCCACGCTTCCACACAAACAACAGCTTCTTTGTTTGACTTTCCCCCTTCCTACGTTTGGTTCCCCTTATCTTCATTACCCCTTGTAATTTCTACATTATTGTCTGTTTCCTTGCACTCCAGTTAAAACGGAAAAGGTCTAAAATTACTCATTGGTGTTTTGGCTACATGGACCTAGTGCTAGGATAGAATACAATATTGTCAACTTTATTACACTGTCAGAAGAACGATCAATGAAATGAACTCTCTGCATTTAACCCATCCCCTCGGGGAGCAGTGGGCTGCCATTGTGCAGCGCCAACACTCCCCACACAATATCTCCTTTGCTACAGGATGTAGCATATATTTCTACCCAGAATATGTAGCGTAAACAACAATGCAACATCCTTTTGACTATATTTATTCATATTTACTAAAACTAAACAGCTTACAGTATTTTTTTATTGTATTTTGTGTACATAGAAAATATTTCTCATATAAAGTCTATTGTTAGAACTAATCGTGGATCCCCTTAACGAGGGTTTTTAATCCTTGGATGATCCCAGAGGCTACTTTGCTCGGGAGATTAAATTTCCCTTGTAGGGTCTCCCTAGCTTGCCTTTGGATTACCTTAAATAATAAAAGAAGATAATACAACTTTTAGTTTACAAACCAAAAGAAAAAAAGAGTTGCTATTTTGCTGTCAATACTCACTGGCTAATAAAACATATGCAACAATGCCTCACTAAAAAAGAATAGAATACTATACAATAGAAAATTCCTTTATTGTCCCACAATGGGGAAATTGTGGTTTTTACAGCAGCAAAAAGATTATAGGAAAAAAAAGAAGCTGCTGAAACAGACTGCCTGCTCCTCGCTGGTGCCCTCACACTATGAGAAAAGGATCTTCTTTTAGATTGTCCATTTTGATGGCTGACAAAGAGAATGAGCCTCTGTGTCACTCTATTAATACCTAAGGGAAACAAGATGACATCAATTAGTCAAATATTCTCAGAGGCTGTGATGAAAGTACAATTTACCAAATAGTTCTATTACATGTACTCTTCAGGACTTGTTGTGTGTATATATGGCAACAGGGATTGTTCAGATAAATTAATCAACTACATTTGTTTTTTTCCTCCTATAATGTACATAAATTAAAGGCTTTCTCCTATTTTTTTTAGCCTGATATTTTTCTGCAATGAAAGACGAAAGTACTATTATTACTAGTGGTTAACACTAAAGTGGAGGGTGCTGCATTCTTTTCTACTTTAGGGTCAGAATTAATTAAGGACCCAAGGCAAGTGTCAGAATCACTGTGTTGTAATGCCAATCAGTAACCCCCCCCCCACACACACACACACAAACACTGGATCAATCTTAAACTACTATTGGGAGACTTGTGTTACTTTAAACTCAGAGAGGAAGAAGTGTGCATGGAATAAAGCAAGTGTAGTAAAATAATATGTGGGTACAGTGCCACATGGAAGAAGTAATGATAGTTAATAGAGAGGTGTGTTTGTTTTTGGACCGTGACAGCAAAGCTGGAGATGTCAGGCAACAATTATCGACCTTGTTAACCACCATCTCAGCCCTACTTCCGTCCATCCTCTCTGTCTTTCCCTCTTCTTGGTTTGTGTCCGTACCCTATCATTCCCATTACCCTGATATTTCCGGATCAGTGCTTCTTTCTTTTTCTGCATTTGGTTTCTTTTTTCCCCACATCTGCCAAGCTCCTTTTCCTTTCTCTTCCCTCACCAATTTTGCTGTCATTTCTTATTTGGCCTTTGTTAAATCGTCAGGCATTTTCCTGTCAACTCTCATCAAGTTTGCTGTTCTGTTTATTTGTGATTAAAAGGTTCCTCCCCCTCTTTTACCCTTCAGACTGCACCATCGAACAGATCGTCAAATATGGTGATAACTTTAAAATTCCTATTGCGGGGGTGAACACTCCAATCAGTCTGGAGTACAGGCCCAGTGCAGTGGAGGCCAACCAGACATCGAGGTAGAGTCAGCACAATCACACTTCTTTTCTGAACTAATGTTAGCAATGCTTTTTATTCAGCATTGACACACATGCAGTGAGACAGGCCTGAGACACAAGGTTGAGAAAAGTTCACCTCATTCAACTTTTGTCCGTGCAGACCAGCAGTTGTGGTGTTGACTGCCGCGGGGACCTCCATAGACCCCTATCGAGGTCGCATCAGCGTCAGTGAGCGATACATCACCATCAGTGCTGCTACAGTTGCCGACGAAGGCAGCTTCACCGTCAGGGACAGCAAAGGTTTTATCCAAAAGAAAGTATGCCTGAACGTCAAAGGTGAGAACAGCAGATAAAGGCAAAATAGTTATCTCCACCTGTGCATGACTTGCTTTAATGTCTTCATTCAGGATGTTGTTGTTGCTCTAGTTTTATGCCCCCACAGCATGCTTTAATGGCTTCTTAATGGTAGGCTAATGCACTTACAGTCTGTTAACAGAGCCTATGTGAAGTTATCAAATTTCCTTCCTCCTCTGTTGTCTGTTGCAGAACACAATAAGTTTGAGACCCGTTCAACTGGTGAGAGACTGAAGATCAACCTTATTCTGAACAGCTCTTTGGTTCAGCTCTACTACAGCCAAGACCCAAAAGTTCCCGAAAACATTCTGCTGATGGATAAGGGAGAATTCATAATTGTAACTATGAACAAACTCTTAACTTCTTTAAAGATTTGACAAATTAAAAACTGCTGGGTTAAAGAACATTATTTAGGCTATTTTGTAAATCAATCCTGAGTTGATGAACCAAGGCTGAGTAAACAATTCCTTGAACCCAAACACCAGATTACCCAACAGTTTTGTGGGATTACAGGTCTCTTTTCCCAACAGTCATTAGCTTAAAAGACTGGGAGCACCCTGGAAAGCAACAAGCCCATCATATACAGAACACCCACTTACATATTAAAGGGGCTTATTTACGTAATATGAGTGTATTTTGCTTGAGGCATTTAGAAAACCCATGTATGCATAGGGATAGTGTTTAAAATCCTTTGTGAAACCATTGCAAGACTCTGAACCCAGTGTCGTCTGAATGTGAGGCTAAAAGAATAACAACTGGGCCACCATTTATTCCCAGATGAATAACAAGGCTATATAAAAGGGCCAAAGTTTGAAAAACGATAATGCCTTATAAAGATTTGAATCAAATAGAAGTGGAATTTGGATAACAAGTGTAGTAGTTAATAAGTGGAACTTACCTACACTGACTGTACAAACTACTTCTATCATCAAATTGCAAATGTTGAGGCTAGTAGCCTGAGCTTGATTTAGCACTTGGTTATTAAGCTATTTAGAAAAAAACCCAACATATTTGGATTTGGATTTATAATAATTTTCATTCAACCAAGAGGTATTTTCTGATAGAAAATGTGTTAGGCATCTATCAAAAGATGGTAAAACAAAAAAATATGTATATTCCCTTCTTTATATATGAATATATATGATTAGTTCATATATCCATTTATTTTCTGACACACTTAATCCCAAGTGGGGTTGTGATGGTTGCTTGTGATTTTTTAGAGAAGCCAATTAATCTAACAGTCATGCTTTTGGACTGTGGGAGGAAGCCAGAGTACCTGGAGGGAACCCACACATTCTCAGGGAGAACATGCAAACTCCATGCAGAAAGACCCCGGGCAGGGATTCAAACCCGCATCCTTCTCGATGCAAGGCAGCAGTGCTATCCGCCACTGAGCATTATAGCTTAGCTTATATGATAAAAGAACAAACACAAATTTCTTAACTGTTTTCTTCATATTTTTTTATGGCTGTTAGTCATATTCATTAATATATTAGCACATTCGTGTTGATCTTTAAATGCGGCTTAACTATTTCTTGAGCCCCTTTATCGAAATACAAGTTTTCATGTCAAATTCCCTTCCTTACCCTAGGGTTCCGGTTTCGAGGACCGTCTCTCCTTGGAAGGTTCTGTGGTCTTTTTGGATCAGATCAAGGCCTCTGATGCCGGGCTGTTTAGAGTCACAGACTTACAAGGATTCAACATCTCTACTGTCCAACTGGGATTAAAACGTAAGCAAGAAATGCAGCTAAACTGAAAGGTTTATGGTTATGGCTTTTAAGGTTATGACTGTTGTTTGTAAACATGCAAAGTTTTGTATTTGCATTTGTGTAGACAATAATTTCAAGTTATTATTTTCTACACAAAAACACAGGTAAAAAAAACACAATATTAAAGAGAAATACATTAAACCAGTCATGAGAAAAATAAGTATGACAGAAAGAAAGAAAGAGATATTAAGATGCGTTTTAAAGAAATAAATAACTGAAACACACAAAAACCAATACAAAATAACTGTTAAAATGCTCTTGACCTTTACAGAAAAGATTTTTAAACAATGAACCTCTAAGTTTTTATAAGGAGTTGCTTTCAAAGCTGAGCAGAATGGATATTTCATGATGGATTCGCTAATAAATCATTTCCGATAAGCAATTCTGAAAATTATGAGATCCAAAACAATACATTTCTATTAAGACCAATAAAAGCCGAAGAAATTACTTAAGGACTGTTTTAATATCATCCATCTTCCTGGTTTTGGTTCCAAACCCTGACAGCAGCATTGTAGATGAACTGAAGATGCCTGATACTTTGGCTAAGTGATAACAGAGACATAAAGCTATTTATAATCATCATACACTGCATGAGGCAACAGATGTTGTAAAACTCCATATTTCAAGCCAATGGAAATTTCTACATATTTTTTTGAATATGGGCTAAAGATATAGCCCTGAGGAACACCTCAAATGATTATTTCTTCAGTTTTCCTTTATATTGTCCCCCCCCCCAAAAAAAAAAAAACGTAGTGCTAATTTGTCAAATAAAATGGAAGCTGCAATACCATTTAGTTACAGTTATTTTTCCATGTCATCCCATATGGATGTGAATATGAGCTGTGCCAAAAGTAGAACTGAGATCCAGTAAAACAAAGACAGAAAATAGTTTTTTCTTATGTATATTGATTAGAACCTTTTAAAATTACAGTCACCCAACACTTAAACAATTTATTTTTATCTTTTTCAACAGAAAATAAATGATTTGATTAACTGTCATTTTAATTTAATACACTTTTGAAAATAGGCTTGACTGCTAAAGAGCTCAGGGCAAAGAATGGGGTTGTGTTTTTTTTTTTTTTAACAGTGTTGTCCTTCCCTGTGTCACCCTCACAGCCTACACACTGGACTCCCTTTATGTTGCCATCATTGCCCTGCTGGGCCTGTTGGCTTTCCTTCTACTGGTTTGCCTTCTGTCCTGTCTAATCAAAATTAAGAAAAGGGCCAAGAGAGCCGCTGCGCTGGAGAAACTTGCTCAGAACGCTGGCAAAGAAGATGAGGGCGAGGCCTTTAGACAGGTCTGAGAAATTATCATGTTTGACAATGAAGATTACCCCTGTACAGTTATTACATTTTATGTGTCTGTGTTGAATCTTTTTAGGTGGTCAAGAACATCACTAAACTCAGTGAGGAGTCCAAACATTCCCAAGCAGACAACACAGAGAAATCTCAAAGCACTGAGGTTGACATTAAGGTAAAAAGAAATGACACAGCCCTTCAAGCTAAGATGGAGAAATGTTAATCATGACTGAAAACCTTTTATGCTGTTCTCTACATTTAGACAGTTGCAGCTTATTCAGAACGCTGCTGCTAGAGTTCCGACTAAGATCAAGAAAATGGATCACTTCAGTCCAGGTCTCTTTGCAGTGGCTTCCTGTGCAACAAAGAATAAAAGCAATGAACGTTTTAGGGCTGAAAGATATCTTTGATCTGTTGAAATGTTTTATGAACCATTCTGACTTCTCAGGTCCTCTTGGAGTTTTCTTACTTTCCCAAAGAAAAAAAAGTGAACATGCAGATTTTCTGCCTTGCAGCAAACTCCCAGAAAACCTGAGGCCTGCCCTAACCTTCAGTTCTCCTAAGTTAAGGCTGAAAGTATTTCTGTTTGCCACTGCCTTTTATTGAGTTAAATATATTTCTACCTTGATCCAAAGCCTGCAGCCAGCCCATGCTCGGTGCACTGTAGCAGAACTTCCCGTATCCTGGTTTATGCAATTTTATCTTTTTTCTTCCTCGATTTTTTTCATATACCTGCACTGTCTGCAAGAGATGGACTCAACTCTAGTTTCTATTGGTCATGGATATTATCTCAATTTAAGGCTTTTAAAAATGTTCAAGTTTTTATTTTCTCACAGGGTGAAGCAATGGTCAATCAATTTCTAATAAAAAGGGGGTACCTATTAAAATGTATTGTGCATTTTTTCTAATAAACATTGTAACAGCCAAAATTATAGATACAGGATTAAAAATATTCATAGACCCTCACTGAAATTTGAATAAAGTTGCAGAAAAAGCCACATACATAACCCTGAAACAAGCCTCTGTTATAATTCTGAATATAAGTGAGACTGGTTTTCTAATGGAAATGGTATATTTTGTGTAAATGTTTAATTTCCCACCACTAATCCAGCTTTAAAACGGAAGTGCAGAAATGGCTTCAGTGGGTTTAGGTCTAATATAATCTATATAAGCTTTGATGTGCGTTTACGTTATTGTCCTGTTGTAAAACCTTAATGATTCTATTCTATTCACCATCAGCAAAAAACATGCCCCCCCCCCCAAGAAGAAAGAACAGTCTTGGAATAATGCACATAAGAGAAAATTACAAAATAAACACATTCAAACTGTTTGTGGCCTCTGACATTGACAAAACAAATGCATTCTGGAGAATTTTAAGCTCAAACAACACAATGATTGAGGTGTTTGGGAAAAAAACTACAAGAAGATCATTTGGTCAGGACAAAGTGAGGATTTTGAACATGGAAACACTGTAACAACTGTGAAGCATGGTGGTGGGAGCATCATGCTGTACATGTAGGGCTGTTTAGCTTCCATGAGTACTGGTACAAATAGTTTGAAATATCAAAGATGGCCAAAATTAGTTTATATAATCTTAAATCAACAGTTACCTGGATGACACTGGCACACAATTAGGTATATATATTATGTCAGTTTAATATTCTCCTTGTGTGGAACGGAGAAATTCAAATGTATGCAACTCAATCTAGTTTTAAAACAAATGCTGTTGTGTCTTTGGAAGCCTTAAAATTAGTATAATACCCATGCCTTTGATCAGTGTGTGTAAAGGCCTCACAGATGTCCAGCTAACAACCTTCACTCATTGTCTCTTTAAATGCAGGGTCTGGAGGTTTCTTCTAAAGAGGTTGGCGTCGGTAATCTAGAGACCAGTGATTCTGGCGTTGGCTTCAACACTGCGCTGCCGCTGGATACTGACACTGATGTCCCCGATCAAATCCCTGATTCTGAGGCTGTAAGCATTTCTGCTGCTCCTGAAATCAAACCAAGCCCTCCCTCTGCTGCTGAAACCAAGCCAGCTGCTCCACCAGTACCTGAAACTAAAGCAAGCCCTGTCCCCGAGCCCAAAACAGCCCCAACTCAGCCTGTAGAGGGAAAGCTGGACGCACCCAAACCACTGGATACTAAGCTTAGCCCAACCCCGAGTCCTGAGCCTGGTTTAAGTCCAGCTGACAAAATACCTGCACCCAGTCCAAGTCCAGAACCCAAGACTGGTCTGAGTCCAGCTGATCCAAAACCTGCACCTAGTCCAAGTCTGGAACCCAAGACTGGTCTGAGTCCATCTGATCCAAAACCTGCTCCTAGTCGAAGTCCAGAACCCAAGACTGGTCTGAAATCAGCTGATCTAAAGCCTGCTCTTAGTCCAAGTCCAGAACCCAAGACTGGTCTGAGTCCAGCTGATCCCAAACCTGCTCCTAGTCCAAGCCCAGAACTTAAGACTGGTCTGAGTCCAGCTGATACAAAACCTGCTCCTAGTCCAAGCCCAGAACCCAAGACTGGTCTGAGTCCAGCTGACCCTAAGCCTTCATCCAGTCCAAGTCCAGAGCCGAAGACTGCTGCTCCCATCACCACATCTCCAACACCTGAAGTTAAGAGTGCATCTGCTAGTCCAGAGCCCCCAAAACCAACCCCAGCAGAACCTATAACCAATGGTACGCCTGGACCAGATTCCAAGGCAAGTCCAGATCATGCAGATATCATCAAAGACCCGACTCCGAAAGAGGTTTCCACTAAAACCCTTGAAGTGGAGATGAAGTCCAGCAGTGTTGAACCAGAGGCCAGCAAAGATGGCACCGCACATTCGACTACAACCTGAGGATCACAGCTGCGAAAACACAAGGAACCCCCACAGATCCCTCTCTACCACCACTGCAGACAATCAAACACCACTACCAAAATGGTGAGGGAAAAACCTCAGCAAGCTGGGGAGATGATGAGGAAACAAAACCCCACAGTGAAGATAATGCTTCATTTGTCTATATCCTTTCAGACTTTCTAACTAAGACACAGTTTAAATAAAAAACATGGCTTTTAATCTTTAAGCATTTTAGTTTTTCAGCCTCATTGTCAATTAATTTTACTGGAAAAACTGCCAAACTGCAAATTAAATCATTTGCAGAGTTTACAGCTAATATATTAAAGTCACATTAGGTGTTTTATACAATACATATTTTAAAAAAAATGGTTTACGGCATTTCATCATTGCAGTATAGCACAGTTTCTTATTATCCTAGAATTAACCAGTGGCCCCTGTTCCTCTAACAGCATGTACATAAAACTGACTAAACAATGCAGGTTTTCTGCCCAACAGACCAAATGTGGACCTTATTTATACCTGTTAACGAAGTTTCCAAGATAACAAGACTTGCATAGTTAACCAAAATGTAAAAACTTAACACGGATAGTACTACTTATGATCTTAACTCCTAGTGGATTTTTCAGATAAATTAAATGCTAATCCTGCAGCCTCCAGTTATGTGGATTTTCAATTACTGCGTAAAAAATTACTGCTTACGAGAAAAGCTGTGCAAACTTCTTCACTTAACACATTCATCTTGTTTCTGCTAAACTAAATACTGGAACAAATCCCAAACAGGTGGAAGATAATTGCTTTAGGAACCATTTATTTAGGTTTTATCCAATTGGTGTGTGCTTTTACAGTTTTTTTTATATATTTTTTTCCCTTAAAAATATACACTCCTAATTTTGTCCAAATACTTGAAATCCTTAGGAGGAGGGAGTGGTGCAAAACCAATGTCTTTTCTCAGTCACATGGACTTCCTTAGATGTTTTATCTTTTACTAAATAGCATTACTGGATAAACTGAGTTTCACTCTTTCCTTTTTTTTTTTTAACATCATTAGGATTGAATGGGCCCTGCATATATATAAATCCAAATGTGACCTTGAATTGGCTCCTAATAAAACGAGTTGGAATGATCTGAACTGATTTAGGACATATGTAAATTCAATATAATATTATATAACTTAAGACATGTTTTTTTAATTAGTGCAATACAGCTGTTCTCATAGATCCTTGATGAATTTAATATTTTTTGCTATTTTAAAAAGTAATATGATTGACTACATATCATTAATGCTTTGTGGTGGACTGAATTCATTTTACAACCAACTGTATTTGCTCTTTTAAAATCTTAATGGTATTAAGAACTAGCCTCAATGACCTGAAATCATAGGTTTATACAACCTGGAGCTGCTTGGAGAAGTACAATAAAACATCCATCTAGACCACATTTTATGAGTCGAGACAATAGAAAGTGCCCCATTCTTGCTGTGTAGGGAGCATACCTGAAGTTTCCATCATGACAATGATTCAAAAGAAAAGGCCTTGTCAAGCTGCTGTTGACTAGAGCAAAAAAGGTGAGGTTCTAAGGCAGCCATCTTAGCCTCATGATCTCAGAGATTTTAAAGATACAGTTCGTAGAGTAAAGCCCTGTGACTTAAATTATTTAAAGCATTCAAGCATGGACACTTTTACCAACCAAAAACACAAGGAGCCTTATTCAAAACTACCACAAAGTAATTCAAACTGTGATTAATGTCGAAGAACAAAGAAATACATGAGGAACAGGGTTAGGTAAACTGTTGATCAGAATGATTTGGACAGTTTGTCAAGATTTAAAAGAGCAAATACTACTGTTTGTCACCCAAGCACTAAAAGAGTTTAAAAAAGGTTCTGTATTTTTATTCATATCGTCAAAAAATGGCCAAAATATCAAAAGTTATTCCAGAAAAATCAGCCACAAGTTGCACATAAATATATAACTTCCTTAAAGCTGCAGGAGTTTACTGTTTATCTGCACTTCTGATAGGTTCTAGCTTGTTGACAAATATACATTTGCAAACTTTATCAGAGAGTATGTTTGGTGGTTGAATGAAAGAACAGTGTTTCTGGCTTTATTAATAATAGTAGTTAGCAGTGCAACAGATGGAGAATCCCTCTGGAGTCCAACTTGCAGCTGAAACAAAATCCAAACAGACATCACTCCTAGAATCAAGTTTTGACTTTCAAGATAAATTGAACCAGAGCAAATATTGCTATGTTTCCTCAGGAGCAGCAAAAAACAAAACAAAAAACAGCTGCTTTTCTCTGTTAAAAGAATAGTGATTAAAGTTGGGTTGCGGTAAAAAGTTGCAAAGGGTTGATATCTTCGTTTTATATAAATCTAGACGAGTTGGTCCTGGAGGTTGTAGGCTAGTCTAAAACAGACCTTGACAAGTTCCAAAACGACTCGAGTCTTGAATACTTCAAGGTTTAAATGAATGCAAACTAAAACTATATTGCATTGATTGCATTGAGGATTGTGATTGACTTCAGAGTTGGAGGCCTGCCACAGATCTTCCTGTGTGAAACATGGGCTGGGAGAGGAATCTGCAAAGCATTAAGGTTAGAATAAATAACACTGAAAAATAAAGTGGCAAATAATCCCACAAAATCACTCAAGTTTGATACTTACAAATGTCCTTCTTTTGAACCTGAATTTCTCCGACCAGAAATGCTTTCAAAGTACCACTCTCTGTTACTGTTTCACATTGTAAAATCGCCGGCGGTGCAATGCCTCAAAGCTTTATTTACCGCGTATACGACCATCGGCTTAACTGTGAATAACCTTCCAGTGTAAATTCATCCAAGATAGTGTAAAGATTCATGGAATAATGTTTACATAAATAGTTTGACGTTTTTAAACTTTATTCATTCATTGGTAATTGAAGTCTATTTTGATCTAGGCTCCTCTCTGACTAGAGGTTAGCTCCAGTTTCTGGTATCAATTCATCCAAATTTCTTCGTGAAGACACTATCAAAGATAACTTAAGTCTCCCTTATAAAATTCTGCTCTGTCCCTTTCAAGCATGCAGTGTATACACAGACTGCATGCCTGAAAGGGGTGCAGATGGACATGCATTTATGCATATTTATGTAAACTTGGTACAGACCTCATAACCTGAAATTTAAAAAACAACAACTTTGGATTTATGAAAGCACACAAAATTATTCAAAGATTTAAAAAAAAAATCACTCAGCTGGCCTTTCTTTGTAGGTATTTATTATATGTAATTTTTTTTAAAAGCCATAAAAAAGGTGTCAGACATGATACTAAGGTACTAAGACAAAGCGTATATTTAAATAATCCAACTAAAAACTACTAATAGAACTCACTGTACGGGGCCTCTTTTCCAGCCTGGATCTGTGTGGGAACCACGATCACATGTACTGACAGTGACCTTTATATGAACACACACATGAAAAAACATGAACACAAACTGTAAATAATGCATGTGTTTGCCAGTTTAACCCCTTAACTGCTGAATGTTCCTAGTGTATAGAACACTTCTTGTCTCATGTTAAAGAAATTTAACTAATTCAGATTTCTCATCAACCTTGAATCTAATATATAAATGCTTTTACAGATATATACCACTTTTCACTGATGTCTTGATTAATGTAACATCCCAGATATTACAGTAGCTCCTTTTAGCTCAGTTATCAACTGTTATTATTGAAGTGCAACATATCTCTTATACTGTATTAAACATGCTTTGCCTAAGTCACTTTAAGCATCAACCGCAGCATGCCCGAGTCATGTTCTGAGCTTTCTATCCTCCACAAGTCGCACCTGTGTGTACCCAGAGAGTTGATGTATCACTGTTGCAGTTGTTGTGTGTGTCCGGGACCTTTTTGTTGTGTCTGCGTGCCTATGGTACGGTTTATGACGTATATATGAGCAAACGTGTGCTGAATCTATGCACTGGTGGTTTGTACAGAATGAAATGTGTACTATTTGTGCCTGTGTGTCATGTGTTTAGTATCCATGTGCCTGCCTAAAGTGTGTTTAAAATCAAAATCGTGCGATGCGTTCAGAAACACAACGGAATACTAACAAAAGAAAGTAAAGTGTGGATATTTGAACTTGTCCTTTCTTTGTTTCAGTGCCTAGGATGTTTATCAGATTGTTGGACATTGTTGTCTTCAGTCACTTCCTGGTAGTAAACAGGATGCTCACAAAAGGCAGTTTATACACACCTGAACGGACACAATGGCGCCACTTCTTTACCTTAAATCTGCTTCTGTGAGTGAGTGACAAAAGCAATGAAGAAAATGTAACTTTTTAAAATGAATATATAGCATGCAGACTGCTGATTATGTTTCCTTTTAGTAGTATGAGTTCAGGAGTGTAAGTCATTTAAAAGCTTCATGTCATTTGTTTGGTCAAATGTCATCTTGAAATTATTAGTATTGTGTAAAAAGCCTTAAAATAAATTAATATCTTACTGCAGAAGCACAATCTCACTTAATTTTATTTGATTACATTTGAGTACATTTTTGAAGGAACTGAATCAAATATTAGGATTTTTTTTTATATGGCTGGTGCCACATATATTGGTTTTTCTAAGAACTCCCTTAACTGGATTAAATGAAAAACAGATTAATTTAATCCACCAGTTCTCGCTGTCCTATTTAAATAAAAATATTACAGTTTGTATTTATGTTTACCATTCTTCAAAGATGATAAAAACTGTTCTCTAGTAAGGCAGTCTTTTTGGTTGTTCTTCATAAATTAGGACATGACTTATAGATTCAGATCCATGTTTCCAGCTGTTTTTGAGCAAACATGATAACAAACAAAGACTGATGAGTACATGTTTGCCTTGTTGCCATTAACAGTGGTGGAAAAAATCTTCAGGAAAGAGTATTGTCTTGGGATCATCAAGTCTCCTCAAAAAACACAGTAAAGATGTCAAGCAGATTGTTTAAGGCAATCCATAAAGAAAAACAAAAAAAACAATGGAGTCGTTGCTAAACTAAGTCGAAATCTTTCGTCAGATGAACATTTGTGAAAATAAAGTCTCTGTTTAGTTTTTGTATAAAACCCAAAGCAAACTGTAGTAGCTCCTCCCCACTGTTTAGTACAGTGGTGGATCTGTGATGCCATGGGCCTTTATCTCTTTCAGGCTGATTTCACACCAAATTTTTTAAGAGTGGAGGTTAATTTGTAGTGGGAATGTGTAAAGGAGGGAGAAGAAGAAGCAGAAGATGCAGAAAATTAAGATTTTACATCAAAAGATGAAAAAATAGGTGCAGGCTCACCGCTGCATTAAAACATCAAAGTAGCACTAGAGACTATTTCCCTACCGGCTTTTTATTCTCACTACTTACTTGATTGATCATTGGTGAGGAAAAGCAGCATGAATGCCCCCTCAAAGGTCCTGATAGTCTTGTTATGATGAATGCCAAAGCGTGCTTTGGCATGCACTTTAACCTCTTCTTCGTGCAGAGATGTGAGGGCCTGCTATTTAGTCATTACAGGGCACATAAGAGGCACACAGGACAAACAGCCTTGCACACAGATGACTAGTTAAGCTAAAGTTTATGTTTAAGTGTTGTAGCGTTACCCTGAGTACCCAGAGAGAACCACTGCATGCATAATGGGAATATGCAAACACCATTTAGAAAGACCCCCATCCAGGACCTTCCTGCTGCCGTGCAACACTGCATATTACTTCACCGCTATGCACCCCTTGGAGTTTTCTGGGACCTTTTTAAATTGTAATTGGGAGTCTTTAGATAGCAGAAGTAAAAACAATGGTACCAGTAATACTTAACTTAAAGTTTTCTTTAGATTTTTGCTAAATATTATGCTGCTTCAGTGAACCAGTTATTTATTTTAAGGCTACTTACTTCAGGGATGCCTCTAAATTTTAGGTCTGCTGTATGAAAGATGGAGTTCAAAAGCCTGAGCAGAAAGGGGGTGCTCATTGTTGCCTGCCTGTTTTATACTTTACTAGGATCTTACACAGGCCTTGTGTAATTAGATTAAAGTCACCACATGGTAGAGGTTATAGAAACATTCTGACTTTTAAACCCACCTCTAACCAGCCAAGAGAAACCAACACAGCTTCTCCTCAGTCTGTGCTAGTTTTGTCGGCCCTGCTGTTATGGACTCTTTGTGTTGTGGCTTTTCAACTTTGTCTCTCTGTATTCCCTTTTTGCACAAGTCTTCACACGGATGTTTTGTAATGACAAATGGTCAGTTTTCTGTTTATTTCATGACTAAATACTAAGAATAAACAAAAGATTACACCATCTACTTCTTGCTTGTCTTTGTCAGTCGTTCAGGAGGAGATTTTGGTTCCAGAGCTTTTTCTTTCTATTCTTAGTCTAATAAATCTTTTAGTACCAACTATAATTATACTTTGGGTATCACGCAGCAATCTCTCTCTTCTCATCGCCTGTGCCATGCTCTGAGCTCCCATAACCTTTCAGGGACGTGTCATAACAACATAGCAGACATATTTATATGAAGGCCAAAGGTGACATCATAAAGTTGTTTGCACCTGCCGCTGTTTTGTTTCTGTTTTCTGGTGCTTGGTTTTCTAAAGCTTAATGCTCAGCCTTTAATTATTAAATATTACAGACATATTAGTTTAATGTAGATTTGGCCACCCATTCTGCATCAAAGAATAAAATCCCAAAGGAGGCAACCTTTTTCTTTCTTATTTATTAACTAGCTTAAATACTTTCAATGATAAGGAAACAAAAAAAACACATTTTGGTTGGTGTTGAGCCATAAGACAAATAAAATAAATTTTTACTCATTCTAAGATTCGTTTTGTCCATCATTCTTCCAGCTACTAAGTCCAGCATCCTAAAGTGAGGGATTAAAGATGGTGATCGGTCCTGTGTTCTTTCCATCATCTGTGTCACATGGGTTGAAGAAGGGAAAGAGGGGAACCATGACAGTTCCAGTGGAGAAGGTGTAAATCGGCGCCATGGTAACGGCGTTGTAGAACGTCACTTCCTCCCCCTCACAGTCTAAGAAGACGCCGATGCGGATAAGACGGGCGGACACGGTGACCTTTGTGGGCTTCGGATCAGTGCATGCCAGGATAGAGCCGCCCTTCAAGGCCAACGTCCAGAGGCCGATGGAGGTTCCAGTTTCTGTCATCTCTCCTCTGGGAACATCTTCTCGTGCCACACCTAACCTCCATGCAGTTTTGTAGCCCACCTCCACTTCCCAGTAGTGCCGGCCAGTATTAAAGCCCTGCTGGCCCAGGAGACAGTAGTAGTAGTTGAACCGACGTGGGTTGGCTTGGACCCCTGATGTGTCCTTATCTTCATCGAACCAAACAGACGTGCAGGTCTGAGACAGGGATAGATTAGGGTGGGCAGTCTCCAGGTCAAACTTTACTGATGTGATATCTAAAAGAAAAATGGTTTCAGAACAATGAGATTTACTGACCTTAAATGTGTTTATATGGAATAGAGGTGTGTCTCAAAACATTGTGGTATTGTGAAAAAGTTCAATATTTTTGTCACTTATTTTAGACAGTAAAACTCATAATATGTAGATTAAAGGTACAGTGCAGGATGTTCTCTTTCTGGGTGGATCGTCAAAATAAGTGGTCCTCCTAATTGTCAATCATTCTGGTGATATTTTTACATAAGGCCGTCCTACGCGCTCGTCCCCATTTTCACTTACTGGTGGTGAGTCTGACATAGAGGAAAATTTGCAAATCTTCTTTTGGAAAGTAAGCTTGTATGATTGATACAAACAGCAACATTAAAAACAGGGCACAGATCCTCTCTGGGGGTCGGATCAGACCGGTTAGTGTCCACTCAAACACGACATGGTCACAAAACCAGCTCTCGGTTCTAGAGAGCCAACTCTATGCGGATAAAAGCGCAGCATTTTGCAGTGTGTGATGGTGCCAAGTCCAGTTGGAGAATTATACCAACATCTCCACACAGCTTGTTAGAAAGCCAGTGGACCAACACCATCAGTGTGTGGTTTGTGTTTTGTGTGTTTGTCTTCCTTCCTCCACCAGGCGGCGCCTGGTCCTGGTTCACCCCCTCACACACCTGCGGAGGGTTACCTCGTTAACGGAGAGCTCTTAAGCTGCTGACTGCCACTGCCTCTACGCCAGAGTGTTTGCCAGTTTTCAGTACTCTAGCCAAGCTGAGTTTTGCTGAGTCAAACTGAGTTTTTGTCAACCTGAGTTATAACCTCATTTTGTCTTTGCCTCTCGGCAGGAAGTCATCCTGCAACTGGATGTTTCGGACCTTCTCTCCCCTGGAAGGATCTTCTGAGAATCAAGCTGAGCTGAGGATTCAAGGGTGTGATTCTGATCAACCCATTTCCCCAAGGAATGTCTGGGGCTTCTCTCTGAGCAGGGGATTCATCTCCACAACAACCAGTTCAAGTACCGCAGGAAATCTAAGTGGCAGTCAGCTTCTCCGTTCACCTACAAACAACCGCATTCTGGGTAAACCCTGTCCGCCCTCCATCGAATGAGACACTGGAACATCCCCACACCGACTGGAGTAAAGGAGTCAACCATTTTCTGGAAACGTGAGTCTGCAATCTATTTCTCCTCTTGAAGTTCGAGAATCAAATTTCCCACTGAGCCTGAACTGACTGCAGTGTCTTCCCTCACTTTCCAGTTCCGGTTGAGCAGTGTTCAGAGCTACACTGGATTCATCACAATCTTCTCAATAAACCAGTTAAACTTTCCCCTGGTCTCTCTGTATTGGTTTTCTGCATGTGGGTCCGAGCTCTTGATAAAATCATGACAGTTGTTGTTGTTTTACTATTTTAAATTTGATCACACAACTGCTTTATTGGGTATTTCTTAGGAGGAGAAGAAAGGAAGGATATATGGACTTTATGTATTTTTAAAAGACAAAATTCTGAAAATTAGGTATGCATTTGACTCTTCCCTTCACTTTGATACCCCTAAATAAATTCCAGTGAAATAAATGTCTTTGGAAGTCTCATACTGTAATAATTATTCTCACTATCAGTCCAACTGCTCTACAAATGTCTTAGAAGTTTAAGAGCTCATTAGTGAACAAACTGCATCTTGAAAACCCATAAACACCACAAACTGGTCTGGGAGGAAGTGGTGAGGAATTTAATGCAGTGTTAGACTATAAAACAATGCTGACTTTGAATGTACCACAGACCACTGTTCAATCAATTAATCATTTAAAAAATGTTAAGTGTATATCACAACCACGAACCTACTGAGACATGGTCATATTATCTGAGCTGACAGGGAAGCTGAGGAGAAAACCAAAAAGCACCATCAGGGATGGAGAGGCATCACTGTATAGAAGTCTAAAGACATCATGCTGAACGGGGAAAAAGGTGGAGGTAGCATGATGCTCTGGGGATGCTTCTCTTCAACTGGATTGAAGTTGGTCAGAGTTGATAAGAAGATGGATGAAGCTAAATACTGGAATTACATAGCATAATTAACTCTGAGACTGAGGAAGAAGATCTCCTTCCAGGTAGACAATGGGCAAAATGTGTTTCTTTTCTGATTCCACAGAAATTGTGGATACATATCCCAAAAAGACAGCAGTAATCTGCAGCATAACAAGTTTTTTTGTTTTGTTTATCACATGAAATCCAGATTACATAGATTGAAATTGCAGGTATAGTGTGAAAAGATGCTAAATGGGTTCACATACTCTAGCAAAGAGGTGTTAACACATACTTGGGTAAAGGCAGCTTTTCATGTGTTTCCATATCCTGTATTGGATGGGACCCACAAACCAGCCTGAGCGGACCTCTGTGTCAACCTCTGCAGGAAGAATAAAGTGGACCTGAGACCTGAAAATGCAAATTAAAAGGAGAAAGGTTACAGTGGAGGACACTTAGCATAGAATGTAGTTCATTGCAAGCATACCATCAGCACACACACAGGATGAAAGGCTAAGGTATCACAGAGTACCTATTTTTACAGACAAAAGACAGTTCCAATACAAAAACAGACAGACAGACAGACATGATTTTTATATTACTAAAAGCACACTTTGAAAAAAACCTGCCTTTTTACAAGATCTTGGATTTCCTGCAATGAAAGACAAAGTTTAGAACATGATCAAAATGCATTTACTGACAAATCCACTGACCGCCTCTCTTTCTTTCCCTTTTAAATGAGAAATTGATTTGCACTTATATAATCAGACTGGTCAACTATTTAGCGGATCAATGTCAGTATCTGGTCTGGAGCCAGGAAAGTGCAGCAGAACAAATTTAATGCTTTTCTGCAGACATGAAGCTCAATCTGAAGGCTTAATCTCAACTAAAAACAGGAATAGTATGTACACATATTTACTTCTTTATTGTCTATTTATTTATCCAACTATATGTAATTCTAACATATTTATTAAGATCTGTTTAGCCACATCCCCAGTCTTCCTCACTTTGAGCAGTTTAGGACTATCCTCCTCAGTCAGCTTGCTGTTCAGCACTGTTATTGCTTTTTCCAGATCCCTTCCTTGTGCCTCTATCTTCTTCTCTCTCTCCTTCAGCTGCTTCAGCTGTTTCTGCCTCTCCCTCCTCAGCCTTTCCAGGTCTTGATTCTCCTCCTCTTCCAAGAAGCGATGGAGGTTCTGAAACTCGGCTCTGATTTCCCGTTCTAATTCTTCAAACCTGTTCTAAAAAAGATGGGAGGGTTATTAGTTATCTTAGATTTTTCTTTCAGAAGCTGAATGAAGGAGTCATAAATGACTTATTTCTTAGTGGATTTTGGGCTTCTTATATTGGTCATATTCGTTCCCACAGGTGGAATCAATTTGCTGTTATAACCTGAAATACATTCTTGTAAAATTATAGAACAATGCTCAAATGTAGTAAGAGGCAAAATTATGAACAAATGGTTTTGCCCTTTTGGACATTGAGTTTTTCAGTTTTCTACGTAATTCTGTTTTGTTGATCTTTGGTTTATTTTCCATTCAGTGGTATAGTTAAGCTGTGTTGCTTTTTTGTGTTACTTTCTGTTGCCCCCTTGTGCCTGTCTCCTTTCCCCTAGCTCCCTTCTAGTCACTTCTATCCACTCCTGCTCCATATCAGCTGATTACCTCAGTCTTTGTTCTATCTCCCATATATACTTTGTCAGTGCTGGTTTCTTGCCACTCCTCATGTGTGTTTTCCCCTGGTTTTTGGTTTCCGCTATTTTGCTCCTGTTGCCCTTTTGATTTTATTAAACCCGCAAGAACTCATCTCTGCCTCCGTCATCTCTCCAGTTGGGTCCTCAATAAACCTCTACCCACATGTTGACATTTTAGACTTCATGAGTTTGTTGCCTACATATATAATGCTTTACATTTTACAACTTAAATTTAACAACCAGCTTTATTGTATTTTGGGCAGATTGCATAACACAGAAATGACACATAATATATGAATAAATATGAGTATCTTACTTCCCATATAGAGACTAAGATATGTACCATCTCTTATTTTTGAAATAGCTCAATCACCATCTCGTTGCATTGAGTTTAGCTACAGCTTTTTTATAGGATAAAGTTATAACTATTATTCTAACTTAAGAATATGCTTTGATATAAGCAATAAAAATGTATGTTTAGCATGCTAGTCCTGCTAAAGAGTAGTGCCTTGCCACAGTAGCAGGTCTTCAGCAACCTTTAACAGTTTTTTTAGGATTGCCCCACATTTAGCTCCACCCACCTTATTGAATACCTCTCCATCCTGAACCCTACCCAATGCATTATGCTGCTGCCATTACTCTTCTGTTGATTTGTTTTGCTTCCGGTGATATGCTATAGTTTCCCACCTCATTGTGTTTTGCACTCATTATTTTGGACTTTTAGAAAAATGCAAACCCAAACTCTTTCAACTTTTTTTCTCAGCACTCCAACAGAAAAGCAGTTTTTGTGAAGTGAATAAATAAGGTTGTCCTGCAACCTTTGTCAAAGTAACAAAATATATAATGTGCCTAATGTTTTCAGAGACTATGGTTATGGAATTTTATTCTATTCAGCCAAACCTACAGGTTGTGTTGGAATAAAGGTACCTCTACTTCCAATGAGTCTATGAAAGTCTCTCTCTCTGCTTCTCTGCATTCGTCTACCTCATGTTTGATTCTTTTAATAGCCTGGACAAGCTTGGCCTGTAAAACTCACACATAGAGAGACACACAGAAGAGACAGGTTATTAGAGAAAAGGGAGTAGAAACATTTCAGATTTATTATCCTGCAAAATAAAACAGTGTTCTTCTAAAAGGTTAACAAAAATACAAGCAGATTATTAAAAAACATGCAGGCTACCTCCATCCAGCAAGAGCTAAAAAACATTAATCTTACCTTTTTCTCACAGAGAAGGCTTTTGCTGCAGTTGTTGTTTGTGTCTTTGATGTGGTTCTGGTACATTCCAGTTTTCTGAATAAGGAACAAAACTGAAGCGAAGGGACCGAGAAGAAGCTGAAATAAAAGTGAGGGAGGGAGTCAGGAGGGTAAGGCAATGTGAAGGACATTAGTACACATCAAGGAGACAGTAAGACGCATGGGGGGATTAGACAGAAACACGGATGCTGACACAATGAAAACACCAAGCAAGACAAGGACATACATCCAAGCAGAAATTTACAAGAAGAAACGCATTGACAGGCTCTGGCAATCAGGAGCAACAGTCTGACCTGTGAATATATGGATCCATTAGAAGCAAGCAGGGAGGAGGAAGAGGAGGGGCGGGGATGAGGGGGAGCTGCCGGGAGGGATTGTTGGCTGATAGGGAGAGGTTGGCAGCAGCGATTTATGGAAGCAGAAACAGATGAATCTATTTCTGTCTCCCCATGTCTTTGGAAAACAACAAGTGAGACAGCCAGCCAGTCAGAGGTTGTGTTGCGTATCAGTTGTTGTGCCTGAAAGGCAGATGATCCATGCTTATTTTTGAAAGGAGGCTCTCTAATGTCTGTAGAAGAAGGTGACGAGATCCTGGGCAGCAGCTTTATGAGCTGATCATGCAATTAGAGCTGAATAGGCATGAAAGGGCATTGCTTTTTCCATCTTTGAGAGGGAGGGACGCAAACTAAATGTACTGTTTACTGTTGTTTTCCCCTGAAGGAGTGTTATCTGTGTGTCGATAAGGCTCAAACCTGCTGTTGCCCTGTCCGCTTCTCCTGATCTCTAACTGTCCCCCTCCCCCCAACACTCACTAAAAAATAGAGGGCCTGGCTACAGGCTATTGGTATGTGAACTGAAGCAGAGTCTCTGCAAATGTTCTTCATCTATAATTCATCATTCTGAGCCCGAGTAAGTGACTGTGGCGGGCTAGGGTTAGGCTGCAAACTTGGTGCAGTACAGGATGAAGCAGATAGAGAGGACCCCTACAGGGTGGTTTTGTAAAGGAAAAAACTCTTACAGACAGGCTCAACATTATAGCTTGCTAAAAGTAAAGAGGCAAAAAATTTTTTTTACTGTATAATATATTTCATTATTAAATGTACATATTTGAACTTGACTATAAAAGGCACTTAAATAGGAAGGTTTTCCATCACTGTCTCTGGGCAGAATAGAAGGAGGAAATATGTTAAAGGCAACACAGCAAGAATACAACAAATTAAATAGCAATAAGAGGGCATGTGAAGGAGTTGGGGCTGCTCAGTGGCACAGTAGGTAGCACTGCTGCCTCGCAGCAAGAAGGTTTTGGGTTTGATTCCTGGCCCAGGGTCTTTCTGCATGGAGTTTGCATGTTCTCCACATGCATGTGTGGGTTCTCTCCAGGTACTCTGGCTTCCTTCCAAAAACATGACTGGTAGGTTAATTGGCTTCTGTAAATTCTCCTTAGGTGTGAGTGTGTGCCAGAATGGTTGTTTGTCCTGTTTGTCTCTATGTTGCCCTGTGATGGACTGGTGACCTGTCCTGGGTGTACCCCGCCTCTTGCCCGTAGACAGCTGGAAATAGGCACCAGCACCCCTCACAACCCCGCTTGGGATTAAGCATGTAAGAAAATGGATGGATGAAGGAGTTGTATGTAAGAACATCAACATATCATATATGAATACTAATACATACACAATAAAAATAAGTATTTATCTAAATATGTTAGATTATCCATTTCAAAATGTATTGCTTTAAAACTGCACCCAGTGTTCGCATTGCTCGATGTGGTGTCTCATCTTTCTCTTTACAATGCTTAATCTAGTCTAAGTGGGGGTTTCAGTTAAAGCAAATTTGGAGGTACTGAAACCTTTGGCTGTGTGGGCAGGTACCAAGTCCCAATGGAAATCATGTTCTCCATAAAGCTTGTCAGCAGAGAAAAAAGAAACATGAAGCGCTATTCAATTTCCCAGTGAACACTTGTGCTAACACTGGATTTGATCAATACTAAAGCAACAGATTACATTACTCTCAAAATCATTACTGACTTCGAAAACTTTGCACTTGATGGAAATGCAGTGATGTGTCTTGGTTCTCTTTTGATCTTGATATCTGAATTAATAAACAAACAATTAAAGTGGATCCTGGAAAAAATTGCTTTTTACACCTGTATAAATGTCCATGTCCATCACCAGAAGTTTCCTATTGTGGGACAATACAGAGATTTTCTATTCTATTCTATTCTATTCTATTCTATTCTATTCTATTCTATTCTATTCTATTCTATTCTGTTGTATTGTAATCAGTGGCGGATCTAGGGGGTGGCTACTTGGGCTGCAGCCCCGGATGTTTCCCCAAGAGCCCCGGATCTCGCTTCTGAGCAGATCAGAGTAAAATGTACAGTACTGGAATTCACCAGAGAGTGGCAGCATGTGCAGAAAAGCAGCCTGTAGCATTCCTGTGCAGAAGAAGTCCCCACTAGCTGTTGCTAAACAGACTGATGTCCCAGGTAGAGTCCTGTACGGGTCTAGTTTTACCAACCCGCACCCGCCCGAACCCGTTAGGATGACTACCGAACCCGACCCGTCACCCGCGGATATTTTCAATTCAAATCCGAACCCGGCCCGAGCCGTTGATATTTAACCCGCAACCTGACCCG
>NW_015150501.1:1575795-1632313 GCF_000732505.1 Cyprinodon variegatus
CAGAAAGTCTACACGCTCATCTTCACCCTCGGGGCTAAGCCCCTGATCTCCTAGATGCCTAGATCCTCCCCTGATTGTAATGTATTTTAATGTTATCTCTGGTTCAGGGGCAATAAAACACAAACAGTGGATGTCAAGGTTCTGGTGACTCTATATGCAGTCTTTTTTAAACTTGCTTCCAGTTTGCTAAAACCCAGCTTTTTTTAGAATAGGCTTTGCACTTCTTGTGGAGGGCTCAGCTGTCTTAAGAAAAAATTATGGGAAAATTATTCTATTTTTTGACTTCAATATCATCATCTAATTTTCTGATGAAAACAAAATTATTATGTTTTTTTTATATCGACGTAAACATCAATAAATAAACGCTTGATGTACTTTGTATTTTGTAATGAAACTGCGGCCTGTTCTCTCAGATGAATGTTGAACTACCACCGTCTGACCTATGAGGGGCAGTACTGAGCTGGGAGGGAACTACGCAGCCGGAAATGCTGTAGAAAAAACGCATGTAAACAAGAAAAATGTCGCTGAGAGCAACCCAAGCTAAAGGTAATTGATGCTATTTTTAAACACTAAATACGAATTCTGGTTTCAGGTTTTACAGTTTGAGGCTATTTTACATGTTTTCAGTGGTCTTTGTGCCCTGTATAAATAAAAATATAGCATTAAATACTCAAAGCTCCAGCTAACTAAGCTAACTGAGCTTCCAGTATACAATGCACTGCGGCTAAACTGAAGTTCGGTTGGTCAATTTGATTATTTTTGGCATGTATTTTACAGAAATGAACGGCCAGACAGACGTCGAGGTCGACTACAAGCGAAAATATAAAACTCTTAAACGAAAATTAAAATTTCTGGTTTATGTGAGTGCTTTGAGCTTTTTTTTTTTCTTTTTTTAAGTAATGGTGGTTTAAACCCAGAATGCATACCTTATTACTGGTTTATACTGGTTCACAGGAGCAGGAATGTTTTCAGGAGGAGTTGAGAAGGGCACAAAGAAAACTTCTAAAAGTTTCTAGAGACAAAAGGTAAAATAGTTCCTGCTTGATCATGTCCAAGTGTCCAAATTAAAAGTGGTGTAAACTGAAGTCTGGTCTGTTTTGTAGTTTTCTTTTGGACAGGTTGCTGCAGTATGAGAGGGTGGATGAGGACTCCTCAGGTTAGTACCACATTATACATCTCGTTCTGAGCTGATTTTAGTTTCCTGTCGAGTCAGACATTCTTGCTACTTTCTCCAGATTCAGATGCAACAGTTTCTTCAGAGAACAGTGAAGGCGAAGGACTAAGGGAAAGGGAAAGAGAACGAGAAATTGCTAAAAAGTAAGCCAGAAATGTATATTGATTGACCAGAAAAGGGTTCATCTTTATCTGCATATAATTCAATTTGGACTGAAAAGATCAAACAGTTTCACAGACTTTAGCGTTTTTCAAAAGAAGGTCTTTATCATTGGATTTAACCTTGTTTTTTTTAATATCACAGATCTTTAGAAATATTACAAGAAGATGTATTTTAAGTAAAGAAATAGGTAACTGAGTCGTATTATTTATGTTAAGAATATATTTGGGCTAAAAAAAATTCATCGGATTAATCGTAATTAATCAATTATTGAAATAATGATCAACTAAGTTATTAACTGGATTATAGAGACTCTAAAACATGCCTTTTGCTGACAGAGCAACCCACTTAGAAAAGTAAGTATATCAAGAGAATGAAATACATAAACATTTTGCATTTAAGATAAAAAAAAAACAAAAAAAAAAAACATGCTCTATCCAGAACTCCTTAAACGGAAAAGTTTTAGTTTCACCTGGTGTAATTTTATTAAAAAAAATCTCCTTTAAGAAACCTTTGGGTGTCTGATTTTTTATCGATTAATCAGAAAAATAATCAACAGATTAATTGATTTGCAAAATAATCATTAGTTGCAGCCCTAGAATTTATGTAGAAAGACATTAAAAGTTTTTAAAATGCATTATAAAGACTTTGGTCTTTGGGTTTGGTTTCATATTGTATACAGTATATCCACAGACCCGGGAGTTTCTCTCAAAGTCATACTTTTTTGTCTTGAATAGTTTTATCAGATATCACAATACCTTTAATTTAAAAGTCATTTTCTGGAATCTGTTCCAATCCAAGCTGACAGTTTAAAATAAACAATATAATCACGAATGAGATGATGAGCTAAATATTGGAGGTTGTAATTAATCGCGTAAAAATACCATTTTATAATGATATGCAACTCCTTTTTGAGATCTATTTAGGAGTAGGGCAGGGAAATATAAATATATGTTGTGGTAATAATCTGATTAATTTCAATAGAAAATATAACCAGCGAATAATGCTGGGCGACTAATTGATTTTATTTAATTAATTAATCTAAATTTGTTCTTTATGGAGATTTCATTTTTGTAGAATCTTTCATTTTGTTCTTTTTTTTACCAATACGCACCTTGGGCTTCCAAAACTCCAGGTGACATCAGTTCATCACTTTTTGTTGTTAGATTTTTACTCATAACTGATATTTAATTGATAATGCTAGCCTAAAACCTTTAGTGAGAAATATTTTCATTGTTTGTAGCCTTTTTTCCAGCTTGAATATTTCTGCCCTTTAAATGAAGGTCACTTCCCAGAAAGGACGATTGAAATACAAGCTAGTTTTTGAGAGCAATTATATGTTATTTGCATTTTTTTATTATGAAACCTAAGTGTGAAAGGAAAAAAAAAATCTATCAGATTTGATATGAAAATAAATAGATTTTTGAGGAATTTCACCCAGCTGTACATGTGAAATGATCTACAGTTTCACTGAACTCCTTCAGAGCCCCTAGGCATTCTGTAGGATGTGTGAAAGGGTTTATCCTCTCAAACCCTCATGGCCAAGCTAGGCAAGGTTGGTATTAAAAGTTACAGATAAACAGGGCAAGCAAAAGCCCATACTGGCCCATGCCTCTGAAAAGGAAGTCATTGTTTGCTCAGCTGACCAGGCTTTCTTTCTGCCTGTTTCTAATTCTTTAGGATATTTCTAGCTGACTCAAGTTTTTAGAGGGGACTTAAGGAAACAATAAAACTCAGTGAAGGCTGAGTGAAAATGTAAAGTAAAAAAGAAACGTGGGTGTTTATTGGTTAAATTTTTTCTCTCTATCATTAGGAAAGTCACCCAGATCTAAATAATGACCTTTCATAATTGAATTGCTGGTTATTATTTCTTACTGCTGTTGTTTTTTATGACTTTAATCCATCTATGTTGTCAAGATAAACAATTTAACTAAGCAGATAGTTCAGCTCCATAATTGTTGAAGCTCTCATTTATCACTTTGACCTCCTCTGTGAATTCCTCATTCTTCAGGAGGAAAAGCAGCCCTGGAGCATGCCTTTCTTCCTCCTCCTCATCGCCTCATCTCTCTCTGCTGTCTCGTCCTGGGGTTAACCCCCTGCAGTCATCCAGTGCCGGATCTTACCTCAACACCGTGAGTTCTCCAGTTCTCGGTTATTTACCGCAGTAAAACTGCAGCCATTGTCATCTTCTCATCTGCAGACATATTCCCTGTTTTCATTGATTTTTTTATTTAATGTTTTCTTTTTTATACATGTTTTTATTTTCATTTTTATTAAATGCCTTCACTGTCCTTGTGCTCTTCGTTCTCCCGTGTTTGTATGTTTGTGTTTCTTCTATGTATGTGTGTGTGCCTCAAACTCTTCATGAAATTGTGCATGTGGTCATTTGGAATAATCGGGGTGTGCATGTGCGTGGGGCAGATGCCCTTCCCACCAGAGTATTTGGCACCGCCAGTCGAGCGCATGAAGAAAGAGAGAAAAACAAAGACGGCAAAAAACAAGAGAGAGGCCACAGGGAAGGTGAGAGGAGGAGGGGGAAAAAGGAGATGTTTACAGAGAAGTGATGATAAAAAAGATTTACTCCTTCCAACGTCTTTAGTTTTTATTGGTTTGTTTTAGAATATTTTATGCAACATTTCTCTTAGTTAAGGTACATTACCAATTTTTGTCTTAACTTTATGTACACATCTGTGACATTACCATCCGTTGCCATTCACCTTTTTATTTAAGATGTTTTTGTCCTCTTTTTGTCCCCTTTTTAAAATTTTTCCCCTTCTTCTCCTTAGGTTGTTGCTCCGATGGCGGCTAACTACACGTCGCCTTCTGGAGCCGCTCAGGCAGCTAGAGGGCCCTTCAGCTGGGTTCCTAAACAAATGCTGAGCGGAGACGCTGCTGATGAGGAAGGTGAGAGCGACGGGGACAGCGACAGGGGCGACGAGGACAGAGGGGAGGGAGATGAGGCTGAGCTCGTCATTGACATTCCCAATGAGTGAGCGAGCAGGAGGAAGGAGGAAAAGGATGACAAAAAAGACTTGATTTTTTTTCTCCTGAAAGCCAAGCTCCCCCTGGTGGCTATAGGATCAATTACAGTGTGATTGGTAATGATAATTTGCAGATTACCGTATTAATAAAGCCATGATCCGGTAGTATTTCTTTTTGTGAAGGTGCACTTATTGTGCATTCCCTGGATTGAACAGATGTTTGAGTTTTTTTGTTGTAGTAGTTTTTTTTTTTTTTGTCTAACCAGCCAATTTAGTACAATCTATACAATGTTTTTCTCTGAATTAGACAAATTTTGACCTTTTAAAGGAAAAATGTAACCCAGGGTGTCTATAAATGAGGTCGTTTTGAATCCAACAGAGGAAATAGAATGCATCATTTTCACCATTTTATGCTCCAAAGCATTGGTCCAAACCGCATTTAGATTTAGTTTTTTTAATTGTCTTCATAGGGGTATCTTGATGTCAGTGCTCTATATGTTCTTGAAAGCTCATAGCATTTCATCACTGTTACATGGACCACATCAAAGTTGTGATTATATGGTACTTTACTGACTCATTAATGCTCCGCACATTGCAGGATCAGTTTTTTTTTTCTTTCTTGACAGCTACAGATGTTTCGCCTTAAGCAGAATTTTTGTCTAAATATGGATCTCTAGTTAAGGATTAACTCGAAAGCTTCCACCTTGTTCTGATATAGTGGCACCTAAAACCTTAATCTGGTTCGGTGGGGTTATTATGTGTAATTGGTCTCTCTAAAACATGTTGTACTATCATGAGCTTGTTAAATAAGCCATTACCACATACAGCATGTGTTTTATGCTACGGCAGAAGTGACAGACTTGTGTGAAATCTAAAGGCTTGCACCATTTTGGGCAGACTGACAAAACTGATGGTGGATTGTTGCAGCCTCACTGCACATAGGAACAGAGATGTTGTCAAGGAACAAAAAGCAACAACTAAACATTCGCTGTTTTGACTTTCTAGACTGTTATTAGATGCTAACAGCGTTCTGTCCCTCTGGTATGAGTATGTCTAATATGAGCTTATCTGCCATAGCTTGCTAAAATGGGCCACGTAAATCTGACTGTCTGCTAGCTGCAGCTGCTCCACATATATATATTGATATTTCTCAGAAGTTTGTGATGATATGACATGGTTCTGCTGCAGGTAGTAAAAGTATTACCCTGATTAGCTGCAGTTGGTAGCTATCTAGATCAAAATATTCATTTCGTGTGGTATTTGATATGCTGATCATGCTAATCAATGCCCACTTGTCTCATGACTCAGTATCTAATTTGATAATTTCTGCTGCTGTTTCTATGTTTCCATTGACTGTTTTATCCATTAACAGTCTGTGATCTCAACCACGGTCGTTCTTCTCTTTTTTGCTTTTCTTGGTTCAACCACCGTCTCAAAAGTTTGTCATTTGTAACCACAGAATTACAAAGTTGTACTTGTTACAGTTCTGACATAATTAATGCCTTTTTTAAAAATACATACACAATTTGTTTTTGCACCTGTACTGTTGTGTGTCAATGTCTTTTCATTTTAACTCTCTAAACTTTTTTAAAAACTGAAATATTGTTAGCTTCGCTATATAAATAGCACAGAAGCTGCAGAGGTGTTGTATAATTCTTTATGTACGTAAAGAGCTTAAACAGCTTTTATTTAATGGCTTGATGCCCTGCTATGAAAATCACACCGATTTAAGGAATCCATTATTTAAGGTTAAGATTCAAATTTGTTTTTTTTGTCATCTTAATTCATATTTTGTCAGAAATCTATTGCTTGCTTCACCTCTGTCCTGAGGAATGCTGACACCACTCTGCAGAACCTTATGTTTGCCTTTGGCTCCTTTTACCCATAACTCTTGAGTAATGTGAAGGCATTCTGGCTGAACTCCACCCCGTCTTGTTGTTGGGAGTGCTTGAGATCTTTTTTTTACTTTTCACTCTTACTGTTTACTTGCCATTGCCATAATGATTTTGTAAGAGTCCATGCGTGCCAGAATCGTGCTTCAGCAGGCATGTTACTGATATTAGGAAACGCCAGCTTTAATCTGTGGGCCATGAAGGTGGGCGTGTGAGTTTAGAGTGAATGTGTTGCTGTCAGCGTTACGATTTAATGAGGATTTCATTAACAAACTGCTTATTTTAGAGCTCACTGCTTGATTTAGGAGCAGTTCAGATAAAAGCCATGTCTTTTTCTGACTCACTGGAATGTGCACGGCTGTGTTGCACAAATGTATTTTTTTGGGAATGCAGTCTTGCAGGTAATTAATAGGTGTGGGCTCAGGTTATGTGCCACACTGCAATGGGAGGTAAAGGTGTAGCTGCAGAGGGAGCGGTGAGGAGCACAAACAGCCAGAGGGTGGAACTGACAGAGGGGGGCGAGGCTGTCACTGGAAAGGGAAATGAAGGAGTAAGCAAGATTGTTCCTGCAAAAACTGATTCACTTTCACGGCTGGAAGGAGAGGAAGGCAGGCATGGTTGGAGTTAAACCAGAGAAAGAAGCTAGGAATCGGTGAGGGGGCAAACAGCAAGCCCATCAGCAGCCATTATTTATCTTCATCTGTACGCCGAGACCACTGGATAATTTATAAGCCTCCCCTCACTGTGTTTGAGAGGAGGGAAGATTAGCTGAGCTCACCACCATGCTGAGTCCTGCTGCTCTCAGTGCAGCAGCTGCTGCTGCTGTCTGCCTGCTGGCACTTCTGGGCCCAGGCCTGTCTCTTCCAGCTGAGCAGGACTCCGAGCCAGGCCTCACCCTCTGCGACGGCTCCTTCTACAGACAGACGCCTCCTCGGGGAGCCTCAGCTGAGCTGCCCCTGCACCGCCACTGCCACAGGCTGCCCGGGGGACAGGCGTTTGCCACTCTGTCCAGGCCGACCTGTGACACCACTGTCTGCTCTGCCTTTCATCTAAGCCATGGATGGACAGGGAGAGAGGAGGAGCGTGAGGGGGAGACTGTGGTAAGGATGCATTAAAAATTAAGATAGCATTATAGAATTTTTGCTTGTATAGCTTATAAGCACTCCACTTAATTACCACCCTGTAGACTTGTTTTCTCTTAGCTTTTCTGCAGGTCCAGGTTTTTACTTTTGGACTGATTCTTTGTCTAATTCTTCCCAAAATATAAACATTACTGATTGACCTTGCAAAGGTATTCACAGCCTTGAACTTATTACATTTTATGTACCTTAGCAGCCACAAAATTCAAAGTATTTAAGTGCTGTTTCATCGGAATCGTGGCAGGTTTAATTCGAAGGAACGTTAGGCACAGTTTTCACTTTAGAAGTATGCATAAGCATTTATTTACTCTTTGCATCCAACAGCTTTCCTATCTTCTCAGTAAGTATAAATCCAGCTGCTCCTTGAAGCCCTGAGCATCGTGAACATCAAGAAACAGAGTTGATAAGTGTATTTTGAAACCGCTGAGAAGTTTAAAGCAGACGTAGGTCATACAATACAAAGCTTTGAGGTTTCAGACAGATTTAGTCTGTCATCTGAAAATGGAAATACTAAAACAAGTCCTAGCTGTAGGAGACATGGCAAATGTGGATAAAGTTTTGATGGGCAGATGAGACCAATGCTGAATAATTGGCCTACATGTAAAACAGTATGTTTGGTGGAAAATAGAGACAGGGAACACACATCCTCCATAGTGATGGATGGTGCTGGCCGCAGCATGCTGTGGGGATGAGACTCGCAGGATACTGTTAAAGATCAGAGATCTTTTTCTTCTTACTTTGACCACTAAAAAAAAAAATCTCAGTAATACAGAGCCATCACAAGTTTCCCCCCTGCAGGCTCTACCAAGTTTTGTAAAAGCCTGATAATGATGCTTTGACATTGTTCTTTTGGAGCATGAATGTATTTAAACATTTCAGAGAAGCAGCTCTAGAGGACCAGACTTGGAGACATGATTTAGAACCGAATTTATGCCCCAAAATGACCCAGTTAAAGCTCAGATCTATTGTTCCTTTTTACTATTCTCTGTTCAAAGCTGACCAACAACTTTTTGTATCACCTGCAAGTAAGAAGAGGATTATTTTCTACACAATATATTTTTTCTATCGATAATCCATATATGTTACTTTTGCTGACATTACTGCAGTCTTTAACCCACGTTTTATTTCTGAGATTAGAACAAATATTCATTTGCTTAACAACAATAAGACCAGAGTCAAAGGTCATTTATTTATAATTACTAATAAGTTATAAAGTAGCTTTTTATCAGTCTTTAAAGAGGTTCTGATTCCTTCTAATTTGACAGGTTACTTATCAGTAAATGTAAATGAAAAAATCTGTACGATAATGTATATTCCTGTTTACAGTAGAACTGTATTTTGGTGGCTAGTAATGATTTAAGCCCCGAAACCAGCAAAGTAGCTGCTTTGTTTAACATTAGTCAAGATATGCATTACTAAGGTTTTAGGAATGCATCGTGGAGGTTCTTCATAAAAAAGAGAAAAGGGTTGTGGAGAAGTAGTAACAAGTTTACCTTGTTACTTTTAAACACATGAAAAGTTAAACATTAACTGAAGTATAAATCACAAATGGAAAATTTTGCAGGAAAAGTAAAAAAAAAAAAAAAAAGCAATGATTTGTCCAATAACAATATTTTTCCCTTTTTTACTCCAAGACAGAAGAAGATGGTGCCAAAGCCACAGTTCCAGCTCTTCTCAAGGGAGGAGCAGATCAGTCTGATCCAAGCTCACCCATAAACTCCCCTTTTCAACAGTGGGACTCAGCAGTGGCAGCAGTCATCCAGTCTTGCATCATCCCCAAGTGTGCCGCTCTAGGAGGGGGCCTCTACATCCTGACAGGAGCAGGACGACTCGGGGCAGCTGAGGATGGAGATGAAGACTGTCAGGCCAAACTGCTGTGGTCTGCAGTGTGCTGCTCTCCTCCAGAGGGGAAAGGCAGCTTCAGTGTAGGGTTAATCAAAGAGACAGAGGAGGGAGAGTGGCAAGTGAGCATGAAGGAGCTGGAGGATATGTTAGGGGTGGCAGAGATATTCTCTGGAGGCTGTGGGGGAGACAACAGGGAGACGGCTGCAGCCATAGTGGGGCTTCCCAGTTACCAGCCTCATGCAAACGCTGCAAAAGCTGAGGCAGATGCAACGAATGTGATATCAGAAACTATTGACCCACATGCAAAGGAAGACATAAAGGAGGGCAGCAAAGTGCCTGAAGAAAGGTCTGCGGTTGATGCTAAATCACAGAATGCTGATGTTTCTGACCTTTCAGACGAAACCGTAACAGAATCCCTACTTTCTGTGAGTAACAGCGAGCAGTCATATAGCGAACCTGTTACTGAAGAGGACTCAAACTCCTCCAGCACTTTGGTCTATCTCCTGTCCACCACCTTGTCCATCATCAAGGCCCCTCTGCACCCCGTCTTCTCCACCATCACAGAGTTTCCTGCACAGGTGATACGGCATAATCTATTGTTAAATCCTGACTTTCAGGTTGCTCTGGGGAGATACAGCCCTCTGCACACACACCACTAGCAAAGATGTACTAAAACCCTAAAAGTAAAGATAATCTTCTTTTAATGAGGGTGTGATTAAAAAAAACCAGGAGAAAATCCGATAAAGGGAATTATACAGAGGGAGGACTCGGTCAGAAAACTGTTGCTTCAAAGCAAGCGTGTCTGGCTTTATCTAAACATGCGAAGTGGCTTATCGCTATCTGCTGGTAAAGCCTGGATAAATAAAGAAGGATTTATAAATTACATATTGCTAAATGTTAAATCCTTACTGAACTAAAAACTAATTTATTTTCTTATTAACTTTGACCAAAAGAATCAATTTCCAGTATGCTCTGGCAGATAGATTAGGCTACTGCAGATGTAGTAAATGATGCATTGACTTACCAGCTCTCACACATCTTAACAGGAGTGGTAATGGATATAGAATTGAACACATTTCTCTTTTTTATGTGTTAAATTTGAAATTATTTTAAAAAACTGACACAAAAAATGTTAAATACATGATGGAGTTTAGAAGGGTTGTATTTATCTGTTTTTTCTTCAGCTCACGATGATAGATGTAAATAAATTATTTATTAATTCTCTGAAAGATAACCAGTTGCAGGCAAACTGGTTATTATAAAGTACCATAAAACTGCAACCTTAAGTATTCACAGAGTACTTGTATATAAAAAATAATTATGTCTTTATTTTTGATTAATATTCCTTTTTATCGGGTTTCACTTAAACTTTTACTGATAACATGTGCTCTTTTTAAATATCGATTGGATATAAATCAATCTGTTAATAACTTTGACAGCATAATTCTTAAATAGTGGAACGCTTAATTTATTTTAAGTAATTCAAAAAGTCTCTATATTCATTACGCACACAGGGTGATTTATTTAAAGCATTTATTTCAGGTGGATGACTGCATTATCCAGCTGTTTGAAAACCATTTTTTTGGTAATTGGAGTTAAGCTAAAATTGCACGGTGTAAAAGAAGAACTTTTAATGCAGAAATTCTTATTGTGGTCTAAACATGCCCATGTATTTTCAGTGTACCTAATAATTATCTCTACTGACAAGCTTTATACAAATGTAAAGTAATTTTTTGGAACTGGGACCTGGAAGCTACATACAATGCTAAAAGTCTTAAAAGTTGGCTCAAAGACAATGATGTGTCTGTTGCTTGATAGGCCATCAAACTGGTCTGACCTGAGGATCTATGAAGGACTGTAATCAGAATCAGAAATACTTTAATAATCCCAGAGGGAAATTACTTTACTGTAAAGAGGAAGATGAGGCATTATAGACCCAAATATGCAGATGACCTCGATGCCATTATCAAAGCAGCCTAGGCAATATTTTAGAAGAACCAAAATGTTGATTTCCTCCTCAACACGCCTCATTGGTACACTAATTCTTATAAAAGGAGCCCTAACCACATATAAAATGTGCACATTGACTCATATTCATTGTGATAAAAATCCCCATAATTTGTCTTATTTGACATTCTGCTTTTCTTAAAGTTAAGTTTAATTATCTGCAAGACATAATCATTAACTGAAATAAATAAAAGCCCTGTGTGTTTAATGAATTTATGTTTTCATATATTCTAGTTTTCCAATTTTAATGTCAAAGCTACATTTGAACATGCTCAGCGTTCGTCTGCTCATTTCTAGGTGTGGCCACATAGTTTCTTTGATTCCTGGCATTGTTTCTCTCCTTGCTAATCACATGCCAACGCCCTTTTCTTCTTCCCCAGGTAACTTATGTTCTTCAGGAAGATCTGGGAATTCTCTCCGCGCTGCCTGGTGACACCCTCACTCTGTTCCACCTCCTCATCTCTGACCTTCTGTCCTGGATGGGATCAGCTGCAGATATGCTGCTCGGTATTGGGGGGACCTGCTTCTCCAGTGTTTATTTCTGCACCTCCTCAATGGCAGAGGCCCTGCTGATCAGCTGCCATACTGGGTTAACAGGAATGGGAACCCTGGCTGCAGACACAGTGGGCATTTTTGGAGGCGCGCTGGATAATAGTTGGTGGGTGACCAAATTTTTTGGAGGGAGGCTGTGGGAGCAGACTGAGGGCTATGTGGGTACTGTGGTGTCTGAAATGCAGGGTCAAGCTCAGGCTGTAGGTGGGGGTCTGGGCAGGCTGGCCTGTAGAAGTGGGAGTGGAGTGGGCAATGTGTTCAGGGTGGGAGGGAACTTTATAATAGGGATGTTGGATGTGATTTTAGGTGGAGTAAAGGAGGCGTTTGGGCAAGAATCAGAGTAAAGGATAAAAGGATTAAAGCCATAAATAAAGTGTCTTTATTCTGTTTTTGTTTAGATTTTTCTAATGCACCATGGTTAAAAAACAACAAAAAAAAACACTGATGTCATTTGATATGCCTTGCAGTTTTTTTTTTTTTTTTAATTTTTTTAGGTTTTTTTCTTCTAAATAAATGTAACAAATTTTAAATGTTGCACATTGTTGATCACTGTGGAAAAGCTGGCTGTCCAAATATCTTGCTGCACCTTCAGGTCTGATTAAGAAAAACACACTGTTTTCACTGTGCTTTGGGATGGAAATGCTCAACTCCTGTGTTTGGTTTTAGCACCTGTACAGCTGAATAAAGGAGAATGCTTGCTTTCAAGACTTAACATTTGCTTTTTATTTTTTTCAATTTTGTATTTGTACAAGGGGAGTGTTGGACTTGTGGGTTATAGCAGTGAGCTTGTGCTCTGAGAAGGTTGCAAGTATCCAGTTCAATCCCCACAGCCTGCACTCTGGGTCCCTGAGCAAAACCCTTAACCCCACGCTGCTCCCGGGGCGCCGCACAATGGCAGCCCACAGATCCCCAAGGGGATGGGTTAAAGAGGAAAATTTCTCCAATGTGAGAACAAAAAAGTTAAATTATTATTCTTTTATTTGATGCATTAAAGAAGTATTTATAAGTTAAAATAGCCATTCTTATAGTAATTTGATACTTGTGGGGATGTTTGTTTCCAGCTGTTATTGGATGAGGCTAGTTTACCAGTCCATCAATAAAGATGACTTTAGAGTCGTCAGTTTAAAGCATGCATTACAGCAGGACCCACACCACTGTGGCAAGCTATTTTAAAATAAATTCGGTTGTAATGCCTTTACATTCAAGATATCTCAAATTGTTTTATGACTAGACGTTTTAGCGATTTAAGATATCTCTATATTTTCTATTTTCACTATTCAAAATACTTATTCGAGATATCTCTAACTACATTCTGACTAGTCGAAATTACGTCAGATTTACCATTAACGTGTATGAGACGTCAATTTAAGATATCTAGAAGGAATTACTGACTATCTGAAATACACATTTCAGATATCTTCTATGCTTCCTAATCAGAATGAAAATACAGATATCTTAAATTACCATTCTGGATAGTCAAAATGTATTTTAAGATATCATGGATGGTCAGACAAAACCGAATTTATGTTAAAATGGCTTCCCATACTCTTCCATAACATGCATTCCACAGATACAGAACCTGCCTGGGATTTAAATGAATTTTTCCAAAATAAGGAAACAGTGTTAAGGACTGTTACACCATACAGCTCTTATAGTGATTCCTAAGAGAAGGAGGCTGGGGGGGCAGACCAAGGCCAGACGAGATACAGTACACAGACTTTGCAACAAGTTCTGGGTCTCACTGGGAGGACGTCCAGGCAAGAGGCAATTTAAAAATCGGTTTCTGAGAGTGACATCTGGGCTTTTATTCAGGAGTTGTCACCTCTTTGACCTAATTCAGGATAAGTGAAATGTAATTATGATGTTATTTTGGATGTCACAACAAAAATCCATGATAGTTGTTCAAAAAATAATGAAATATCTGTTATAATATGGAACCATGACAGAACTGAAATTTTCTGTTATCTTTCCCTCAATAAAATTTCATACCAAAATCTTGCATATATAAGAACATATCCTTTTCCTATTATATCTCAGCTTTCACATCTGCTGGACTGTGGTGGATCCTTCTACCTCCACCACAAAGTTTGTGTAAATTCATAGTTTTGCAAATGCAGATCAGCTGGAGGTAGAAGCAACCAGGAACAAACCACTTTCCCAAGAACTGAGGGGGAATTTTGTTTAAGTTTACTTTAGTTATTTTGTCACCTTAATATTCAATTAATTGTGCTAAGTTAAAGAGTTGTTTTATTTATGTTTTAGTTTTGTATGGACTTTTTTTTTGTTTTGTTTATTGCTTCCCTGTTATGTTGTGCCTCCCTCCTGTGGAAAGTTTAGGTTATTCCTACCCTATATAAGCAGCCTCTGTTCTGTATCAGTGGGTCAGTTTTTTGTTTGAGTTCCTGTTCAGTTGACCTCAGTTGATTTGGGCCCAAATCCATGTTATTTATTATTTAAGCTATTTTGTATTGCTTTTAAGCCTTTGTTAACAATTTTTTATACTGTTAAATGAAAGCTTTTTTCCAATTTTGAGCACCTTTTGTCCTTATTGAAGTTTGGTTCCTCACATGGACTCTATGCTGAAGAAGATTTATCAGCAATCCCCTTGCCTCCTTAAAAGACTAAGTAAAAAAATAAATTATTCTTTGTATAATGTTATATTTCAAACAGGCCACTTGTTACTTTTACTCATTTTGTAATTTCAATCTCGTGTTCTTTTGTTCTTTTTATCTTCCTCTTTATGCTTCCTCTTGTTGAAATTGACATCATAAAGTACATTTGTTTTTAACCCTAACGGTTAGAAAAAAAATAAATAAAACCCACAAGACTTTTATCTTGAAAACAATATGTTTTTATGAGGTGTGGCTTTTACTTTAGCCAGCCATGAGTTTTATGATGATAAACTTTATACTTTAAAAAACAATCTGTCAGCTTTACAGTATTTACAGTTTTACAGTCTCTATACTTCACCTAATGATTACTAAAATCAATTACTAAATTCGTAAATTATTATTTCTAATAATCAATTAATCCAATTAATCGTTTTAGCCCTAAATATTCTAATGACAAAGGTTTAGAAACCCTTTTAAAGTGAAGCTTTTTACCAACTGTAAGGGTGGGGTTGCAAAACCATACTATCCCAAAAAAAATACTCTCTACAAATACTTCCAGCTGCCTGTCTGGATCTTTGAAGAAACATAACAAGTTTGAAGTGGAATTATGTGTAGGCCTATTTTATTGGGAGGGTAACAAAACAGTACATGTTTTATTTTTACGCCAGTTTTGGAGGAGGTTATCACCCGGTTTAATATCGGTCATGTTCTCATTTTGGATCTCCTGCAAACTTTGCTGTATGTTGAAGCTGTCCCTTAAATGTAATATGATTTAGTTATATTTTCCTTGTTAGCAAATATCATATTAATTGTAAAAAAAAATAATAATAATAAAAAATAATAAACAAAACACAATGGTTTACCCTCTGCAGCTGGGTTCAAAAACGAAAAAAAAATGTTTTTATTGCCTGGTCAATATCCAACCTGTTCATTCTCACTGGCTGTCTATGACACATTAAGACAGGCAATGTTATGTGATTATAACCCCCTTTGTTATTGGTACTGTTTTAAATCTTTTTTGTTTTGTTTATTGTTTTGCTCCTAATTGATACTTTATATGAATTCCCTCCTAGACTCTGTGTCATTGCAGTTTTCAATAAAGCTTAAAATAAAAAATGTTTTATTTATATTTTTTCTTATCACCATATATATATATATATATATATACCATATATACATATATATTTCTAAAAGCCAAATCTTTAATTAAATATTTTTTATTTTAGTTTTCAATGTATTTTAAAACGTATATTTGTTTTTGTTTTTTTTTTTACCGGAAGCTGTTGTTACGTTGCATCAGACCACGCATGCGCAGTAGACAGAGAGAACTCATGCGGCTGAGTGTATGCTAACTAAGCTGACGTCTCTCTGCTCCATTCAAAGGTATGTCCTACTTTTCTCTGTGCTTTGTCAAAGAACTCCATCAGTTTATTGACAGCGAGTTTGAATTAAATTAGTGGCAGTAAAACACAAGAAAGGTTAAAAAAAGTAAAGCTTTACTTTGACATGTAAGCTAAGGCTAATTAGCCATAGCTTCCTAGTGGAAGTTCTAAGTTGACAGGTGGTGATAAATGTCAGCTTTGAAACATAGTTATTTTACAAGCATATCATCTCTATTTTACTATGTTTTGTTGCCATTAACTGGGGCGGTGTTTTTGTTCGAAATAAGGACATTTTATATTTACTAAAGGCTTAACCTAATAAGTCAAAATTAAACTAACATCTTTATTACTCATCAAGCAGTCCTGCATTTAATTCATATTATAGTACTAGGTCTAACTAGATGTGTGCACAAACTGTGCAGAAAGAACAGCTACCGCATTACATTGATATCACTGGCATTTTCTATGTTTTACTTTCTTTTTCCAGTAGCTTATATGAAGGGCAGAATTAAAGCAAGATGCCATTAAAGTAATACAACAGAAAATATAAAAAGTTGTAATGTCCTGGAATATGTTTCCTTTAGATAATTTGTGTTAATACAATTTTTTTGTTTATCTTTGCCTAAATCATTTTATAAATAAAAGAAACAAAGCACCACTAAAGTCTTTGTGAATGCCTCACATTTTTTTAAACTTTCATATTCATGTTTGTTTCCGATAACATCTAGCAGGTAGCATGCAAGGACACGTTAATCAAATATGACACACCTTTGTAAAAGGAAATCTGGTAAAATAAAAAGGAAACTGTCTGCATTTGAAATGGGGAATAACATGCAAAAGTAATTAGCAATGGAAAAACATGTCTTTGTCAGCTATAACCCGCTGAATTAACCCCAAACAAGAGATCTAAGCTGACCTTGGATTTGTCCAACATAAACAGGTGGCAAACATTCTCACCAGAATCACAGATTCTGTTAGTCAATTAAAATCTACAAATAAATAACCCAAGTATATCACAAGTTGACAATATTTTTTTGCTTTTTGTTTTATTTATTTCATTTTGATATGATCCAGAAATCTAAAATTAACAATAGCAAATATATGCAAATAACACAAATTGGTGTTGTATCTGAATACAGTGCTTGAGTAGCCATACCTTTGACAGCTTTGACAAATATATATAATTCTATTCTAAAATACTTCATTGATAATAAAGGTAATATCACATTTATAATCTGTACTAACCTAGACTGGCTCTACTGTGCTGTTGCTGGTCAGCTGTATACTTGTTTTGTCAAACTCCTTGTAAACCTCTGTGTCTCCTCCAGAGATGGCCACTCTCTATGTGTCCCCTCACCCCGACGACTTCAGAAGTCTCCTGAGTCTTATTGCTGCGGAGTTCTGTCCATCATCTCGTCCTCGAGTCATCACAGAGGATCCACCAGCTTCCCTTAATGCCCGCTCCAGACCAGCTCTGGTTCTAGCTGCTGCTGGGGATGGGGACTCTGTCCTGAGCGGGGCCAGTGCCGTTGCATGGTACCTGGCTTTTCAGGGGAAGAGGGCTGGGCTGGACTCAAAGCAGCAGAGCCAAGTGTGGCAGTGGCTCAGCTTTGCAGACAATGAGCTCACCCCAGTTTCCTGTGCTGTTGTCTTCCCGTTGATGGGAGTGATGGGTGTGGATAAAAAGGTAACTGCAAGACTAGTTGTGAATTTATATGCAATATTTATTCCCTTGTAAAGTTTTACATTTTGTTGTTAGAATCACAAACATTTTGAAGTTAGTTTCCTGCTTCTCTCATGAACCCTCTACTTATCTGAGTTATCCCTTTATCATGTTAGCCCTGTGTTGGTAAAGTTAGTTTTTAGTTTAGGGGCATCAAAGTGAATTGTGCTGAACTACAAGCTTAAAACGCTTGACTCATTGTACATCCTTTTTCGTTGATCTGTCACATACAATCCAAAATAAAAGTTAATGAGAAGAAATGTCTTCCTGTTTAAGGATATAAAAATGTTTACAAGATGCATCATAAGATTAGTTTGTTCTATTTCCAGCTCCAGCAGAGTTCCCGGGCAGAACTTATGCGGGTTCTAAAGGTTCTCGATCAGGCCTTGGCGCCAAGAACCTACCTGGTGGGGGAGAGCCTAACTCTGGCTGATATGGCTGTAGCTACATCTGTTCTTCTACCTTTCAAATATGTATGTATGCTGCACAGCCCTTTGATTATAGAGGTTTCTCTACAGTGACACTCAGGTTTTTAAGTGCTATTTTTTTTTTTCAGGCGTTAGAGCCTTCAGACAGGAAGGCAGTGACCAACGTGACGAGGTGGTTCACAACCTGCATTAACCAGCCACAGTTCCTGAAGGTGCTGGGAGAGATCGCTCTCTGTGAGAAGGTGGGACCAGTAACACCTTCACCAAGTGCTGCTGGAAAAGCTACCAACGCTGGTGCAGCTGTGGACTCCAACAGCTCCACAATTAATGGTAAACCAAGTATTTTAAGATCCTTCCTGAATATCAGAAGAATATTATGAGATTTGTTCAGAGATTTTATTCATTTCACCTGCAGGTCCACCAAAGACGGAGGCGCAGCTGAAAAAGGAAGCAAAGAAGAGGGAAAAACTGGAAAAGTTTCAACAGAAGAAGGAAATGGAGGCAAAGAAAAAGACGCAGCCTCCAGCAGAGGTACAGAATGTGAAAATATGTTTAAAATGCTTTAGCACGGATGATTATCAAACACATGATTTGATAAGTAGATTGTCTTTTTGTCTTCCAGAAAAAGGCAAAACCTGAGAAGAAAGAACTTGGAGTGATTACATATAACATTCCTACAAACCCTGGAGAAAAAAAAGGTAGTTTGAAAATAACAGATCTGGGAATCCTTCATTCCTTCACTTTTCATTAAGACAGAGACGAGCTGAAAGGCATCGCATAAAAGAGTTTTCTGTTTGCAAATAGAAACACTGGAAATAAATGTTTGATCTTAATCTGGGATTAACCCAATGCACCATCCTACATTTTGTAAAATTATTATATTTTTTGAAATAGCTGTTGATAAGCATGCTGAGTTAATTTTGAGAACACAAAATATTGTTCCTCCTCCTGTCCTTATGTGTTTAAGAAGTATTATAGCCAGGATGTCATATCCAGTTTCAGCTTCTTTTGAAGCATCTAAACAGATTTTGGTTTTCAGAGTAGTTTTGATGCTTTTTGTTTTATTTATGAGGCAATATGCAGTTTAAATATAATATATGCTGACTCCTTCCTATAAATGTTTCTAAGCAAGATGCAGAGCAGCTGCATGCTTCCTGTAGCCATTGTCAATCTTCTTCCAGAATTCTGGCATTGATATTAAATATTTATATTTAACTGTCAGAGTAAAATAAAATAAAAATCCATCCAAATTTTGCACGAGCATCCTCACATGATGCTGCCACCACCATGCTTGACAGTTGTTGCAGTGTTCCTAGGTTAGAAAGGCCTAGTTTGACTCCTCCAAACATGTTTTTCCTCCTTATTATGGAGATTATTTGAAGGAACTTTTCTTCTGAATCCATTTGGCAGCTTATTTCAGTCAAACTTTATGATGTAGGAGCAGAAAACACTTTGTATGTTTAAAATGCAAAAACCTAAGTCAGTGTTTGCCCATGAAACAATCATACAGGCTGCTGTGTTAAGTGGGTGCAACATATGCAGCAACCCTAACACCAGGTTTCTCTATCTCCTCTGGTTGTAGACGTCATCAGTGCTCTTCCAGACTCCTACAGCCCTCAGTATGTGGAGGCTGCTTGGTATCCATGGTGGGAGAAGCAGGGCTTTTTCAAACCGGAGTATGGTGTAAGTGTATCGCTCTCCTTTTTGTATACTACCTCCAGATCAGAGCTTTTAACGAATGACGGCAACGTTTGACTGCATTTTTATTTATTTTTTTAGAGGAAAAGTATCAGTGAGCCAAACCCTCGTGGGATCTTCATGATGTGCATCCCTCCTCCAAACGTGACAGGATCTCTCCATCTGGGTCACGCTCTCACCAATGCCATTCAGGATTGTCTGACCAGATGGTGATTAACACTAAGTATATTTTGGTAATCTAAAGTTCATGTTAGCTGATGGAGTTCTTATGTTTACAGGCACAGGATGCGGGGGGAAACCACCCTGTGGAACCCGGGCTGCGACCATGCTGGCATCGCAACACAAGTGGTGGTGGAGAAGAAGCTGAAGAGGGAGAGGGGTCTGAGCCGCCATGATCTGGGCAGGGACAACTTCATCCAGGAAGTTTGGAAATGGAAGAACGAGTGAGTCTGAAGGCCAAAAATTGATCAGAAATCAACTTGAACAGGAAAAAGAAGATGGTTGTACTCCTTTGTAGGAAGGGAGACCGTATTTACCACCAGCTGAAGAAGCTGGGGTCCTCTCTGGACTGGGATAGAGCGTGCTTTACCATGGATCAGAAGCTGTCCTACGCGGTGCAGGAAGCCTTCATCCGTATGCACGATGAGGGGGTGATTTACAGAAGCAAGCGGCTCGTCAACTGGTCCTGCACCCTGAACTCCGCCATATCTGACATAGAGGCAAGTTTCTTCATGCTCCTCATTTCTCTTACCTTTATAAACGGTTTGTGCTCCTGATGCACTGCTTGTTTGTGCTGATTGAAATTTAATGATCCTAAACATCAGGGAGGAAAATAATGTCTATTTACAAAATGACAATAATCATTTGTATTACTTTCCTAACATTCAAAAGATTTGCAATCACTTTATTACCACGCCTTTGGATAATTGCAAAGTCCAGATGTGGATGCTCTGGGTTTGTGAGAGTCTGTTATTTAGTTTATACTTTAAGTGTTCCAGAAATTAGTACTCATCATCCAAAATGTGCAAGTTTTCTCTGAATAAAAGCAAAAGATCTATATAGATCCTGGCTCAAACTATGTTACAAGGAGACAAAGAAAAAAACCCTAAATAAGGAGGAATGCATTTATCAAACATGAATGAGTCTGACTGAAATGAAACTAAAAGTTTGGCCATATTACTATGCAACAGATGTTTGGAAGATCCTAAGAGATTAATGTGGCTCTGAAGCCACAGGTTGAAGACCCATTTATTCACTGCAGAGGGTGGCACTGCTGTCCAGCATCTCATGATTTATGACAGCTTTGACCCTGGGTCCTTCATGAGGTTTTCCTTAACATCCCAACCATCTCTATTAGACATCAGTAGTTGGATTTAGTTGGGTGTTCCACGAAATTGATCCATTTCAAATCTGCTTTGAAATAAAGAAACATCCTAAAACACAGAAAATGTATTGAGTATTTTTAAGGAGCCTGTTTGATCCAGGAAACCAGCCTATTGAAATTACCTCCATGTCTGACGAGACAAGAGGTCAAATATCCAGACTGCAAAGAACAAACTGTTTAAATCTAATTTTAACCTGAGAATCACAATAAGTTTAAACTTGTGCACCTAGTTCTACCTTTAAATTTATGGAAAAATTACCGATAAAGTTATTCTGACATCCATCTTCTGATCAGTATATATGATTTGGGACCAGAGCTGTAAATGTTCAGATACAGACAATGAAAGCTTAATATCACACCATCCTTTCAGTCGGTTCTGGTCACAATGTTCCCCTCTCATTAAACCTATAATATTTGTCTTCCAGGTGGATAAGAAGGAGCTCAGCGGCAGAACTCTGCTCCCTGTGCCTGGCTACAAGGAAAAAGTAGAGTTCGGAGTCTTGGTGTCCTTTGCTTACAAGGTGGATGGATCAGGTATGTAAACAGGAGCAGAACATATTGTTTCAGAAAATGTGCTACAAAGCACTTCAGCTAAATTCCTTAAACCTGGTGTTTCTCCAGATGAGGAGGTGATCGTGGCCACGACCCGTATTGAGACGATGTTGGGAGACACGGCTGTGGCTGTCCACCCGGCGGACCCCAGATACCAGCATCTGAAGGGGAAAATGGTGCTGCATCCCTTCTGTGAGCGCAAGATGCCAATTGTCTTTGACGACTTTGTGGACATGAATTTTGGAACAGGCAAGTTTTGTCACAAGAAAACAAAAGAGGTAATCACCAAGTTGTTTAGCTGGGCCTTTTTTCTCATTCCTGCCCCCTTCACCTCTGTGTTCAGGTGCTGTCAAAATCACCCCAGCTCATGACCATAATGACTACGAGGTCGGAGAGAGGCACAGTCTGGCCTTCATCAACATCTTGGATGAAAATGGGCTTCTCATTAATGTGCCTCCTCCCTTCCTGGTATAGTGTCTCATTATCTCCCTTCCTCCTGCACTGAGGGCATTTTCTCTGTGACACTCAGTTTTCCTCAGGGAAGCAATTTTATCTCAGACTTTTCTTCTCGCCGCATCTGTCTGTCCCAAAGGGCATGAAGCGTTTTGAGGCCAGAACAGCCGTCCTTCAGGCGCTCAAGGACAGAGGCCAGTTTAAAGAGATCAAAGACAACCCCATGGTTGTTCCAGTCTGCAGGTAGAGCCAACATTTTCAGTGTAGGGTGTTGGTTCAGAGATCTATTTCTCCCATTTAGGATTATTTCTAAGCTGTGCCATTTTTCCTCTCCGTCAGCCGTTCAAAGGACATTGTAGAGCCGCTGCTTAAGCCTCAGTGGTACGTGAATTGCAGAGATATGGGCAAAGAGGCTGCAGACGCTGTGAGAGAAGGCAGACTCAAGATCATCCCCGATCACCACCTGAAGACTTGGTTCAACTGGATGGACAACATTAGGTAGATCTCTAAGACTGCTTCATCGTTGTAGCCAAAAGATAGAAATGTTCAATGATCCACAGAATGCAAAACTCTGTAATTATTTCATAAGGACAAGGTCGGTTCAGAACATTGTCAGCATTTTATGCCATCATTCTTTCCTTTTAGGCAGAGGTGAATTAGCTCATCTCAACTGTACAATATTTACCACATTTTTTCCTAAAAAATATCCTAAATCTGTCGTATTGGCAGGACATCTCCTGTGTTCAGCTCAGTCAGATGTAGGTGTGACTGCCTTAGTGGTTAGGAAGTAAGCTTAGCAAAAAAGTTCTTCCGTAACTTCAGCTTTCTATCAGAATTGGAAAGTTTTGTGCCAAAATTTGGGCAAATCCTTGAAATTTAAAGTTTTTACACCAATTAAATGTCATTTAACCAACTTGAAAAATCATCTAAACATCTAAATAAACTTATTAATATCTGTTTAGATTAATCTCAGATGATGTAGGCAGATTTAAATTCAAACATCTATGTTCCGATTTAAATATTTTGGGTTAACTTTAACAATCACTGCTCCTCAGCATGCATGTGGGGACAGTGGACAGGATTTTTAAAGAATTATTTACTGAAAGAATCCTTCAGTCGATCCTGACTAGCCATTGTAGGAGACAAACTTAGACAAACAAAAAACAGAAATCCCTGGTCCTGGGGAACATTTTTATGAATGGAGTTAATGTCAACATTGATTAGTGGTTTAATCTGTGAGAGAAACTAAGTAAATTACTTTAATTGTTCCTCTATTGGCTTTGAGCTGAAGAGAGACATGGTTAAACAAAGAACCACATATTGAAGGATTATCATCTATAGCATGAGAACACAGCTAATGGCAGCAATACGTGAAGGAAAATTGAGGCTGATTATTACGACAAAGTAATTAGAAAAAGAAAGATCTTTAGTGTGTCTTCTATCAGCCTAAGCCCATAAAAGCGTTACAAATTTAGCTTTAAGATACAAGCCATTCTTAATTTTAAACTTTGTAGGGAAGTTTTAAAGCATATTCTTAAAAGTTCAAGTGTCCGCTTCACATTTGCCTTGTGTTTTCTTTTTGGAAACTAGACAAACCTGAAACCTATAGCCTGTCAGGAAAATATGGAGCCCTGTAGACCTTAAATATTAAGAACTTTATAAATAAGGGAAGGAGTCTAGGGAAGTTAATTCAAGCCATTTGTAAAAGTGATCAAACATTTGCAAGATTTGTTTTTTTCCCGCTATGTTCCTTCTGTTTGAAAAAATACCCCACAAATTAACATTTTATTTCAAGAAAATAAATAATTTATGAGTAATTTTAATCCTCACATATTCTTCACCCATTGTTTTTTTGTTTAGGGACTGGTGTATTTCCCGGCAGCTGTGGTGGGGTCACCGTATTCCTGCCTATTTCGTTACTGTAAACGATCCTGCTGTAAAACCTGGTGAGGTAAGCTGACATCCATCACGTCTTTCTGCTCTGGAGGACTTTAGAGGGTAGATTAAAAGCCATTTTCATCAGTATAGCTCATACCTTCTTTCCTTTATCTCTAGGACATGGATGGTCATTACTGGGTGAGTGGCAGATCAGAAGAGGAGGCCAAAGATAAAGCAGCAAAACGCTTCAACGTGTCTGTGGATAAAATTTCTCTCAGACAGGGTGAGATTTACCTGCTTAGCATATTCAGTACTACAGTAATTAGGTCTGATTACAACAGGGTATGCAGCGCACAGATTTACTTAATTACATCAGTTACATTCATGATTTGAACAGATGAGGTAACCTTTTTACTTTTTTTTTTTATTGTGTTTTAGATGAGGACGTTCTGGACACTTGGTTCTCGTCTGGCATTTTCCCCTTCTCTATTTTCGGATGGCCTAATGAGGTAAGACGCTTAGGTCAGTTGACTTTCTGCAGATGCAAATGTCACAAGAGCTTCAGTCTTTGGTGCTGAAGATAAAAATAAAAAAGCTGTAAAGCAAAGCTTATAAACTGGAAAGCCTTCACCTGGGTACTGAGTTCACCTGTAACTTTTATGAAGCCAATAAACTGGTTGATATCCACTTCATGAACCTGTCAGAGTAAACCTTATAAAATGTGACTTTGAAACTGTTGTTTTCCAATGGAGTTGATGTGGTTTTCCTTTATGAATGCTTTTGTTTTTAGACCCAGGACCTGAATGTGTTCTACCCCGGCACCTTGCTGGAGACAGGTCACGACATCCTGTTCTTCTGGGTGGCCCGCATGGTGATGATGGGTCTCAAACTGACGGGCAAATTGCCTTTCAAAGAGGTGAGTCAGGCAGCGACTGCTGACTTGTAGCAGCTGTTCATCACAACCATGGAATAACGGCATGGACCCTAGTGATGACGCCATTTGTCACCAGGTCTATCTGCACGCTGTGGTGCGGGACGCTCATGGAAGGAAGATGAGCAAGTCGCTGGGGAACGTCATTGACCCGCTGGACGTCATTACAGGGATCTCTCTAGAGGTAACACTTCAACGCTCAGCTCAGCAAACTGCCTGCTTGCCTTCTCATCCATTCATCTGTCTTTTTCCCATCTATCCCACCCTCTTTCTATCTGTTCACCTGTCCATCCATAAGTCTAGTTGATCCACCCATTCATTCATTCTTCTCTCCCCTCAGTCTGTGTTTTCAGCAGATTTACATTTAAAATCTGACCTGAGTCAACCAATAAATTCAGTTAGGTTTGGTTTTAATACTTTAGAAATTGACTGAAAAGGATTTAAACCTTGGAGTTTGGAAAAGTCTGACATTTTTTCCATGAAAAATGTGTAGAAATGCCTTCAGATAGAAACTAACACTCAGAAAAACTCCTCGTCTTTGTCTCCCGGTTGGGTTTTTTATTTTTACATGTTCACTACAAGCTCCTTGGCCCCTCCAAGCCCATATTCTTATAAAAAGCTTTATTAACCACCTCCTTCTGCTCCCAACAAGCTTTTATTGAACCCATCAATCTCTCCAGCAGTTATTGAGTCAGTTGATGCAGGACTGTCCTCTAGGGGGCACTGCATGACCTGCAGTAAACTGAACCATAGCTGATAGTTTTTCTTATAAAAGCTTTATCTACCTCATCAGAGAAGTGGTGGGAATCTAAAGGTTTCCACTTTTTCGTTTATTTTTAAAATATTATTGACATTAAATATTCTCCTTGAAGAGTATCTTGGATTTCACAAAATTATATTATGGTTCAAACTGCATTTTGTATCAACTTTACACAGAATATGCTAGCGTTGGCTTTTTACTGAGCAACATGTTTAAGGATTAATTCCTGCTAGTCATCTGGAACAGCTTACTTTAAGATGCTCTTGATTTTAAATGGCTTTCCTCCATGTAACGCATTATTATAACCAATGGCTTCAACATATTTCTTTGGGATTTTATGTTGATGACCAACAAAAACTGCACAAATGGAAAGATATCAATTCTTTTTAAAATCCCTTTGCCAACATGGGGATGTTTGGCTTGGTTTCTCTTAATTTTGTGAAGGAGTATAAAGATTGTGGGATCTGGGGTCCGTTTCACAGTGGTTAACTGAAAACTCTTTAAGTTTTATAAACCTGAAATCAGGGAAACTCTTAGTTTTTTGTTTCACAAAAAGATTTTACTCAGCCTCTGTTTCTGTTGCCATAGTAACATTCTCCCCAGAGCTAACCTGGTCGGGAGCAGGTTTTGTTCAGTAAACTCAAGAGTTTCCTCTGTCTCAGCTCTCATTAGAGCCAATCATGTTTTTATTTCCAGTCTGATTTTTTTTTCATAGTTTTGTGCATACAATAAAAAAAAATTCACACAGATTGTAAAAACAAACATCTGTTAAGGTCTTATTAAAGAATGATCGGCATTAATTCACAGAGAATTAAATATTAATAGGGAGAGATTCTACAACTCAGCTGACAGAATATGAGATTTACTTCTTTTTAGTTTGTTTATTATGAGTGGCATGTGGATTTTTTTTCTTACAATACATGAACTACTGAAATTATTTTTAGATTACACATAAATAAATAAATTAATTCCCAGGGAATTAAAAGACATATAAAAAAAATAAATAGATACATTGATCTACTACCATTCAATAAATAACCCTGTAATGTTACCGTGGTACCAAGAGGCTATTCATTTTACTGAGTATGTATTTCTGATATCTAAAAAAATATTTTTCTGTGTCAAACTGACCACTTCAAACAAAAAGACATTCTCCACATCTAGAATAAATATTCTGTTTGTTTAGAAATTCATTTCAGATCTCCATACTCCTTTTGATAATGGTCAGCTTTTTTTTTAATTTTGACTATGCAGTAATTCCAGATATCATAAATACATTTTCAGTCAAGCTGATAAATGTTAAAACGGCCACTTAAAATATATAAACATTTTTAGATATATAAAACTTAATTCCTACTAGTTCAATGTAGTTTTTTTAACCTTCTGAAATTCAGTTTGTAAAAATATAATTTAGAAAATATATTATTACTGTTCAGTCTAAGAGCGTAATTTTTATTTATTGTAATGATCTTCGAATGGAATAACAGAGAGGAGAGTGCTTTTGATAAATGGTAAAACAACCTGCCATAGAGAACTTGATATAAACTTACACATTAAAGGCCTGGTTATATTTCCCGCAGCAGTGTGTCGCAGTGAGCTTGACTCAGACATTTTTGATTTATCCTCAATATTGAAAGGTGGTCTGTGCTATACCCTGTGGGTCTAGATACAGGCTAGGCGGTGAGGAAGTGGGGGCGAGTTTCTCCAACAACGGAGGGACATGACGGCAAAAAATAGTGGTGATCCAGGTTGAAAAAACATCCCAGCATTCTCGTGCACCTCAATCTTCTAGGTGGTCAAACTTCACGAGTTGTTTTCTGCAATTGCGGTCATAAAAACAAAAAAAGCCGGCCTCCTGCCGGCCTCCTGTCTGCGACACTGTCTGCGGTTACCTACAATTTGGGAGAAGCGCAGCAGAGTGTCTGCGGAGTGGGCGGGGAGGTGTTTTTGTTCACTGCGACACCTACGCAGACGACCTAGTTTCAAAGTATAAATCAGCCTTAACTCAAGACAACAATCTTCTCCTTTGCCATCTTCCTCTCCTTTTTAGCTGTTGCGCTGTCTCTTTCTCTTTTAAACATCCATCCATCTTCTTCTCTTTTAAACACATTCTCCTTTTTATTTTTTTTCATGACTTCATTAGACACATAAGATTGTAAAAACTACTAATTTTCTGTGTTGGGCCAACCGATGAAGTTCCATTAAAAAAACATTTTAATTAGTTTTAGCAACAGCAGAAAGGGACAAGAATTCAAGGGACTTGAACTTTTTTTTTAAAGAGGATTTTGTTTTTATTATTTCTTTTATTTAGGGACTACACATTATTCTGCTCAGTTGACATTTAAAAATACTAAGTGTGTGCATTTAAAATAGTTTAGAGGCTGATGGATGATTTTATTTTAAAGTATATTTATCTGCATGATCCTAGCAAGTCAAAAAAGAAAACACTCATGGCTGCATCGTTAACATCATTGATATGGTAGATAGGGTTGTCACGATACTAAACTTTTCAACTCGATACCGATACTAAGGAAAATATTTGATACTCGATACCATTTTCGATACCACAAGGATAAAAACAGACTCCAAAATTCCACAGAAATATTTTCATTAATAAATAAAATACAATAAATAAATACAATAAAGGTTGTATGCTGTGCACAATATTAAGCAAGCTTGATAAAAAACTTATAAAATTAAAATTAAGTGTTCCTTCCTTGGCTATGCTTTGCACACATAACAATGACACTAGCCAAACTGGTTAAGAAACAAAAATAATTCTCAGCAGCTGCACCTCTTAAAAAAAAAAAAGTCTGAAACTGAAAAATGCACAGAATTATTCAATCAAACAGTGTTCTGAAAGTGCAGTGTCCTCTATTCTGCACTTTAGATGAATGACTGCTTAGGTGCCACTGGTGGTAGCACTGTATCGATACTTTTAAAAACGAGTATTGTATCCGGATACAACGTTTCAGTATCGATACTTTTTTGAGTATCGATACTTTTGACAACCCTAATGGTAGATCAAATATTAAAGGGGCCAGTTGGATATAAATCTATGTCCAGACCACTTTTCATCCTTTGAAAAGAAAATATTTTTTCACACTTATCCAGACTAGGATAATTATTTATCTAATTTCTAGACAGTATAGAGACACCTAAGATGTATAGAAAATGAATATTGAGCAAACTCCATGTCTGCGCCTCCTGTAGGGTCTTCACGCCCAGCTGATGGACAGTAACCTGGATCCTGTAGAGGTGGAGAAGGCAAAGCAAGGTCAGAAGTCGGACTATCCAAACGGCATCCCAGAGTGTGGGACTGATGCTCTCCGGTTTGCTTTGTGTGCCTACACCAGCCAAGGTTAAACCCTCCTCCTAGTTAATCCTATTTTAATCACTCCATAACTTTGGTTTAAAAACCAAATAAGGAAAGATAAACTCTGCTGCAAAATGTTTTACATTATTAACTCATTATCCTTTTTTTCCTTTTTCTTCTCCCAGGAAGGGACATAAACCTGGATGTAAACCGCATCCTGGGCTACCGTCATTTCTGCAACAAGCTTTGGAATGCTGTGAAGTTTGCTATGAAAACGCTTGGAGAAAACTTTGTTCCATCAGAGATGGCCCAGGTGAGATTATGAGACAGAGAGCATGAAGAGAGGTGGCAGGTGATGAATATAAAGAATAGTTTATCTCCTGGACCATTTTTCGTTTGCTCTCCTTGGTAGATTTCTTCTTTTTCATAGTGCTCTTTTTGTTTTACATGGTTTCCATGTTCTCAGCTGTCAGGAGAGGAGAGCGTGTCGGACCGGTGGATCCTGTCCAGACTGAGTGCTGCTGTGGCTCTCTGTGAAGCTGGCTTCAAGGCCTACGACTTTCCTGGCATCACCACGTCCATCTATAACTTTTGGCTCTATGAGCTTTGTGATGTCTACCTGGTAGGTTCCGTCTGTATATAAAAAAAAAGTTGAAGATGTATAAAGAGGGTTAAATGCAAAGAAAAAACAATCCACATTTTAAAAAGTTGCTTTCAATTTAATACATGATATTGTCTGTAGCTCTCTGTCCTCTTAGGGAATGGAATAATTGTTTTCTTCTGTGTGTTGAACCATCTCTGTGTTGCATTGGTCTGATGTTCATGGGTTAATTTAATGACCAAAAGGCGACCCTTCTCAAATGTTCTGCCAGAGGCCTCCAGTTTTTACTGAAAGTTTTCCATATTTCTTTTCTTCTAATAAGGCTCAAGAGACAACTGAGGTAGATATAAACTCAAAGCATCACTGAAGTATTTATTTAATTATTTTTTTCTTGCCATCACTCAGTTGATTGGCACTTATGGCATTTAATGGTTACTATGGTGATTTGGTGACTCCAGGATGTCTTGCCTTGCTGCAGCTCTGAGCTGCAAACATGAATATCTCTCCTTGTTCGGCTTTGTTCTCCAGTTTATTTATTTTTTTACTTTTTCATTATCTTTGGATGTAGAAATGAACAAATTAACATGAAAAGCTATTTTCTTAAAACCATTTCCTGACAAATGGGCATCAACACATATCTGACTAAATTACACGTTAACTTCAATTTCCAATTTCGAAAAGGGGCTCGAAGAAATGACTTTCTGTTGTGAAGCATTTATGCTGCAGGAAAAAAAGAAGGGGGGACTGGTCAGCTTTAAAAAGGAGTGACAAAAAGCTGAAATTGTAAATTCATTTTGAACTGAAGGGATTAGAAGGGCTGTTAGTTTTTGTACCAGCTTTGGATGAAAGCCCAGTTTTTATTAACTTGGGATTATTTTTTTTTTCCTCTACTGAACCTTTAGGTTGAAAACAGTTTTATTAGGATTCACCCTGAGCCTAAGCTGCTGAAATAAAATTTAATTTTAGGTCTAATTTATAATGAAGTCTGAGATGTTGGTTGGACCTCACAATAATGTTTTCACTGACTGTTTTGTGATAAAGTGCAAAATGATCTAAGCTGTCTAGAAATGTTTGCATTAGAACTAAAAGGCACAAATTCACTGAGAAACACTAATAAAGCTAAGAATAAGGCTGAAAAGTCCCACCCTTTTTAGTCTTTAAACACATCAACAAATGTCATTTTATTGATGTCAGAGTTCAATAAAGTCAGGTAAAATATAGACATACTTATTGACTGTTCCTTCAAAGTAAATTATTCATGTTTGTCAATTGTCCTTTTTAAAGCCATTGAATGATTTTTTTTTCTAAATAATTGTCCCTCCATGAGAATTTCCCCCTTTAAAGTAACTAGTTGTTGAATTTTTTTCTGAATTATTGTTAAATGTCATCACAGATTCTTATAACAAATGTTTTTTGTTTTTTTTATGCTGTGTATTATTGACCATAACAAACTAATTGTCCTTCAGGAAAGTGTGAAACCAGTGTTTATTAAAGCGGATGAAGACAGCGCCGCCCAGAGGCAAGCCGAAGTGTGCAGGCAGACACTTTACACCTGTTTAGACGTGGGTTTGCGACTTCTTTCCCCCATAATGCCGTTCGTCACTGAAGAACTCTACCAGAGATTACCTAGACGAAAACCTCAAACTGATCCGCCCAGCATCTGTGTGACGTCCTACCCGGACACAGCGGAGGTAAGATGAAGGGTTACCAAAAGCGACTGAATTAACAACAGTGTTATTTCGTTAACGGGGTCCAGATTGGCTAAAAACTTTGAGATCCTTCACTTTGTTTGGGGGATTTTATTTGATTCTCTTTTTGCTTTTTGAGTGAAACATGGTCCTTTCTCTAGTTTTCCTGGAACAGCGAGGAGGTCGACCGTGATATGGAGTTCAGCATGACTGTGGTCAAGACGATCCGATCTCTCAGGGCCGACTACAACCTGACAAAGACCAGAGCCGACTGTAAGATTGTAGACACTCTTAAAACAGCTTTTTATTTCAGTAGAATTTCAAGGCTTTAACATTTTATCCTCGATCTGCTGTGATGTTTTTTTCTTGAAACGCACTGGGTGGCTCTCTCAACCTCTGCTGACATGAATAGAAGTGGTGGGAAGTAATTGCATAGTTCAAGCACGGCACTTAAATAAAGTTGAGGCACTTAACATCATTATTGTTTCCAGTTTATATATTTCTTTTTTCTTAAAACACAAATGTAGCTGAATAAAATTACATCACATGCAAAGCTTTTGAATAATGCTGCATTAAGGTAACATGATTTGATGTCTAAAATGTACCTTTTGTATTTTCCTCTTCTAGGCTACCTCCAGTGCATAGATGCTGCAACCGTGTCTCTGGTGCAGAAATACAACCTGCAGATTCAGACCTTGTCTTATTCTCAGGCCGTCATCCCTCTGACAGCCAACCAGCCGGTCCCAGAAGGCTGCGCTGTGGCTATCGCCTCTGACAGATGTACTGTCAACCTTATGCTCAAGGTGAGAGTAATCCCACTCCTCCTCCTCTGAGCCGGAAATGGCTGTAAGCGTCTTTAAAGATGCTTTAAACTAATACCGGCAGTGTGAGCTGAGTAATTGCATTTAAATTGAAACCCAACGTTGGTGAATGACTTTGACGGATTATCTATTGGATGTAAAAAGTCGGCGCCCCTTTTGGAATACCAGGTTTTATGTGGCCTAAAAGAAGAAGAATTTCTGTTGCTGTGGACAAAAGTGACCAAGTCAATAGAAAATACAAAGATGGATTATGTGAAACTAAAACAAAAAAAATCTGATTAATCCTGATTAATAAATGATTGACAGCTAGTTTGATTATTTAGTTGTTAACTAAAGTATATAGACTTTACTGAAAGAACATCTGAGAGCAGTAATTATGAGAAGACTGCACAAAAAAAACAATAAACACTTTGCATTTAAGGTGGAAGCCACTGTTTAAAAGGGAAAAGACAGGTGATCACATCATTCATCTAAGGCTGTTGATCTTTAAAAATAAGGAAATTTATGAAAGGAAATGTCTAAAATTTCTAAACCTTTTAAATATCTGCATTCCAAGCAGATTTTTTTTATACATATACTGGGAAGGTCAAAGGTAACGCTGAACCTAGTTAGTTTTCCTCAGCACATGCCATGAGGAGGAAGTTAACCCCGAAATCCCCACATCCTTCTGTTACCTTCCCGCTTCGTTCCAGACCGCCTGCACAAAGCAAAGCCCACAGGCTCCGCTGTTCCTCCCATCTTGCTTCGCTCCGACTTCCTCAGAGCTCGAGGAGAACATGCGCGATATTATAAAATTCATAGGAGTAAAACATGCGGAAATAAACTCTTAATTTAATATGACATATTTAAAAACTCCCCATCAGCATCCAGCATGTGTGCAGTTTCTGCCCAAAGATTTTCTTTTTGTTGTGGATTTTTGTTACAGGGATCATAAGGATCATACAAAATTGGTTTGTATGAACTATGCTTTTCTCTACGTCCAAACTCAGCATCTCTTAATCAATGCCTGCGTTAAAAAGTTTGTTTTGAAATTGTGAGATTTGCTCTCAGAAGCTGTTGTGTCTGAATTTGATTCAACTTTTAAGCCTCTCGGTATAAAATAAATATTTCGAGGGAGATGAGAAATCTACTTCCTGTTATGCTGAAGTATCAGTAGTTTGCATCAAATCATTTAATTGAGCGGTCTTAGTTTTAGGGAATATATAAGAATTAGGCTTTAATTTGTAGTTACTGATCTGCCATTACTATATTTTAATTTGACAAACAGGATCTTCTCGACGTTCTTTTTCCTGTTTGATGGGATTGCAATCGCGGATCTTGACCTAGCCGGACCGGAGCGGGGCAAAAAATAGCTCGGCTCCGTATTTTGACGGTGACGGACGGAGGAGTAGCGGTGGATGTGGAACATTTCTCATTGATTAACATGACAGACATGTACTACGCACAACGCATGTGAGTGGAATGGAGATGGAGGATGTGGAATCTGGTGGTAAGGGAGGGAAAGCTAATCGCTAACAAAGCTGTAAAGCAGGTGTCATTAACCATTTGAAAGGGGAGAGCCACTTTATGGTTCCTGAATCATGAAGGACTACCAATATCGACCTATGAACTGGAAGTTGAGTCGGTGTTCACCTAAAATGACTAACAAAAGCCCAGTTTGGGTGACTTGCTTCGAGTGATATCCTAGCATGTTTGTGTTCTTTTCCTTTCTCTTCTGCTACTGAGGTAATGTTGTCAGACTATTAATTTAAAATTCTGATAACAGAGCAGCCTGCTGAGGTTTTCCCGGAAGTCCACACATGCAGACCAATATCTGCATTTTGATTTGCATCGTCCACTGGATAACAAACTTTCTGATTTTCTGCATTGCTTTTATGGTCCAGTGCAGTGAGGACTGCTGAAAGAAGCAACCAAACATTTACACAAATATGTTGAGTCTTTACAAGATTCAGTTATACACTTGGACCTCTGCAACAAAGGATACGTCTTTGAAGTTTGAAAGAGGGGTGAAGGATGCCATCTTTGTTCAGTGATGTATTTTTTTCTTTTAAAGAGGGGGAGGATTGCAGTTTCAGCTTTTAAGCATTTACACCTCTGTCCCGGAACTGATTCTGAAGAGACATGACACATGCATGCTCATCATGATTCAAATGGCCAGAACCTTTGCCAAACAGTGCCTAAAAACATCGCTCCAGATAAACATAGAAGACTCCTAGATAGGTGTTAAAACTATTTTCAGAGAAACTGGGTGGAAGTCTGGTTGCCTCGGATTTAATCCTCTTTTAAGGTTGCCATGACCCGGATGACTGAGAATTTGCACACAAATATTTTATGCCTGGTTCTGATAGAAAGGTCGCAGAATACATTATGAATCATATTTTGGATGGCATGCAACACCTAGGCTGACTATTTTATTCCCAAATTTCTTTTTTAAACTTTTGGTGTTGGATGATGTGCTGCTGAAAGGATTTTTTTTGGACCTTTGTAATGATTGGAAACCATAGCAACCGTATCAAGTTGACTTATTTTTACACCCAGGAGCAACTTATTAGCATCTCAAAAGCAGATATAATATTTTAACTACTTTAGTAAGTCTCTGCTGAGTTAAAAAGGAGGTGCCGATGATGCAGAACAGGAGCGAAGAGAAAGAGGAGAAAATACAAGCAATCTCCCCCATCAATCATTATAGACAATGTGTGATTTTTAGGAATCAAGTTAAAAGAACTTGAAGCCCTAGCAAGGACCCAGACAGAATAAGGGAAATGCAGTATTATGCATTTTACTGAAACATGGCTGTTGGGCCACATCCCTGACGGTGCCTATCAGCCAGGTTTTCTGACATCATGAACAGACATAGATTTAGGCCCCGTCCACACGAAGCCGAACCCTGGCCTAAACGCACAAATTTTTCACCAAACCAGCCTCTCATCCGTACGAAGTCGGCGTTTCGGGGGTCTGTAAACAATCTTTTTTTATTCAGCCTTCAGAGTGGGAAGATTTTGAAACGCCGTTTTTGCGTTTCCATCTTTAAGCTCTAACCGAAATTTTTTTTTACACGCATGCGTCATAGCGTCGCCTCTAAACACGCATGCGCGACACAGTATCACAACAACAATGGCGCCGTACTGTGTTGAATGGTTGCTGCTAATGCTACTCACCCTGCTGTCGGGCTTACAACAGAATCTTCTTCTTCTGGAATATCTCCAGGAAGAACAGAGCAATATCGACGACATAGTTCAGCACCTGAATTTGACTTAACCACGAAAATGGACCCGCAGGGCAACCATGTATAAATATTAGTGCGCATGCCCAACATTTCGTCGCTTATTTTTGCTTTGGCACCACAGCGCCACTTACAGGCCTGGCATACATTTTGCAGCGTTTTCATGCATTCGTGTGGACGATCACATTTATTTTACGTCTCCGTCTTTACGACAAATGTTTTGGAAAATATCAGCGTTTCGTGTTCGTTTTGACTTCTTGTGGACGGGGCCTTAAAGAAGGCTGGAAAACTGTAGGGAGGTGGGTTGGCAGTGCCACTGGTTATCACCCAGGACATGCTACTGCGAATTATGGTCTCTCTAGCACAAACTTTGAACTATTGGCAGTTAGCTTTTGTCCATATTATTTAGATTTCACTTACTGCTGTTTTTCATAAAGTTAATATCATGTGACGTCATCAGTTCCTCGGCCACTATAACAGTTGAGCATACCTCACTCTGCTCCACTTTCAACATGTCAACAGATTTTCAGCTGCTGTACCATAGAAAACAACATTTTGGACCTGTTTTATGCAGATCTTAAGGTCTCTTGTATCTCTCTGAATTAAGACTTCTTTGGAAATCGAATCTGTCTTTTTTTTTTTCCTCTGCTTAAAGTATAATCCCTCTTTAGAAAAGGCAAAATAGACCTGCATTGAAGAGAACTGAAAGAAGATGGTCACAGAAGACGAAGCAGTCCTGCAATGTTGTTTTGAGGCCACAGACTGTAATGTCCTGTCAGCCACACGGAGAGGACATCAATGATAGTGTGACAAAATATATTAACTTCTGTGTAGATAACGCCATCCCCACCCAACAGTGAGATGCTTCCCAACAATAAACCCTGAATCACCAGTGATTTGGCAAAAGGGCTAAACAAGAAAAAAGGAGTCTTCAGAAAAGGAGACTATAAACTATTGAGGAGTATACAGAAGCGACTCAAGGTCAAAATAAGAGAAAGCAGGAAGAAGCTGAAGAGCAAGCTCTAGGAAAACAATATCAGACATGTGTGGTCAGGGATGAAGATCAGTGTTAAAGCAGAAGGAGGATCATATGGAAAGAAGTCTGGATACAAAACCTAGTTTCCCTTTGGTATCAATTGGGAATTGAAATGTAGATGGCAATAGCTGTAGCAGTCTGTATCACAGTGGCTCCCAAGCCTCTGACTGAACACACTGCTAATATGAAAAGGACCCTCAGTGTCGCCTGTTATATTTATTAAAAAATATGAACACTCCTCTGTGTTGGATCACCACTCCAGAAGACTTAGAACAGACCAAACACTCGGTCTGTTGATGGTGCTACCTCAAGAGATTGCAGTCTCACAGCAGACGTGCAAACATTGAAAGACCTGTCCTTCCTCAGGAAGTCCATTCTGGTGTCTGATTGAACAGGCAGATATCCTGGCTCCAGGCTGTTAAGGTAGCGAAAGGATGTCGAGCACGTTAAAGATGTGATCATGATGTTTAGCCAGGAAAAAGTTTCATTACTTCTTGAACTTCACCTATAAGTCAACTGTATTTATATTTCATTTTATCCTCTTGTTATAAATTTGAGTAAATTACGCTGAGTATCCAACAGATGGGCTGACATTTTCCATATGTTTTCCTGTTGTTAATCAGCTGAATGCTTCATTTCAGCTCTGACAAATTACATTACAGCACTAACACAGCCCTAAAAGCATAAACACATATCATCTGTATGCTAATCAAGACATACATCCTCAGATCGCTGCCTGAGTTTTTCATTCTCACCTTCAGAGCTGAAATTACTGTATGATTTAAAAGTGTTGTCCTGCTCCCCCCCCTGTAGGGCCTCATCGATGTAGAGAAGGAAGTGACTAAGCTGATGACAAAGAAAGGCGACTTGGAGAAGCAGATGGAGAAACTGAGAGAGAAGATGGCAAAGAGTGATTACAAGGAGAAGGTGCCAGCAAAGGTTCAGGAGCAGGATGCTGAGAAGGTGACAGAAAGAAATTGACTTGCAGGGTCCCTGAAGCTGGTTGATGTGTGAATACTTGGTAAATAACTTGTAGTTTTCTCTCCTTTCTTCCACAGCTACGCCAGAGCCAAACAGAGCTTGAGAAAGTGAAAGAAGCCATAGAAAACTTCAAGAAAATGATGTAACTTTCCACTTTATGTGAACCGGGATTGTTTTGTTTTTTTCATGTCATTGTGGTTTTTCAAACAAAAATGTAGTATGGAAGGGAATAAATGAAGCTCTTAAAAATAAACAGGATTTAAGTAAAAGCTGTTGTGTGTAATCCATTTTTACATCTCCTGTCAGCTAAAGCATTCATACACATGGTTCATTTAGGAAGAATTCAGTTTTCTAGATTTCTGACCTGTAAGGCCACCTAAAAATATATACATGTAGTCAGTTTAGGCAAATATTTCTGCAGTGCAGAAAGACAAAACAATTAACCAAATGGTATAAAGAAGAGGAAGGCAAACAATGCTACAAAGGAAGGGGAGGAAAAGGATGGGCTGAAAGAAGTTAAGATGGAAGGCGAGGCTGAGGAGCAGGATGACGTAAACAGGAAAGAGATTCAAGGAAGTAATTTCCAAAAAGGAAAGGAACTTTGATGATGAAAACATGACGAGTCATAGGTGGGAGTTTTGTCGACGAGACTAAGTGAAAGTAATCCAGAATGGTACAGTACTGCATGCTTAACTCTGGAAAAACTCTCCTCGTCCAGATGTCCTTGTGCAGAAATGCGTCTCTGCTCCACACTGATTGTTCACTCTGAGCAGTATGGCTCTTCCTGCACTCGCTACTTAATAAACTATATGTGGCTGATCATCTTCTGCCAAGCATAAAACATCCCTTTGTCCAACTATCAAGATTTTATTCCTTCCAGCTCACAAGAGGTGATGACCTTTAATTCCTACCAAAAGGAATCCCTAAATTATATCCAAAGCACATATTTATTAGCATACTGATTATTTTTTGGATAAAGACCCAGCTGAAATACGTCAACATTTTAGTTCATTCTTTAAATTTAGGGCAATAAGGCAATTTAACAGGCTATATGTGCATTTTTTTTTATATCAGACCCCTGTGAATTTAAATCTACTTTGACCCCTGAGCAGTGGTAATAAGGAGGTAAATTCTTATAAAGACAAAATTGTTGCATGTTATGCTTTTCTGGAGCAATGGAGATTTTAATAAACTTTGTGTAAAGCGTAATACACAGTAGATCAGAAAGCATTTGCATTAAGATGGAAACCTTGTATGTCTAAAATAATTCCTTTATTGTACATTTTGTCAGCATTTTTGTCTACTAGATTAACCAATAAGTTCAGCTAGATCAGATATTTTTACAGCTTTAGTGAGACACTTTTTTATAATGTAGGGCATTAATTCATAAAGTTTATTTGAATTCTATAAATCAATGTTTTCTGCCCAACAGCAAAGATGAACTGCTGACGAGCATTCTATATTTAGACAAATTGTAGTTTCTAGGCAAGAGCTGTCAGTCTGGTAAAGAATCTGGTTATTTGAAATTGTTATGGTTAACTGTTTTATGAATTGCAACATAAAACTGATTAAAACCTTTTTGAGTTTTAGTGACTTAAACTAAGTTTTCGTCCTGAAGAAGAAAACAGGCTAAATCAGAGATGGCTGTCAAAAAAAACACTGGCTCAAAGGAAGGATGGAGGGAAGGAAACACGGGATTAAGAACGAGAAAGAAAACAGGACTGAAGATGTAGACGTGGTAAGGAAAAAAGTGGATGTACAAAAACGTTCCCTTACGCCTATAAACCTGGATATCACTGGAATGACATTAAGCATTTCCCAGATTAAGTTGGAACCCAGTAGGTACGCACTAAAGATGTGATGAACCCACACAGAAAAAAATAAATCCATCTCCAAATTTTATTTAGCATATTTAAGAGCATCATTTTAGGCTTCATCTTAATTCATACAGACAGTTTCCACAAAAGAAAAAAAAAAAAAAACCCTGAAAAGCTTAAACACTTTGGCTGCCTTTCCCAGATGGAAATCCTCTATAAACGACGTTAAGATTAGTTTTTATTCACTGAATCGGAGCATTACATGTCTCTTACATTCGCTTTACAAACCCAGCCAAAGAGGGAACAATGGAAGGAGTGAGTAATGGCTTGTGCATTTATTTAAATGCATCCTCAACAGAATGACTAAACACCATAAAAGAAATAAATGTGCAATAATCTCATCTCGGTTTGTGTGTGGAAAGGATCTGGAACCATTAAAAAAAAAAAAACAGCAGGAACACAGTTCACCACAGGCAATCGACCTCTTGCTTTCCTTCTTCACATCATCCATCCATCCTTTTTTTTTTTTCCCCTTCTCAAAGTCTCCAGGGCGAGTGGAACTCGGCGGCAGGAAGAGGGGTGCAATGTGTTGATTCAAAGTTTCGCATGTACTTCCGAGCCTTGGAGAGAGAGACGATGGAGGAGGAATGGAGAATTACATGTGTGGGAGGCCGACGTACAAACAAAAAAAAAAAAAAAAGGAGTTCAGAGCCTTGATTATATTAGGTTCATTCTATCTGGCTCAGTGCCTTACAAATCTCTCCCATCTCTTAAGGGCTTTACGCAGGAGGTGAATGGAGCCTAAATTAGAAGGCATCACCGGGGGAGAAAAAGCATAGCATTAGCTGTAATGGATGGCACTCCTCTTGTTTGATGTTAAATGACTTCAATAAGCTGGAGCGTGCTGAAATATATTACACCAGTCAACCTGAGAGCACAGGTGAGCCTGTTACTATGGCGACCGGAACTGTGTTCCTTAGCAGTAATGATGTCTGAGGAGCTGAGTGTGTTTTATTTCTAAGGAGGCGGGAGGTAAGAAAACCAAGAATAAAAAAAGGGTGGTGGGGGTTTATTTGAGGTAAAAAAAAAAAAAAAAATCCTTCTAGGAGAGATTTGATAAAGGCAACAAGTGGCTGCCACAGAGATTCTAAGCAAAGATGAAAACAGATTTCCTCACCAAGAAAAGAGCGAGCTGACGCCTTCCCTCTGGTGCCATGTCTTCACCTGGTGACATTGAGAGCATCAGCACACGGTGAAAACATTTGTTTGCTTTAATCCTGCGTGGAGCTGATTGCCTCTAGTGATCGTGGAGCCTTACCAACACTCCATGGAAACGGGACGTCTCTGTCCGTCTGGTAGGACTGCAGCACAGATACGCACCAGTCGTCGTCCACTTCGTAGGCGCTATACACAGATGCTGCAGAGAAACAACAGGATTATCTGGTTAAAGGCTGCCTGCACACTTCCCAGGTTAACTTTACACTTACTCTCTGTGGAAATTAGGATTCTGACACATTTATGCACACATTCCCTGACTCAGCCTTTTTTATAGGAGCTTTCAGTCGGGTAGAGGCATCTGATATGGCTCAATAAATTTTGTCTGGTTTTTCAAGAAACATTTCTAAAGCTTGAAGGCTTTAAATGTGGAAGGTAGGGAGAAATGATTCATGGATGAAAAGAACGGAACAAGGAAAGAAGAAAATCAAGAAAGGAGGATAGAAAATAAGTACCAAAATGAAGGTAGCTTGGAAGGAGACAAAATGAATGGAGTTGACACATCAAGAATAAAGAACAGGTTGACATGGGATAAAAATTTTCAATTTTGTTTTTCCAGATATCAGGAAATGAACACCAAAAACAATATTCTATATTTTTCCATGTTTTGCAGGAAAGCCAAAAATGTCTGTGTTGATAAGATGCTGGACATGCGAGATAAGAATATTTACCTCCAATGTTAGCAATATTAGTTAACCATTTCATTGGTTTCTCAGCAAACTTAAGTTAGGCCCACTTTCATATCCAGGTTAAGTTTAAAAACACAAACATTAAGCTTATTAATCTAACTAAAAATTTAAAATCATTATATAGATCTGTTGCTCAAAGAGTTTTCCTGTCAGAGCAAATAAAGGGATACCGTGGTCATCAAAGCATACTGGGGATGACAGGGGCTAAATCCTTCTGGAAAACTAAATCATGACATTCTTATCAGCAGTGTTCTAATAGGGTAGATAGATGCTCCTGATTTGGACTTGAAAAAAACCCAACGGTTCGACAGCATATGACCTGGCTCCTTCAATCAGAAAGGCAATGGACTACATTTGACTCCCACAAACGTGGAATTTAACCCTTTTCAAATGAAATGAAAATCTAACTAGTTTTTTCGATCCAATCTGATACCTGTGATGAGCATATCAGCCGACATCCAATCTAATTCAACAGTTAAATAAATGAACGATATATCTTTCCATTAGAAGGAAGGCTTTATCCTTGACATAAACATTGTTACATAAAGCTAACAAATCAATTGAATATTATTTATTAAATAAGTAGCAAAGAGAAAGAAATAACTGTCCATGTAAAGTGCACTGGATTGGATCTCTGATATCCGATATCAAATCCCCAATATCCAATCCAGCTATCAGACATTAGTTTTTATTCATCTCTAAATTTAAATTTCATCTGAAAGAGGAGCACAGAGACAAAGTCCAGTTCCTTTTCTCCTTATTCCAGGGAATATAAATATGTTATTGTCTCTGGGTCAGGAAATAAATTTCTTTAGTTGCAGCCCTGGTCCTGAATGTGCCAGGACCACATCAGGTTTGATCTGCACTCTACCCCAAACTCTAGAAAGTAATCTAACAATCTTTCCAAGCTCAAACCGTAATCCTATTTTTTCCTTTCACTCAACCTTCCATATTTATGATTGAATCCAGCACTGTTAAAAAAGCCTGCTTCTTTAAGCAATGATTTTACAGAGTTTATCCTCCTTGTAAAGGCTGTCACTGGCTTTTTGCCGTCAAGTCGGGATCTTTCTCATGAATTAAAAGACCATTAAATAACATTTTCTAGAAAGAAAAAATAGTTTTTGGTCATTTGTCATAGAAATGTTCATAGTGTTTACGAACAGTTAATGGTCTGGAGCAGTTCGCTGACACTCTGTGAAGGGGTCAAGTAGCAGGTTTGATCCCCACAGACTGCCACTCTGGGTCTCTGAGCAAGACCCTTAACCCCACACTGCTTCCCGTGTGTCGGACAATTGTAGCTCACTGCTCCCCAAGGCAATGAGTTAAATGCAGAGGTACATTTCTCCAGTATGAGATCAATAATGTTTAATTATATTAAATGTATATTATAACAGTTATTTAAAACTAACAGATAAATGCTTGAAATATATCCACCTTTGTTTAATGAATCCACAAGTTTCATGTTTTTAAGTTTAATCAAATATGCATAATTTTAATAACTTGATAAGTCCAGCTTCTTTAAAGCACAGCACCTATTTTTCTTCAAAGGAATTTTACTATCTGGCTTCTAAAAACAGACCCAGATGGAAACAATCATTTTAGAGTGAAAAAAACGTAACCAGATTTTAAGAACTTTACTTTCTTTCTTCCTTCCACACAAACTCCTCCCCTTACCTTCTTCGAAGGGAGTGGACGCTCCAAGCCACTGTCTGACAACTCTGACTCCTTCATCTGTCATTATCTTGGGGTATCTGTCCATAAGGATTCAATGAGTCAGTCACTTATTGGGTCTGAAAACGCAAAGTGTCCCAGACTGTGACGATACAGAGGCTGGATGTTAGAGAGAAAGAGAACCAACCTGAACTGAAGCAGTCTGAGCAAAAGGTCATTCCCTCTGTTGGACATGATGTCCTCTGGACCCCTGTAAGATATCTACAGTTAAAGTACGTCCACTTCCGTTCATATAGCTTAAGGAAGGAAGAATCTCAAAGATTTGGCAAGAAAAATATTCACCTTTATGGGGCAAAATGTTCAGCTAATTTTTTAACCATTGACATAAATTAACCTGTCTGAGATTTCTCTGCCTTTATAATTCATTGTGAGAATTATTTTATTATGGACCTATTTCTAAAAAAAACTATCATCATCATCAAACTGTTGATACCAGAATGTCATTTAATCTGTTAAAGTAACTTTGATCAAGCTAATCATCATCCAACTTGATCATAATGACAATCCTGACTATAAAAAACAAATCAAATCACTTTATATTAAAAAAACATACTTCAGAGTAATTTATCTGGATTTTCTGAGACAGACCAAAACAAACCAGAACAAATCTGTGAAGTGGAAAGTTATCTAATAGTTATTTGAAAGTTTTTTTACACATAAAAATCTAAAATCAGGGACATGATTTGCATGCTAAAGTGCATAAGATTTAGCTAAAACGACTGGATATAGGCCTAAATAGAGAAGCTGTGTTTGTCATTTAATATCAATGTAATCATATAATCAGCCACTTCTCAGACTTGTGCTGCTTTGTGTTGGTCTATCGTTATAAAATGCTTTATAATAATAAAGTTATGTTAGTGTTTGTAATGTGACAAACTTCAAGATTCTTTTGCGAAGCTGCATAATTTAATTACTTTTTTTACAAATGAGGGGAGAAAGTCTTTTAAATGTTTTTAAGGCCTCATATTTGACGTAAACTGAACAGATAAAAACTTTTTCTAGCAGGGGCTATGTTCAATTTAATTGGAAGGAATTCATGCCATCCAGCAAGTTTTTTTAAGAGGAAAAAAAAAAGAGGAGTTTCTTTAAAACTTATATTCCGTTTGTCACTCACAGAAAGACAGAGGTTAAATATTTACTAATAAAAAGAAAAAAAAGTTTTAAACTCTACATTGTTAAAGCAGACATTTACACTGTCGTGAAAAAAAGCAAACAATTTATATTAAACAGTTCGAAACATACGTGGTGGTGATGATTTCGTCTCTAGTCCTCCTGACCAGCAGGACTGGTCCCTGATACCTGCAAAAGGTGAAGGAGACGTTTAAAGCGTCTCGCTGAGTCACTCTTTAACCTTTCATGATCATTTTCTCCACAATCAGACTGTTCAACTAACTTGAGAAGCTGCTCTGCATTGTTGAGGTTCATGTATTGCCTCACTGTGTGCTGCACCAAAGGTCCTGAAGAAAAAGAGCAATGCTAATGTAAGGAGCAGTAGATATATATATTTTACTAAAGAAGTGTGTAATCTTAAACAGGGTGCACTCACTCCAGCTCTCAGGCATCACTTTAAGTGCTAGGGGTAGAAGATCATCAAAAGAGGCATCCAGCACAACTGACTGGAGCTCTGGGTATGACATTACAGCCCAGCTGGCTAAAAAAGAAAGAAAAAGTAATTATACCTACATTTTAAAGCTCAAAGTAAAGATTATAGATTACTTGTGTATTTTATGTACCTGTAAATCCTCCTATGGACCAAGCATAAATCACAATATCACTCAGTTGAAAACCGAGCTTATGCACTGCAAACTGTATGACCACATCCATGGCGTTGGCCTCATTCTGGGGAAAAGGGACTCCCTGGCAGGAAGAAAATACCAAAGGGAAATTTCAAAGTATTAATAAAATATCACTAATCACTGCAACTTTCAGTTCCTAAAACATTAAATCCATTGAAACAGTCATAACCTCCCCAGCTATTTTATACCACAGTGGGAAAGTTTGGGCTTTTTGTGCAACGCCAGCAAACAGAAACTGGTCTTTCCACATGCCGTTCTTTTCCACTGCAAGGCTTGTTTGGACCAGATGATGCATGGCGAGGACAGTAAGGGGGTGATTCATCTTTAACAACAGCAGAGGACAGAGTAACCCCACTTACCGTGCTGCCTCCAAATCCAGGGTGGTTCCAGCCCAGAACAGAGTAACCACCTGTAGAGATCAACATGGGGGACGGTATGTTTAATATTGGAATTGGGTTGCCTTGCAAAACTATTCATGCACCTTGAACTTTTTCACTCTGTCACTTTAAACAAACAAACTAAGAAGTATTTTATAGCAATCTTCTGTAACAGCCGACTCGACTCTGATCGTATACTTGACAAAGTCCAAGTTTTCTGAAATCTCAAGCTATTTCTTTTCAGTATTGACTTTTAATTAAATTTCCATCAACTCTGAAAAGTTGCCCCTATCCCTATTGAAGACAAAAATCCCGCAGCATCATTCTGCCATTACCATATTTCAAAACTTTTGCAGCGAGTTCTCACAATGACTTTCTCTTGGCTATTTTTCCTTGAAGGTAAAGATGTGTGGAGTGGATTGATAATCATCCTATTGACAGCCTCTCCCACCTGAGCCGTCAATCTCAGCAGCTCCTCCAGAGTTGCTATTTTTCTAAGTAATCATCCCCTTCCAGGCTGTCACTACAGATTGTAGGCCATGGGTCTTGAATTATTAGTTAACTCCATTTACTAATATTTACTGGATTTTATTAAGGGGATTTAAAATAAATGGGGTGAAATGCAAATTAATGCCACTTCTCAAGTTTTACTTTGGAAGGTCGAAAATCAAGAGAAGATGTTTCTTATGTTTCACTATTAAGCACTACTTACTGAGCTACAATTAAATTTGTGGTTAGAAGGTGACAAAATGTGAAAAACGTTCAATGGGTTTGAATATTTTTCAAGGCGCTGTACAACAAAGCACCTGACCTGCCGTTAAGTAGAACATTTCTCACCCTCCAGAGGTGTGTTCATGCAGCCCACCTCATAAAAGCCGGCATTCCCCTCACAGCAGATGACCTGTGGCACATTTCAGCAACCATCAGTTATATGAAAGGGATTTTGTTGGACTCAGGACTGCGGCTAGGGGACAAACACAAATCATTTTCGACATTTACCAGCGTCTGGCCAGTCCTGCCACCATCTTTCCTTCGATCCACAAACATGGTGTCAATCTCGTTCCCATCACAGGCCACCAGCTTGTTCCTTTGACCATCATACTGTTGCAGAGAAAATGAATAAGAGGTGGACAGTATGATACATTTACTATCTATGCAAGCTGGGGGTTTTCTTGCTTTACCTCCTCTATTAATTTAGCCTGGCCTTGCTGCAACATGGGCCTCATTGCTTTCTGCAGTAAACCCACAGAGCCGGGGTATAACATCCGCCTCCCGAATGTGTGAGCAATAAGAAAACTGCAAAAGACCACCAGAAATAAATCATGCTGTGTCAAAACTATAGTTAAGAAGAGATTTTGTATTTGTGGAAATGTTAAAATTTCACCCAGCACTCATACATTAGTATACATACCCAATGACATGGCATGGTAAAGTGCGTACAGAGTTGATTAAACTGTCTGCTGTCCCCCTCAGTCTGGGCTCTGGCTTCAGCAGAGAAACACCACCTTTGGACTGTTTCCTTTAATGGGGAAATAAAGTATGTGCACATTAGTATAAATACAAAAGCATATAAATGTAGCAGCTAACAACCACATTCAAACCCTTTCTACTATTCCTAATTTTTGTCACTTTATACAACTGTGTATTTTAATAGAATATTGTCTTTCTTACCATTTAAACACTCCTGTTAATGACCCTATCAACATATTGTCCCACCTGAGCAGCAGATATAATCAGCTCCTCCAGAGTTGCATGTTGAATGATTTTCTTATTTATCTCCCCTAGCTCAGCAGGTTAGTCCAGGCATCCCAAACCTCGGTCCTCGAGGCCCGCTGTCCTGCAGGGTTTAAAGGTTTCCTTGCTCCAGCACAGCTGATTTTAATTAAAAGCTGATTAACAGGCTTTTGGTCTACTGCAATCATTATAATGAGCTGTGCTGAAGCAGGGAAACCTCTAAAACCTGCAGGACAGCGGGCCTCGAGGACCGAGGTTGGGGATGCCTGGGTTAGTCTAGCTAACTGGCTATGTTTTGACTAGTCTGTAGTTATGTGGCCTTTGTGATGCCCTTTTGTAAGGGATATTATTTGTCATATTTTCCCAAAAAATATCGAAAAAACATATTTTCTATAGCAATTTGCACTCCTTTGTGTAGGGATATTAAGACTTATCAACGGTTCCGTTTTGTTTTTTGTGACAAAATGCGGGAAAAAAGGCAATAAAAACTGCCATATTTATAGTAAATATTTAGTCAGCATTACTCTACCTCAGCTGAATCCATCTCTATGTTAGAAACGGATCCTAATTGAAGTGGAAATGCACTGAATAAACAGCCATTTCAAAAGGACACCAGTAACTTACGGACTGCTGACTTCTGTCCAGCTGAAATCTGAAGGCCAGTGTGAGAAGTCAAAGTCATAACACCTCAGCTTTTTCTAGAAAAAACACAAACCAAAGACTCATTGACATTTTTTTTTAATCATAACTAGATAACAATAAACCAAGAATGTGATTTATTCCTTCAATTCTAAACATTGTACCTTAAGCCCAATCAGTAAAATTTTACCTTGTTTGCTTGTGTGTGATTCTTCTTAGTTTCTTCCAGAACTGAGATAAACTGAACATAATCAGAGTTTTTCCATCGTCCCCATCCTTAGGGAAAAGCAACAGGGAAAAAAAAAGATAAGTCTATGTTTCTATGAAACAAAACTTTTGTTGCTAAACCTAAAGGGTCTTTTTTAGAATGCTTTATAGGCAGAAACCTAGCTTAACAGTCTCAGTGGTAATGAAATCTTATTGGCGAGCTGAATCCCTATCTATATCTAAAGATGAATGGAGCGAATTAGTTACTGCCTTGCAGGAGGTTAAAAGAAAAACTCAATAGTCTCACCTCGAAGACATGCAACGCCCAGAAGACATACGAGCACGGTTCCCACGTACTGACTCACCGGAACCAACTTACTGCTGCAGATGTAGCCTGAAAGCCAAAAACAAAACACACAGGGACAAGAGGCTAAATATCAGGCAGCAATAAAAAGAACAATCTGACAATCCACCTTTAGCCATGTGCATAAATCAATTTCAGTAGCTCGATAGTACATTAAGGAGTGGCACATAACCTTGAGTAATTAATTTCTACCGATGCTCAGCCTTGCTGGATGAGCCGGTTGATAATGTTTGGATTAATTCTGCTTGTAGGACATCAGCCATGTACAAGGACATGTCCATTAATAATTTTTTAGAGAACTGTATTCATAAAGAATTCAGATTCAGACAGCTATTTGACTGTCTGGCATTTCCAAACACTTCCCAGATTTTAATGCTTTCACTTCTGCAGCCAACAAGAATTACCTAAAGAGAGGAAGAAAAGAGCTTTTGCCTCAAACTCTTAAAGGAGCCATTACCAAGAGCAAAGAACACAGATAGCAGGTGGCTATTTTAAAGATCATAAAACAGACATGCAGCTGAGCTCATTAATGTTTCATTTGTAAAAATTACTTCACATTAACACATGATTTTATCATTTTGTATTCACAAGCAAAAATCCATTTGTGGACTTTCTGAAGAATTGTCCAATAAATCCAACTTTGACTTTAACCAACAGTTTTTTTTCTTTTTTCAATCAATGTTAAACCTCTGAATATCATGAAGTTTGGTGAAAAACAGAAAGATTCTTGGTGGATATCAGGATTTCTTTGGTCGATTGATCCGGGATATGAATTGCATGTTATGTTTCTGTGTGCTACTCTGCTAAATTAAACAGCAGTTTTGTTTTCTTTATTGCAGCAATCTAGCAATCAGCCATGAAGATCTTCTATGAAACTAAAGTACATCATGAGCAAAGAACTGCTCTGACCTCTATTTTCCAAAATTAGGAAAGTTTGTCTGCAACAAAGGTTATTGTAACGTCTTTAGGTGGCTGGAAATCATTGCTACCTCACCTACATATTATTTATCAATTCTCTCAGTGTATTATTTTGTTTTTGAAACCTAATTTAAAACATCAATGGAGTTTTTGTTGCGATATTACTAATAACTACTGTGCTGGTATTTTAATGATCAGACAAATGTGTGCATTGATTTTTATTATTATGTATTTTTTATTCTTTAGTTTGCCTTCAGCACATATATGTACCGTACATTTAAGCCCATGTTCCTCTAGTCGTAAATGCGTTTCTTTTATAATGTTATAAAGAGGCATTGGTTGTATTCCTGCATAGGCTTGGGTTCCCTTAAAGCATTTTTCTTTTTGATAATTTTGTTTAAATGAAAAACAAAATAGAAATAAAACTTCTTTCTAAACATTCATCCAGTTATTAATATTTTTTGACCAACAGGAGGCTATTGTTCCATAGACATTTATATTTTGACTTTCTATACAAAAACAACCTGCTTCTTATTCACATAACTCATTGGTTCGTCTTAAAATTATGTTCAGGCGCTTCCAATGACAGTTAAAAATGACATAAACTTAATATATTGGTTGAAATCTGAATATATCATAACGCATAAAAAGCAACCACTGAGCTCTTCAAACAACAAGGGAGCTCAATATCACATGTAAACTGTGTCATAAAACAAACTCACACAATGATTTTATATCAATGAAATACAGACAAAATCTAAAAGAAAAACAGCAGCTGCCAAGGGGTTTATTTTAATGTTTAAGCAGCTAATTCTCACTTCATATACGTATTATGACGATGTAATGTTTAAAAGATAGACCCTTAATATTTTCAGTCAGCTGTAATTCATCAATCCTACCTTTTTTGTACAGATAACAGAGGAGGAGAGGAGAGCTGTAGTAGGACAGGGACCATAGTGCTGAGGCCTGGAGGAAAATCATTTACACTTTAATCAAAGAGCTTCAGCATTTCAACAAGACAAATAAGAAAATGTTGTACTGACCCAGCCAAGGATACTGTCAGAGTGTTTTTCCAGACCCCTGGGTTGGTAGTTCCACCCCTGTGAGAAGTAAAAACAGGCTAAATAAGCTAGCGTTAGCTTAATTGGTAGAGATTTATCTCAAAGGGAGGAAGAGGGTTAAAAAAACAACTAAAACAAAACATTATTTATCCCTAAAACAGGGTTTTACGATCTATTAAATTCAAACAATGATATAATTTTCTCTTCGAATTATTGCAGTTTTTTTCTTCTCCAAAGTGTTGTTACCATGTTAGCAAGCTACAGTACGCGGAGCTGGAGCAATAAAAAAATATTAAAAGCAATGAAATCATTATTTACAGCTAGATTAGATATTATAATGGTGCTGAAATAGAAAATAAATTAAAACGGATAAATAATTGCACATATCCCCCTCCTTGCTCGTCCACCCATCACCTACTGTCATTCTAAGCTAAGCAGAGCAATGACAGCAATAACAACCGCCCACCGCAGCCATTAAAGAGGAAAACTAAACATTTCGACCTCAGTAGCTCTAAAACGAAGTAAAACTCATTGTCTCCTACCCTTCTGGCCAGTCTGCCCTCAGGTCGAGACGGTTCCGGAGACCGGTGAATACGTTGAAGACGAGGCCCAAATACACAGCGGTACAACATCCAAGCCGCCATTCTTGCGCCTCGGTGGCTACGGCAGCCTGCACTGACCAAAACTCTGAAAAATCAAAATGAAATAAAAGAATGAGACTTGTTTTGCGTCAAAAATATAAAATCAGCACGTCAGTACCCCATTTGAAAATAAATACAAAAAAATGAAGACAATACAAAACAGAAAAAATATATTTTTTTGTATTTTTTTCTAAATAACATAATTTTATAACTTTCAATAGACAGTTTACTTCCTGACCTACTGTACCTGTCCATACATTCACATCTAACTAACCAGGGGCGTCAGCTGACACAATACTATACAAAGAAAAGCACAATACGGCACAAAGAAAAACATTTTGAGGGGCAATTATTTATTTTTTAAAAGCATGGGCACAGATAATTAATGAAAGCATGCGACTGAATATTTTATAGCACTTAGACTTAGACTTAGAGACCTAGACAGATTTTATTTGGCAAGGCAAGGCAAGGCAATTTTATTTGTATAGCACAATTCAGTACAAAGACAATGCAAAGTGATTTACATGATTAAAATAGGAAATAAATAGGACAATAAAACAGAATCAAAGCAAGTAGGAAAAACTAAAAAAATGAAATGAAATAAAAAATGCAGAAACAAAAAATAATTGTCATTTCATTTACATAAGTGTAAAACAAAAAGAAATTTCGTTTGGAAAAGCTCACTGGACAATTTCATCTTTTTTAAAAGTGCAGCCTTGAAAGATAGTTAAATTGTACAATCAGATTGTTATTTTCTGCGTCATTAAATATCTACCTGAACCAAACTGAATTGAATTGGCTCACTTGTGAACTTAACTGTATATTTCTAATCCACTACTGATGAAGGCACAATTTATCTTCATTAAATATCTGTCAGCAAACATGAAATTGAAAACTTAAAACTTGAAATGTGCAACTGTAAAAGGAAAAAAAAAAAACATACCTCTACATGCATATATGTCTGTGTGTATAATTTCTATTTGGGCCCATCCTATGATGGTGTGATGGTGATTATCCTATGAGGTGTGTATATATCATGGCCAGAAATATGGGAGAGCTGCATGTAAATTTTTTAACAGTAAACGGTATCGTCTCGGCCAGTGGCGGTTGGTGGAGTTTTCTCCAGGGGAAGCTATAAATTCAAAATAGACGTATACCAAAAACCAATCAAACATCTATTAAGTTATCACACCAGTATATTTATATGAATGCCAACAACAAAAAACATTATAAAAACAAAACATAATTTCATGAACAGCTTTACATTTTGTACATAAATCCTGCCCTTCTGAGGCTTTGTGAAGATAAATCTGTGTTTTGCATGATCCAACATGATGTCAGAAAGCTAAAAAAATAATAATGTACCAGTTTAATAATGGAGAATCTTTTAGTCAGCTTATATTTGATTAATATATAAAATCCATTTATTTTCTGACAATGTCTTTATTTATGAGCAACTATGCAAATTAACAAACATCTAGAAAAAGTTCTTCTTTGCCTTTTCTACAAAGTGCTTTAAATCAGTCCTACCTGTCTTTATCCATGCTGGGATAAATGAGCTGTGAGAGCGGAGTTGTGAATGCGGAAAATTAATTAATTAAAAAATCAGTGCTCCTGGCATACCCAGGCACCGCAGATCCAGATCGTGCCTCTGCCGACGCCGAAGTAACATACATTCACTGATATTGAAAATATATCACATAAATCTTTCAAAATATAATTTGATGTTTTGAATATTTCACAGTTTTTTGTTGTTTTTTTTTCTAATTGCCTACTCACAAAGGGTTTTATTTTAATGTGTTAACGGCTAATTCTCACTTCATATATTATGATGATGATGTTTAGAAAATATTTCAATATTTTCGGTCAGCTGGAATTCATCAATCCTTCATTTTTATTGTACAGATAGCAGAGCAGATGAGAGCTGTAGGTCAGGGACCATAGTGCTGAGGCCTGGAGGAAAATCATTTACGTTTTAATTTCCTACCTGTTATATTTTTGGACCCTCTGCCCGTTAAATCACATCCAGGAGCCTCAGAGTCTCTGACACCAGCCATCTCTCCGTTCTTGGCACTACGTTTGTTGACAAATACTCACTGTGCTTACGTTAGAATATATTGTCACGTTCTCTCCGTCCAAACACTGTAACTCATATTATAAATAACTCTCACTTAAAATGGAACAATTTATTCAAAAACTATTGTCGGTTACAGACGCCCCCATTCTTTTTCCTCCTTTTGGCTTCCCCCTGTAAACTGACAGGAATGTTAAAACTATAGAGCTGCTGCAGGAATATGTAACTGTAAAAATACTGCTGGAACAGTCTACCTACAGAACATGCAACAATATTTTATCTCTGAATTAAATAAAACATTGCTTGTTCACCAAAGGTGTTGAATTGTACCACAATAATCCTTAATCTGACTGTTTTAATCCATAATATGAAGCATCCTTGGATTTCCCAAAATGAATCTATGAAGAATAAAAATACTAGCTAGCAAAATAAAATTATTATCAAATAAAATTTTGATAATAAAAGTTTATTTGACATCACACACACACAGACACCCACAAATACACCCCTTTTCATTCTGTGAAGACTTTGCAGCATTTCAGAGATTTCCATCTGTGAAACTCCCAAAGATCACGGACAACCCCACTGTAGCTGATCTGTTCCGGGACAGTGATGAATCTGCATTCAGACAGATGGTGGATCCGATTATCCACTGGTGCTGTCAGGACCACCTGGACATTAACCTGCCAAAGACTGTAGAGATTGTGGTGGACTTCCAGACAACCTGCACAATGCTTCCCCTCACAATCTAATTAACAATTTCTGGTGTGGATCACTTCTGGTTCCTCTAAACCACCCTTTCTCTCTACCTAATCTGGTTCTCATAAACAGACAATATTTAGAAGAAGAATCAACAGAGACTAAACTCCTGCAGCAAATCAAGTAAGAGCTTCTCGTCATATTACACTATCATTATTCGTCTGGTCTGTGTTTTTCCATCACTTTGTGGTGTGGTTCATTTACGAAGCCCAAACACATCTTACACAAAAATATTTTGACTTTGAACTTCAGGTAGGAGCTACAGTGCACTATTCACAAAAGTAAGTTGCCACACAGACTTTTATTTTATTTTTTTCCCCCGGCTGTCAATCTCTTAAATATCCAACAGTTAAAGTACCCATTTGCACCAATCCTACTGTTTTGAAAAGTGAAACCAACGTCAAATTTCTCATTGTTCGCACCAACTTGACGATAATAAAATCTTTTGACTATGATGAAATAGACATTTCAACTCAAACTGTTACAGCCCAGATCTATGGATAAACATTGCTTTGAAATTAGAGACATGGAGGCTTTATTATATGAAATAAATATATAAATTGATAGCTTTCATGTTGGAATCATAAATAAAAGTCTCACATGTTCAATCTGCAAAAGAAGAATTGACACTTTTACAGTGTGTAGTACTATTGACTTGCTGTAAGAAGGTTCTGGGTTTGATTCCGGGCCCGGGGTCTTTCTGCATGGAGTTTGCATGTTCTTACTGTGCATGTGTGGGTTCTCTCCAGGTACTCCGGCTTCTACAGTCCAAAAACATGACTGTTAGGTTAATTGGCATCTCTAAATTGTCCTTAGGTGTGAGTGTGTACATGGTTGTGTGTCTCTGTGATGCCCTGCAGCGATATGTTGCAGGGCAACACAGCTACATAATATATAATGTGGTTTAAGGACAAAGACTGTTAAATAAAGAATGTTTTTTACCTTTGCAAGTGAAACAAGGGTCTGCTTTTGTATTTTATTTTACAATAGCAGCATTTCTGGCATTTTTGGTCAGGCTCCTTGCCCTAGCCATGCAGGTAGAAAACACTTTCTATGCAGATATTGAAACAATTTTATCTTGGTAGAACCTCACAGTAAAATTAGAAAAACCCTCAGCGCCTAATTAGTAAACAATCTTATTAGTTGTTTAATGGGTCGCCAGGGGTTACATCACTTTCTAAACGACAGCGTGTACCTTCGCACAGCCATTGAAGAGGAGAGGACATTCCACAGGCCATAATTTACAACCTGATCATCTATGTAAAGGAGATATGCTGCACTGCTTGAGGCAAATGGTGGTCACACCAGATACTGACAGGTTTTCTGATTTCCTAGCTCCCCCACCACCAAAAAAAAAACAAAACCAAACCAACCTGTACTTTTCAGAGTGGCCTTTTATTGTGGACAGTCTAAAGCACACCTATGCACTGATCCAGATATCTAATTAGCATCTTGATATGGCACACCTGTGAGGTGGGATGGATTATCTCAGGAGAAGTGCTCACTATCACATATTTAAACTGGTTTGTGAACAATATGCAAGGGAAATGGTAATATTGTGTATGTGGTAAAAGTTTAAGATCTTTGAGTTTATCTCATTAAAAAAATGGGAGGAAAACCAAAAGTGTTGGATGTATATTTTTGTCGATTGTAGATCAACGAAAATTTTTGAAATTTTAAAATCTCTTCATAATTCTCTGCCAACACAGTAGACGAAAGCAGCAATAATTACCTCTTTTATGCCATCCAAATTAAAAATGAATAACAAAGTGTTTAACTATTCAAGCACAGTAAAGTAAAGAACAGGAGATCTAATTAAGTTATGCCAGCATTCTTTTTGGAGCAATACAGCATTTCAAATCTGCCTTGTTTGATTCAGTAAGAGGCTCACATAGATTCATCTTACTTGCAGCCATATTAAATAAATCATCACAGAGATGCATGTTACACACTGCAATGCCTTTGTAATAAATTACATGAATAATATTTCGATTTTACAGTGTAAGATTAACAGCCACCCATTCTGGAAATGTCTGTGGGTTTCCGTAATGTCTAAAGAGCGGTAGCTTGCAAGAAAAACCCGAATAGCATTTCTATAAAGCTCAAAAGTTTTCTTTAAGTCCCCAACTCTGACGTTGAGTAGTTCCTCCTGTTTATAAAAGGCCTTTTGCGGCAGCTGTGAAGAGAGAGGATGTGACAGCTGGATGGGGATGAAATGTGGGTAGGTGATCAGCCCTGACACTGCTCGTATCTGAAAACAGAGAACAAAGACAAACTCACTCAAAAAAAGAAAATAGGAAAAAAAAACTCCAGTTCTCCAAACTCTTTCATTTCCCCCCCTTTTTAACACAAACACAAGCAGCCCACGCAACAACAACACAGAGGCAAAGGAGTGCGGCCTGTCATTGCATGGCGTGATATTATGCCGTAGTGTCAGAGTGATGTGCAGACCAGTGTGATTGGTAAGTGTGAGGCCAGTGTGACGAGTGGCACATAAACAGCTCCACTCACAGGTGATGCTAGACATTTTTCCTTACCGTTCCAATTCCTTATAGATGTCATTGTCTCCTCTTGGCTTCAAATCCTGGCACAAAGAAGAAAAGAGAAAGGAGTGAGATGAGAACAAAGAAACATCTTTAAACTAAATGTATGTCCCTCCAGTGTGTAATGAGATTGATTTCTTAGAGCAACTAATGTAAGGGGGCTGCTGAAAGGTGACGGGTTAATGTGAAAAAGGCCTGGTAGATTGGAGGACTCCAAGTGTGAAGGAAGACATATCTGCCGACAGCTTAGGGAGGGAGAATCAGGGGACTTTAAATGTGATACTCCTCACATTCTCAGGTGCATCTCTATAAGTGAAATATCAACAAAAGGTCAGTTTATTTCACCAGTTTCAGTAATATTACAATTTATTATATCACGTATTTCATATAGAGGGAATGGAGTGACAAAGCCTTTATTTTTTTAATCTAAATTATGCAGCTTAGAGCTAATTTATACCCCAAAAATGACCTTTTGAGGATATTCACATAAAACAAACAAATACAAAAAAATAATAATAATAATTTTTCTTTTTTTTGGTCCCAAATATTTCTGCTATCTTATCTCCCCCAAGCACACATTGCCACTATCCACTAAGATGTTATGACATAAAGGTACTAGTTAAAGAGGTTTATGGTCTCACAGAGTGATGCACACAGGTGTATTATTATTATTATTA
>NW_015150501.1:1633610-1743667 GCF_000732505.1 Cyprinodon variegatus
ACTGTTTCCTACTATTTGAAGGATTTTTACCTTTATTTCAAATGATTTCACTTCAATTTTTAGAGTTATTTTTAAAAGGCCATCTAGGGACAAGTGCTGCGAATTAGCTGTTGCTATTGCACCATGATGCAAACATGGGACTGCTGTTTCATTCAGTTTGTCTATGTAAATGTGTGTCTGTCCCTATCAAATAAACTTTAATAATAATAATTTTGGGGACCTCTCAACTGGTCCCAATAAGGGACTCTACCAAAGGCAGCAATACTGGGTTTATTTAGCATTATTTCACAAAATGTAAACCCCAATCCATCCATGGCATGACATTTTATTGTATAGTCAAGAGAAATGCTCAAGTCTGTAAAAATTACATTATTATTTTCTCTTCACTTGACACAAAAACAACCCATGTGAAGCTGACATCATTTAGGATTTTCAAATCAGCTTAAGTAGAAGATTAAAACCCTAAATAATTTAAGGCCATAGATTGTGCACTTAGAATATTGTTTTATAGTTGAAATACAAATAAAAATGGTGTAATTACATGAAATAAATGTTTTTATATTTGTGAAAAGTTCATTTGTTATTAAAAATTGTATATAAAGAGAATTTATATTACTATTATTAGTATGTGAAACATATTTTTAATAATTTCTGAACGAAATCTTAGAAAAAAAATTTAATTTTTAATGATATCTTAATTAACGGAGATGTCCTTAATGAGCCATTTTATTCTGTGCTGGAGACGACTAAATAACTTACCATGTAGACTGAACCCTGGGGAGGAGCCTGTTTGGGAGGATAAGAGAACAAAAATAGTGTTAATGAACAGCCAGTAACAAGAAAGGAGAGAAAATGGAAAAGGAGGATGAAAGCAAAGTATAAGAAGTACACTTCAGAGAGAAGACAGTGACAAGAAAGTGAACCTGAGAGACAAAAGGGAGAGGCTAGAGAGGTAAACACTAGTGGGAGAAGAATAGAAGAAAGGATATAAGGAGTGAAATTCATCAGAGGGGATTTTGTTCTTGAAAATGCCTGAATTCATCACCTGTCTTATATCCTCTGGATTCTCATAGATGTTCTCCGCTTCACCAGACTGGACAGACAGTGACTGCTCAATACCTGAAAGCAGAGAGAAGCGACAGGACGCACTCTCATGAAGTGGGGGCACATTCATTACAACAAGCCCAGAGGATGTCATGGCCCACATCACTCAGACGTGGGGCCGACAGGGGGCCTGGAGATGGACGGAACAACGGAGAAGCTGTCAAGAAATAAATCGCTGGAAGACTCACCACGATCAGAAATGTGTCTCTGTCTCCATAGCAACACGCCAACAGCTGCTGCAACCAGGGGGACCAGGAGTAATAAAGCAGAGAGAGAAGGGTGCGGAGAGGAGGTAGTGATGGTGACACGCTCTGCAACAGGGGTGGGGTGTAAAAAGAAGCAAAAGGACAAAAACATGAATGTCTCAGAGCAAAGCTAATGTTAAACACACAAGGGTGAGTGGATGGCCCAGAACTTATCTGTGTTTTGCTGTTTGGGTCAAGATGGAGCAACCTTATTTTTTTTTAATATTCATTTTGTTATGAAAGGACCTTGCAGTTGCGGTTTTCCCGCGAACATGTTTCATGCATTTGCATCATGCTGCTGTCAGTCACAGGCAATGATTGTTGTGGAAGATGATGAGAAAATCTGAGACGTTCTTAGGCACAGAGGGTAGCCTCTGGAAATCCTTTGCAGATATCAATCAGATATACCTCCAGTTTGGACTGCAAAACCTGACAATTTAAAATGGCATCTTGGAGACCAGGTGTCAACTGATGCTTACACCACTTCCGTACAGAGTGGAGTTTACAACTGCATAATTATTCCATACCCTATTCCCAAAACAAACAGGATAGAATCTAGATATTCTCTCATTTTTTCCTTTTTCCTCCCCCCTGATTTCTGCATTGAGCTACTGCCTCCAGGCAAAAATATAAACATAACAAACAGCCAGGCACATCAATACAGCTTTAAAAACAGGTGAGCTAAAAAGTGATCAACACACACATTACATAAGCATACTATTATCTTACTGTTGTGCTATTCAAATTTCATGGGAAGAGTGCAGCTTTGTGAAGTCCTTGTTTGCATACTGAGGATTACATCAGTGTTGCAAAACAGAGCCACAGGGAAGCTGGGTTATTCCTCAGCTGTCTTCTCCACATTCATGGAGTACAAACCAATTAGATATCTGCCAGGCATCCTGAAAAGATTCGTAATAAATGTCAAATTGCTTTTGAGCAAGCTGAGGCTTTTATTAATACGCCAGTTATAAAGGCTTAAAAAGTTTCCACAAGCTTTGAACTTTTTTCCCCCCACTGCAATCACCCAGTTTAATGTATTTTTGGGGGGTTGATGATGGAACAAAAACTACACAGTAATTGTGAAGAAGAAGGAAAGGCATTTAATCTTTAGCTACAGCAGTAGGGTTTTTTGCTGGTAGTGGTGGTGGGTTCTGTTTCTATTAGCGTTACAGCTCTAAAAAACAGAATTTTTATTTAGAAAATAGCCTAAGTTCAGTTTTTATATTAGATTTACATTAATATATTCTTTTACTGGGCCTTGATCTAAACCAACAGTTTTTGGCCCTGGCCATATGTTTTTTTGTCATCATCCTTCTGGAAGGAGGCCATTCTACCCAGCGTAACTCTAGAAGGGCTTCTTACAGGTAGAAAATCACACCTGCAGGATGAGGCCGCCACCCATACTTATTTGTAAAGGAGTAAATGGGGCTGAATACTCATACAGACCACATTTGAGATTTGTACTTTAAAAAATGTTGAAAAACATGTATTTTTTTATGTTAAATGAAAAGAAATAGGGAAAATCACATGGTATAACATGTTGGAATTTCTTCTGGTTTGACTAAGGCCTTCATTCAACCTGGTAAAACTTTAATTACCTTTTGCAACATTAGTAATCTAGAGCTGCATAAAATTTTTGCCCAAATCTTGTAGGCTGTGGAAAACACATCCTAATTATTCTCAGTGGGGTGAAGGTCTGGGTTCTTTGCTGGCTAATCCATGTGTGAAAATGATGTCTCATTTCCTTGAACCACTTCTGCACAACTTGAGCCTGGAGCTGTCATGTCGAAGCATGCCCACACCATCAACGAAGAATAAATTCTTGGTCCTTGCCTACATTCAGGTAAGCAGTTGAACTCATTTTTTGGGCACATGACCTTAAAAGACCTACACTTGACCAGCTGTATCAACCCAGATCATAGCTCTGCCCCCAGAGGACTGTACCTCTGGAAGAGGATAAATCTAGATCGTATGGATTGCTCCAGAGCCAAGTCTTTATGCTCTGTAGCAAAGTGAAACCTTTTCGACTGAATAGCCTCACTGATCAGGGGTTTTCTTAGGGTCACAGAGCTGCTTAGTCCCAAACCCCTGAATTTCCATCTCATTGTGTAGATAGAAATACTTTTAACCAGTCCACCCCTTCATACTGTAGTTATTGGGGCTTTTCTTTTTGTAAAACTCAATTTAAAGATTAAGGCATAAGTGTTATGTTTTTCTTTCTTTTTCGCCAATCATTTTCTCTAACATATGAGGTTTGTGTATTTCTTAATAAATAACTAAATCCTAATAGGATAAAACATTTCAGGGGTTTGATTGCTTATTTAAGCATTGTAAGTAAAATTCAGTCCTTTTTTTATCTTTAAATGATTTCTATTTGAAAAAAATAACTGACCCTTGAGTCTCACCCTGACCTCTGTGTCACGGTTTTAACCGGTTTCAGAATGATCCATCAATTATGTGCTGTGTGAGGAGTAATTGATTGAAGAATAAATGCAGGGGATGCTAATGGAATACTGTAGTGCTATAGCTGACCCCAGGACTGCCACGCACAGCCTCCCAGGCTAGCTTTAATGCATGCATTATGTTAATGGAGTGCAGTGAAGTGAGGCCTAGATCGGTAAATTTCACAGGTCTCTGCAGCGGCTCCTCTTTCTATCCTTCTGTCTCCACAATCGGCACTTACTCCCGTTCTCTGCTGTTTCATCTCAAATGAGGTGGTGGTGGTGGGGTGATTTATATCACAGTAATTGTAGTGTGGAGTGGCGCAAAGGATGCAGACCAAAGTAATGCTTGAATGCTTCCCAAAGGATGAGTAAATTGAAGATATGGAAGAAAATCCCTCACACTGAAAGTATTTTGTGTGCTGCTGAGCACTTTGATTGCTTCAATTTGGTTTTCTTTGTACTATGCCATCTGCAAAAGAAATTCGTTATTATATTGTGTTGTGTTTTTCTTTTTTCACATTTTGAATAACCACTCTATTTTATCTGTGTTTTAGATATCCGGAAACAAATGAATACACACTAGGGTGCCATGCTGAAGTAAGCTACACATACCCCTTTGAGCTTTTCCACTTTTCTTATACATTGTATTTTGGAAGGTTATCCTACGACCAACCAAGTTTATGCAAACAGATGCACTGACGTGGAAGAGATTTTCCACAACTTCTATAATGTGCCTCCTTTCTACCGATACCTCTAAATAAAATCTGGGGCTAGTGATTGTCTTCAGATCTCACCTAAAAACCAAAAGGATGCCATGCAATTTAAGCACAGTACAAACGCAGTTCTTCTGTGAAGGCCTGAGAGGTTTGTTAAGGAACACACAGCCTCTACTAAACACAGCAACACAGACAGGTGAAAGATATAGATGTAGAGAAGCAAAAAAGGGGAGATTTAAAGCTTTGGTAGGAGAATTTGCTGGCAGCACAATGAATGATATATTTGCCTTCTGCAAACCTAATCTTTTTGGAGAGTGGTGAAAAACATTGCTGAAAAACCCACAACAAGTATTGCTTGAGGTTTGAGTTAAGCTCTAAATAGGAGAAATCAGACAGTCAGAGTGCATAAAAATGAAATCAATTTTTCCTGAAATGAACACATTTTTTCTTGAATTAAGCAGGTAAGTGAAACACTTTTCCAATGGAATAAGACAATTTACATATCAAATAAGAAAAAACAAAAGTGCATAACATCTAAATATCTTATTTAAAGGTTAAAAATGCTCATTCCAGTGGCGGATTATCCTATTTATCTACTCAAGTTAAGGGTAAATACACTTATTTTAAGAAATTTCTACTTGTTTTTCAATAGTTTCTGCAGTGTAAAGGAAGGTAAAACTCTCAGATGAGAACAAAATAATAATCTTTCACTTAAATGGACATGGAATAGAATTTGGTAGCACAATCATGCTATAAAATTACTTTTCTTTAGCTGGGTCAGAGTTCATTGGATTTTTTTTTTCAAACTAAAGACAAAGACTAGGTAAAAACCTGTCAGAGCCCTGGGAGACTTGAGACTGGGGAGGAAGTTCACATTCCTGCAAAATAACAACCTAAACATACATCCAGTGTCATGATATGCCCTGATAGCTTACCTTAATTATTTACTTCATTCACCTGTCTAACCCTGCCCGGTTCCTCAATCTGTTGATTTATATTCGGCTCAGCCCAGCTATTGGGGCCAGATCATTGCTTGATTCCTGTTTGTTTGTCTCATTAGTTTTAGTTAAGTCCCTGGTTCATGTTGCTGTCCATGGAGGCCAGTGGATTGAGAGGGTTTTGAGTTTGTCTCTTGTCTTCTGATCGTTTCCCGGCTGTTGTGCACGGAACCCTCAGGGTTTTGGCTCGGAATGCGGGGACAGTCGGTTTTAAATCCCATAAGCCTGGCTCCTAGTTGGAGACCAGTTTAAAGTTCCTGCAATTATTCCTAATACAATGTCTTGTCTCTGTCCCACAACCTCTGAGCCTGCCTGTCTGCATCTGTGGGTTTCTATCTGAGCTTGTTGCTAAACGCAAGAAACTTCTTTCTGATGGATCTGTCTGTTCCTGTGTGGATCAGAACCCCTGACAGGGCTGGGGACTCCTGGATTCAAGAACTGTTCCTGTCTGATCTGTTTCCCTAACTTGAATTGGATTCCTGTCTGCTTGCAAAGTTTGCTGCGGCGGGGGGCACTCTCTGGGTGGCTCTGTGCTACTGCTTGTTTGGTACTGTAGTCCATTGGCTGGATCTTGCCTTCGGAGAGGAGGCCCTGAACTGTTAAATCAGGTAAGTGACTCACACGGATAATCATCTTCCTTCCGATTTTCCCACATCCAGAGTGCCGGTGATGGGTTGTTCCCCACCCCCTTCAGCCGCTGCAATCTGCAGTTCCACAGCTCCCCATGTCTGCTCTGTTATCTTTATTATAATAAACATTTTGAACTTTCCCACTGCCTGTCTAACCTTGAATAGTGGGCCCATCTGTCCCGTTTCATGACAGCCAGGTTACAGTGGATGCTAATGTGTTAAAAATGGTCCAATCAAAGTCCAGCAATTTTTCCACCTAACGTCATGCGCCTTTTCTCATAATATGTGGTAAAAAAGAGGACCCGAATGCAGAAACAGATGACGGAGGTGATGTTCTGGGTTTTAATAACAATAAACAAGAATATACAGGAACCAACAGGAGGGAAATGGGAGAATCAAACAAGGAATCGATGAAAAAAAAGTAGCTTAGACACTAAAGCTACTACAGCTTTAGTGAACCAGCTGTAGGAGTGTGTTGAACTAAGGGGAGGAGATTAATGAAAGCACACAACATGGTCAACTATCGTTGATACTGGCCCTACATAATCTATGACTACATTGAAATCCCAAAATATATCAAAGTTTGTGGTAGAGCAGTAATGGTGAAAAAACGTGAAAAACAGTTGAATGGGATATGAATACTTTTTAAAACACCTTAGACTTTGGTTTTCTTCAGGGCAAATAAGAAACGCTGTGATAAAATGTTCAAATGTGATAAATGTTCTTTCTTCCTAAAAGTGCTATTTATATATCTTTAGATGTCACCTCTTATGGTTACATTATTCATTTTTACCCACGGATTTTTTTGTAACCTTGCACATTTGCAGTATTTGTGCAACCTGACACTTTAAACAGTGTTATGTAGGCCAAACAGCGCTCAGTTTATTTGAACTTTCTATGCTGCTCAGTCAAAATTATTTATATATATATATATATATTATAATGTCCTGGTATAAACTTACCCTTGATGGGCATCAGGGCATCATAATCAGCTCCGGGTCTTTTAGCCAAAGTGATGTAGTGGATTGCAGTGAGGTAACTAGTCTCCGCTGAAGGGATCCATTTAACTGTCACATCCTCCTGTGCTACCCCACAGCCAGCAATACAATAAGCCTGAATAATTTAGTTTTTGTGAGAATAGATGTCCCAAGGTCCTATCTTATTATAGTCACATATTAGATAGGTAAGGGCGATGAAAGAAAGAGAAAGAAATCTTTTATATCTTTTATGTTTTATAGAAGAGGAATCTGCACACAAAATTACCTAACCTTGCAGTGCCAGGCATATTCATTTTGGTTTGAGCTTATCTGATATGTCTACCGCTTAAAAAAAAGATCAGTTCTTTTTACACACAGCTGCTGCATCAAGTTAATAAAAGTGCTTTGCCCCCTTACAAGTTTGTTCTTCTTTTGCTTCAAATCATTAAAATTTTAATACCAGACAAAGATTGAATTATAAATGCAGTTTTAAAATTATGGTTTTTGCCTTTTTTTTATTGTTATCCAAACCAAGCTGACCCTGTGAAAATAGGGTCAGGTTGTCAAAGGCTACTGTACCAAATACAATCCACGGTTTTGATTCAGTTTTACAAGCCAGAGCCAGGCCTGATTTCATTCCTTGATAATTCCACTAACCGTGTTTGGAGGAAGAAGAATGATGAGTGCCATCCTAAGAACACCATCCCTACTGTAAATCATGGAGGTGGTAGTGTCATGCTTTAGGGTTGTTTTTCTGCATATGGGACAGGGCGACTGCACTGTATTAAGGAGAGGATGACTGGGGCCATGTATTGCGAGATTTTGAGGAACGACCTCCTTCCCTCAGTTAGAGAACTGAAGATGGGTCAATGCTGGGTCTTCCAACATGACAGTGACCCGAAGCACACCGCCAGGATAACCAAGGAATAGATCTTGAAGAAGCATATCAAGGTTCTGGCATGGCCTAGCCAGTTTCCAGACCTAAACCCAATAGAAAATCTCTGGATTGAGCTCAAACTCTGTGTTTCTCAGCAATAGCCCAGAAACCTGACTGATCTAGAGAAGATCTGTGTGGAGGAGTTGGCTAAAATCCCTCCTACAGTGTGTGCAAGCCTGGTAAAAAAACTACAGGAAACATTTGACCTCTTTAATTGCAAACAAAGGCTACTGTACCAAATATTAACATTGATTTTCTTAGCTCTTGAAATACCTATATGCAGCTTTGTGATACAAATAAATAGTTAAAAAAATCATACATTGTGATTTCTGGATTGTTTTCTGTTTTTGTTTTTAGATTTTTTTTTTAGATTATTTTTAGATTATCATGGTGGACATGCACCTACATTGACAATTTCAGACCCCTCCATGGTTTCTAAGTGGGAGAACTTGCAAAATAGTAGGGTGTTCAAAGATTTTTTTTCCCATCCTGTAGTTAAAACAAAAAGTAATATAGGTAGTATGTCATTTAATGATTCCACATTATTATCTGATTTTTGATATTAGATGAAAAAAACAATGTTTCCAAAAACAAATTTGGTTTGTTAAAAGCATAAAATCTCATATTTTCCTGCATGTATTGCTTGTATAAGGCTTTATTTCTACTGGATTTCTTAAAAAAAAAACTTATGCTCAAAAACATTTTGTCCTTTGACCCTCTGAAGTAAATATAAAATTTGACATATGGTATCTGTCAGAGGACGTTCTCGTTTTCAAACCGCAGGATTTCTGGCGGATGAACTCTTTTATCCGCAGCAGATCGCTTCACGGAGCACACATCCTTGTATTTTCTACACTCATGGTTCATTATCTCTGCAGATCTGACAGGAAGTCCGCCAGGACTCAGTGATTCTGAAATAATACCCTTGATCTAAGAAAAACAAAACATCACAAAGCAGAACATAAACCATCTTCCCAAAATTACATCTCACCTGTTGGGGGCACTGTGACAGTTTCAACTGCCCATATGCTCTGGCCGTTTTTCAACTGCAGGATGCAGGTGTAATTCCCTGCTGCATCAGGGCTGATGGGCAGCGGCAGGATGGTGCTGATGCTGCCAGGGCCGTTGCTTGACATCTGCAGCTGCCGAGTCTTATCTTCATGTTTCCACACAACACTCTGAACCTCTGAGCGCTCTGAGTACCGGCACAGCAGCTCCTGGTTTGTCGGATAATTGTAGATTTTGACTGTAGGAGAAAAAGGATGGCATAGGAAAGAGAAACCAGAAAGAAGAATGCGTTTGTGAGAAAAAACGATCAGCTCGGATGAGAAATGAGAAAGAGTTGAAATGTTTGTGTGTGAATATTTAAAAGGGCAAGAAGGGAAAAAGAGTAATGAGGGAAGGGGACTGTGATATGAAAAACACAGAACAATCTGAGGAAGGGTCAAAATAATATATATTCATTAAAGTGATTTACTGCTAATGCATTGGTTGACTGTGACTGATGCTGGGTGTCTCATCAAACTGTAATAAGAATCCATCTGGGCGTAATCAAGCCCTGCAGATCCCCACCTAACACACACACATGCCTAAAAACACACACTTCAGCCTTGATTAGTGTGATCAGCGTGGGCCACCCACAGCCTCGATGGGAGGGCAGCAGGTATAATCACACATAATGATACTTCTAACGACGGAGGGGTAAAAATATATGCCTCACATGATTGGGGAGTGGGTAGAGGAGTGTATGTGTGCAACGGATGCAGATTTGTGAAGCGACGTGACAATGACAGTGACGGATCGACCGGTCATGTCTGGGCAGCTGTGATGGATGCCGGTGGAGCTGTGATTAGTAAAGCCTTCCAAGGCCAGCCTGACAGGCTGTTGTAAGTGTACCAGAGCATGTTGAGTTTTTGTATCTGCGGGTGTGTGTGAGTGCTCCTGCAAATATAGGGGGAGAACTCCCTGAGGCATGCTCATAATAATCAACAGGTGATTAGCTGAATTTTAAATTTATGAATGAAATATATTTCTCTTTCAGGTACAATAATACAGTTAATGTTTTCATTTAATAATGCCACAGTCTTCAAATGGCCCCAGGACACGTATTCTTCATTTGTTATTCTCACTCAGAGTCAGTGAATAAAGCCCTGAAACCAGTAAAAATGTAATGTCTCACTCAAGGACTCTTCAGCAGGGGCGATGATTGCTAAAATACCTCATGAGACAGGTGCTCCGGTTAGAGGGTTGTCTCTCTAAACGCTGCCTCATGTTAGATCAGTGGTTGTCATCTAAAAGCTTTGCAAATGCATCAGTTGAGATTAACATGGTGAACATTTTTGAAACCCTGTGGCTTTCATGTTTATGCATAAAGTCACAGAGTAAATAAATACAGGTGCAGGGTGATAGTCTTCGTAGTTATACAGTTTAGGTTTTTGAAATATTTGTTTACACAAAGCCACATAAGATGAAAATTTTACTTGCAGCTTAGAGGAATTGTAGAAATTTGCTTTTCCCCTAAATGGGCAAAAAGTGCCTTTTGAATAATAGATTTATTGATAAGAGAGCCCAAAATCGAACATTTTAGCAACAAAAAGACGAAAATTTGGAAGGGTCAAGGTGAGGTTGTCAGACTTCTGGTGGTTATATTGTCCTGTGCAATAAATTCCTTGCAAATTATACTGTTTACTGTACAAAAAGTGTAAAAATTAAAATGAAGGATTGCCTCCGAGGATTTCAATTTCATCTGAACAGCTAGACAGCTGGAGCAACAGCAGCTGAGAAAATACTGCACTGAAACAAAGGATTTGTCCTACGTATACCACAACTAAAAAATTGCAGCTGCACAAATAGATAAACTTATGGGCTACTGGAAACACATGTTATATGGTTAGATGAGCAGAAACATTAGGCTTTCTGGCCATAATGATGTTTAATGAAGTCAAAGTTAGGCTTAATGCTGGGGGTCTGTTTCACTGTCATTGGTACTGCATAGCAACAGTGGATGCAGTCATGGATCGGGAGGGGAACTCAACCCCCCAAAAACAGATAGATACAGTAGTAAGAACAACACAAACTGCTTGTGCTGATCAAGAAACCCTACCCTTGGTACGGGATGGGTCCCTGCCTCTACTGGGTGACTTTGCATTTATATTTTTGTTTCTTGTAATGGCTGGATAGAGTAGGAAAAAGACAGAAAAAGAACAGCCCTCAATTTATTGCCATGTCTGCATCCCACCCATGGTAGTTTGTAAAGGCCAGGTGAGTACAGTTAACTTTGCTTGTTGTAACTGCTAGGTGCAACAGCAAGACAAAAAAAAAAAAAAAAGAATAGAAATGAAATCAATTTTACCTTCAGTTAATAAGGGAACATGGTTAGTAACTAGTATTAAAGTATTTTTGAGTAAATTGAAGTACTTATTGGTAAAATATGTGATCTCCTTTGCAATTGAAATGAACTATACTAATTTAATAAGCTATGCATGACAATGGACCATAACAATGGCTCGGACTATTGTTTTTTTGCTTTTGTCCAGCTCTTATGATGGTTGATGATAGGGATGAAATCATCATTTAAACACCAGTTCTGGCATTCTCGATGGATGCTATATGGATCATAATCCGAGGATTGATAATCCATAATACAAGCTGTCGAAATTAGTTTCCTCTATACAGTAGGAGGGCTGACTCCTACAGGCAGGGTGGGGAGCTCGAACAAATAGGGGAGAACAAAGTAGAGCTGCTGCTTTTCTGCATAAAAAGAAGATAAGATGGTTTAAATTCCAGATGGACCACTGGATGCCACCCTCTGGAGGTTTTTGTGGGAGTTCTGACTGAGGAGACCCTCTTGAAGACCCACAACTCTCTTGGGAGAGTATATACCCTGTTAAGCCAAGGATTGCTCCCTTTGGATGCCTAAGAATGAAATTGGGGATGTTGGTGAAGGAGGTACCTACATTATTAAAGTCTCCGCATCCAACCCTCGTTTTTGGAAGTCCTTTAAGTTAGATTTGTGACTAAAGACTAAACAGAGGTTAACTCAGACAAAACAATGCTGAGCACAGTTGTTAACACAGTTCTATACATTTATATTCACTGCGTGATTATCAAGCATCCTTTGTTGTAGGAGGCCAGCTTAAGGAGGTGAGGTGCTTTACCATTTAAAAGATTAATCTAAATAAAATTCAAACTACATCCCAAGAGATTCCTGCCACCAGTCTTCTATTGTTCCTCCAACTGCTGACAAAGACTTTCCTCATAATTTATGGCTTGCCAGTCACATTTTTAATGGAACAATGAGATGAGAAAGAGCTTTAAGAGACAGCAGATTCTTGATGGAATCTCACTGTGGTCCCAGTCTCTTCTTTTTCTGTAAGCATCTCCACAACAATTGCAAAGTCTTCTGCTTTACATTTATGTAGAAACAGCAAAAGAGTTCAGTGTTTCTGCGACTAATGATGTGGCAACTGACAGAAGTTCTTTCTTTATGCTTCATAAGCTTGAGTTTATCAACCATCCTCAAGCTGACATGACACCATTACTTCATAATTTTGTTTTCTCTGTGGCAAAGAGTTTCCAAAACTAATGTTTTTATTTGTTTATATTTATGACTCACTTTTTGGTTCACAAAGACCAAAAAAAAAAAAAAAAAAGTGAAAATAGAAAAACAAAAAAGGTTATTGTCAAGCAGAGTTTTTTCTAAACTTACTGGGGAGAGGAGTCCTGAATGATAAGCTTCAAAGATGCACTATTCCATTTAGGAGAGTTTGAGCAGCAGCATTTATCATTTGACTTTTAGAGCAAGGTTTCCTTCAAAGATTTACTGAACACTTATATTATGTTTGCTTGCAGATGGAGTAAATAGTTATGTTCTGACATATGGGATGGTTTATGAGATGTCTAACTCTAACAAAGTGTTTTGATAGCAAAAAACCATTAATAGTTTATGAAAATAACAAAGATTGGGATTTTTATTAGAGGAGAAAAGAATAATATAATAATAGTGACCACAGATCAACTCGTGGGTTTGGATTTTAATATAAGTGATTGTTAAAATCATGATGTAATAATATAAAATAGTATAAGCATATGCTTTAAAAACTTATTTAAACTGTAGTTTTTTTGACAAGGGTGTTCAACCCCTTTTTGCCAGAAAATTAATTGAATAAATCATAGTTAAGATATAAAGTACAAATTGTAAGATAGTACTGTAGTTTTAAACATATTAGAGGTATAAACAATATGCATTGTTCAGCAGGTTTTCTGCATAGAAATATATAGGAGTTTGGGAAAACACATGCTGTGTATATACAAGACTAAATATTTGTTTGTTACAGAAAATATCTTTTATTAGTCAGATCTAAGAAAATTCGGCAGCAGTGTATCCAGTCCAATCTATTCAGCTTCTTTTAAATGTGATTTTTTTTTTTATTGTAGACATTATTGCATGTTACACTCAAAGTATTCTCCAAAAAGTTGACAGGGTTTTTTTTTTTTTTTATCATAGATACAAACTGATGACAGTGCCCCATGAGTAAAATTGAATCATAGAGCAAAAATTACATTACAGAGGGGATGTTTTTCTATCCCTGCCACAATTTCCCTTCTGAAGTTAATTATTTAAACAATGATGTAAGTAGAAAAAATGTCGAGAGCAATAACCAAACTTCAACAACTAAGTGATTCATATTTTTCAGTTTATGAAACCTCCTGAAGAATTGATTAAACAGGGATAGTTGGATGCATTTGGTTGCTTTTTATAATACAGACGGGAGCAGGTTATGCTGGTTAGTCATTTTAACAGGGATGGATTATGTATATTTGTTTTTAGATGTCGTGATTTGAGGGGACTGAGTAAATTCACAAATGAATGACAGGATTTTATACCTTTTTTTTTTACAGTAGTATTGAAAATGTTTGGATGCTTATTCTAAACATTTTCTTCTAAATGTGTCCCAAAAAATATGATCTTGTGTCTCATATGTCAAATCTCTTATATTATTTTTAAGTGTTTGGTTTTCGGTTGCAGTTATGTTTTAATAATTTTCCTGCTGTGTTTTCTAACCTGTGGCCGTTCTGTTCATTTCTTTGTATTTATTTTCATAGTTTATTCTTTTAGACTTTTCCCTTGATGTTATGTCTGTGTCTTAGTTCAGCTCCATCTATGTCTTTTAGTCTTCCTCCCTGAGTGTCAGCGCTCCACTGATTAACACACCTGCATCCAATGTAATTTCCCTTCCCCTCTATCAGGCGAGATCACTGGCTCTCATTTTTCTTTGCTGAATTCAGATAATTTCTCACTTTCTCTTTTTGCTATATATTATTTGCCACTTTGGCTGCCTGTATTTCTGCCTCTGTCCCTTAGGTCTTTTTCTTATCAACAAATGTGACATATACAAAATGCAGGCTTAAAAGCCAACAATGCTTGTTTTAGATGGTTTAGAATGCAAATATAACTTTCAAGCAGACCTAAATAACCACCATCCCTATGGTGAAAATAATCAGTTTCACCATAGGGATCCTTTTTAAATGTGAGGTGTTTAGCAGGTACAGTAAGCCCCATATTTCAGTTTTGGTGTAAACATCAATTCTTATGTTTTTCCAACTGCTTCACCCCTCTTACCTTTCAGAACACTAAGTCTAATCCACTGGCTGAACACCACATCATTAAGGTATACTTCACAGATGTAGAGGCCTCCATCCTTTAATGCAGGTGTGAGTAGGAAGGAGAAGTTTCCAGCGTTGGGGTCATAGGGCGGACCAGCTAGCTGGAGTGTGTTGCTCTGCTTTGAGGTGGAACTCCTCCAACGGTCATACTGGTACACTAGCTTCATCATGTTGTGATTCTTTGCATCTGGTCGAAGCCAATGTAGCGTGACGAAGTCGCCCTCGATGCTGGGGCAGGTCAGCAGAAGGGATTTATTAGCCTGAGTGGCAGTAGAAATCATTTCGCCTGCAAGCAAGGGAAAGAAACGGAGGGGAGAATATTATAGTTCACAAAGACTGGCTGATTAGCGGTTCTGAGCAAAAGGTTGATAACAAGGAGGTTAAGACAGGAAATAAACAGAATTGCCAAAGATTAATGAAATGAAGGCAAAAACCCACAGCAATTAGGATTAAGTTTTTATAAGCTGAGAATCACCTCTGACCTTCAGCCCCACCTGATTAGCAGGTAGCTGACAAAGGACTTTCAAGGTGCTTCTGTTGGAGTTACTTACTGTGTATAATATTGGTGAATGAGGCCACGCTGTTCGCTAAAAAGAGAGAGGAAGAACAATAAAAAAGGGAAAGGAACAAATAATGAATAATATATAAACATAGCAGCTCTATTATTCAGAGTAAGAATTCTAGTGCAGATCAAAAACACGCTTCGGAATCTCAAAACCCTTTTATGAAGTAAATACTTTAAGAAACAGGATTCCTGAAAAGATAATGCTTCTGCTCCTCTACTTTCTGGGTTTGAAGCTTGTTTTCATTAAAATAAAATACAGTTGTACGATTTTCATCCTGCAGCTCTCTCTCTCACCATCAACTGTCACATCCACATTTGCAGCCAGAACACCAGTGGAGTTTCCCCAGAGGTGGACCGTACAGGTGTAAGTCCCAGCATCACTGATCTGGACCTGCGGCACTTTAGTCACTGTGCCTGAGTCCGACCACTTCTCTGTCTTCATGGGAAGGCCGCCAGGTGCCGTCCAGGCAATTTTGGAGACAGAAATGTCAGGATTGATTCGGGCGAACAGCCGCAGGGTGCTGTACTGACGGACAGGCACAGCAGGGAAGAAGCCAACTGCAGAATGAACACACAAAACCAGCAACAGAAAAAAAAAATTAAATGCAAAATATACTAACTTTTAATTCTTGTATTTATTTTTTCATAGCGCATCAAAAGTAGAGCAGATAAAAAAGGCCTTAATCTCCTTGAATTTTTTTTTAGATTAGTCTAAATTGGGTTTAAAATATTCATCCTCCAAAGACATTAAGATCTACAAAGATAATCAAAAATCTCTTTTTTTATTTTATATTTGTTAGATTTTGTGAAGTTAAGATGAATAACTATTTTTCATCTGTGATGCACAACTATCACAAAATACATTTATTCTTGTGATGAAAATTATTCCATCAGAGATGCACAGACTTTTTGGTTGAACAATTGTGAACATTTACAAGGTCAGAGTATCTAAAGTGCAGGAAGACTTGTATACATGTGATAGTTGTGCACTTAATTAAGAAGTACATGAGCACAACGACCAAAACAAATATTTCAACTGAGAAAATTATTGCTGCAACGATACATTAATGTGTTGCAGCTCACTGAAATTCAGCATAAAACATTTAGAACCAGAGACTTAAAAAGGAAGGAATATCACAAAATAATTTGTGAAACATTAAAATGAATTAAAATTAGAAATAAAACTATGAATAAAAATTTAAGCCTTCTTATAATTGCCCTCCATAGTACAAAATATCCAGAAAAAACTCAGGGTTCATTGCTTTTTTTTATGCTTTTGTAACATTTTCATGTTATAACCTTTAATGTATTTTGTTCGGACTGCGTGAAGCACAAACAATTATACAGCAAGTAATGCTCAAGTAGAGAGAGTATTTTTTATAACAACAAAAAAATCTAGAAAAGTGGGGTGTGCAGCTTATTCAGATTCCAGACGTATTTGCACCTGAATAAAACAGAATACAACCAATTGGTCTTACAAGTGAACAAACCAATAGTCCTTCTGTGTGTAATTTAATCACACATAGGATTTTAGAGAACTTTTGTGAACAAGAAGAATCATTAAGACCAACAGTTTAAACACAGCAAACAGGCCAGAAATGTTTATTTAAAACATTTGGAAACAATTAAGATGTAAAATATGTTGTCTTATAAACAGTGGAGAAATAGTAGATATAAGACTGACTAAATGTTAATTATTTAAAGAACTGCTAAAACTGCCAAAGTAAGAAAGTTTTACTTCTGCGGATATAAGCTGGAGGGAACATTAATGCGGAAGTTGGTACACTCTAGTAATCTGACCTTCATGATAAAGTGGCAGGAAGGAAGTCATTAGAAGACCAGTTTACCAAAAGACATTTAAGAGTGACAGCAAACTTGCGGAAAGAGGCACTCTGGTTAGATGAGACTAAAACTGTTTGCATGACAGCCTGAACCCATCATGCCCTATGTGGAATGATGGAAGAAGAATCAAGCTTTGGGGATGTTTATTTTTCAGCAGATAGAAATTGGGATAGTATTGATAGGAAGCCGGGATAAGCTAAGTTCAAGGCAATCCTGGATAAACAAAACTCCAAGTTTTCCATCCAGCAGGACAATAATCCTAAACACAGAGCTGTAAGATAATGGTTTAGAACTTCACAATTGTGCTGTTAAAACTGGCTGAATTAGCCTTCTTCAACCTTAGCCTGACGCAGGAGACTGTTCCAGTGATGTGGAAGACCTCCTGCCTTGTTCCAGTACCAAAACAACTCAGCCAACAGTCCTTAATGACTATAGACTGTTACCCAGGTCCAGATGGACGAACAAGCAGCTATCAGGAGCCCCTGCAGGCTGATTATCACCGTGGAGTTGAAGATGCAATCATACACCTGCTTCAACAAACCTACTGTCTGTCAGGTTTCTGTTTTTCTTTTGAGTATCCAGTTTTACTTTGCTCCTTGTTTTCTATTTGTAGTGGGTTAATTCTTAGTTTATCGAGTTCTTTGATTCTTTTCTCAGATACTGTCTTAGTTTTGGTTCTGTTATATTTTTCTTTTTAGTGTTCAGTCTTGCTTTACGCATTGTTTTCTAGTGTTAGTGGTTTTATTTTTATTTTGCTGGGTTCTTTGGTTTTTTCCAAGTTCCGGCCCAAGCCGGGGTCCGGTAAAATTTTCTTTTGAGTGTTTAGTTTTCTTTTCTCCATGTTTTATAGTCCTAGTAATTATAATTATTTTGTTGTTATTTCCAGTCTTCCAGGTTTCTTTTTGCTCTCGGCTGCCCTCTTATGTTCTCCTTCTTCCCTAGCTCTTTCCCTGTTTTGTTCTGTGCACACCTGCTCCCAGTTTCCTCATTAGCCCTCTCTTTGTCTCAGTCTCCTTTAAAAACCTCTTCTCTTCAGTTCCTCTTTGCTGGGTCCTCATCATACACCGCCCAACTTCGTTTCTCTGAGCCTTCCTCCTCGAGTTTTTGATTCCCTGATGTCTCCATGGTTTTCTGGTTTGTTTTCTACTTATTTTTCTTATGTTTTGAATTTTGGATTTCTGGTTTCTTGTTTGTTTGGACTTTGTTTTTTCAGTTACTCTTCATTAAATCTACCCTAAATTCACCTCTGCCTGCCGGCCTTTGCTTTTGGGTTAACTAACCATAGCCAAATCGTGACACTGTCATTTAAACAAGGCAGACAGCACTCAGCTACGGTCCACAACAATTGTCTTGATCAAAGTCTACCTGACAAACCAATCCCAGCTTGTAAGACAAACATCAAACTGTCAGATTATATAGTCAGCAGCATAGGAGTACCACAGAGGATGGTATTCACAGCATTCCTTTTTACTCTGTACGGCCTTAACTATTGTACAAAACAGAGTTCATTTACAGAAATACTCGGATAACTGCAGTGGTCTGGCACATTAGAAGTGGACAAGAGCTAAGTACAGAGAGATACTGAACCGCTTTGTAGCGTGATGTTGAGCATTACCTGATCCTGTATGGCACATATGTCAAAGTCATGTGTGCCATATAGGATCTGGCCTGCAATTTGTTTATCCATTGCCCTCTGGATGATATTTAATTACCATTAGAACCGGCCCACAGGCAACTGCCGCTTGTGCACGCTGCTGTGAGTTTGCGGGCTATCGTTGCATTGTGGGGAATGTAGTGTTGGTGCAGTTGTGTTGCAGCACTACATTCCCAGGGGAAAACAAGATTGTGTTTTTATTTTATTTGAATGTTTTTGTTGTGATTTGCATGTTTGGATTGTTTTGGTCTTTGCTTTTCCCCCTTTAACAATTTAACAATCCCGGTATTCTGTGCCTGGCGTGCGGATCCCACCTGCCCCTCGCTCAGGAGCATGTCCGTCTATCACCTGCAGGATCAGCTCCCCTCTCCATACATCCAGGCTCCTTTTATTTTGACTTCAATCAGCCTCTGCTGACACCTGTAGTCTTTTTGATTCTGCTGTCCTTTTTAGTATTGCTCTGCTTTTTGTTTAATAAATTCCTTTTTAAAGAACCTCTGGCTGAATTCTGGATCCGCTGCCGTGATTCATCACAACATTGTTTTACATTTCTTTGTACAAGATGTGATTTTTCTTTGGAGGAAGTATTGTTTTGTCTGTGTACCATAGATTTTTGTATTTTATTTATTCATATTTTTCAGTTGAATCGACTCAGGGAAAAATGCAGACAAGAGCCATGAGAGAGAATACAACTGATTTAAATGTTTTTCTTTTCTTATTTTTCTATTTGAAAGCAGTGATTGGTAGGATCATAGAGCAGCACAGTAATGCATTTCTGGTTTATAATGCTTGCACTTTCCTTTATGTATTTATCTTAATAAGTTTCTTAATATATTGAAAATGTATTGATATTAATATTTTGTTTTAAAAAAAACAGTGTGTTAGGTTTTGGATTAATAGGCTATGTTCATTTCAATATGTTTTAATAAACAGTTAACCAGTCCGGCCCTCGGCTTGTAGCACATATGTTTTTTTGGCCCTCTGTGAATTTGACTTTGACATTCCTGCTGTATAGTAACATAACGAGGGAGATGATTGCAGATAGCAGAAGAAATTTGAACAAGATGAATTCTATTAACATCACTGGATAGAAAGTGGAGCTGGTAGATGAGTATAAATACTTTGGTTTTCACCTGGACAACAAACTCAATTGGAGACACAACTGTGAAGCTGTCTACAAGAAGGGACAGAGCAGACTGTACTTCTTAAGGAACCGTAGGTCCTTCATTGTTTGTAAAAAGGTGCTGCATATCTGCTATAACTATTGTGGAGAACGTGATCTCCCTTTCTGAGGTAAAATCATCAGAGAATGTTTTTGATAAACTTTATATAATATAATAAACAAGGCTCCCTCTGTTTTGGGAACTCTAGTGGAACCTATGGAGATACTTTTACAAAAACAAAAAACATAAAGGACACCTGTTACCATCTCATTCAGAAGACTGTTAAACAACAACAGTGCTCTCAGTCAGAGGATTCTCCAATTCCTGTGTAAGACAGACCGCTACAGAAGATCCTTCCTGCCCACAGCCATCAACATCTACAACAACTCATTGAAAAAAAGTTATGTTATGGCATTTTTTTTATTTCCCTTCTAGATACCAAAAGTGAAACAATTTCCCAATTAAAACAGGCAAAAAATGTCAGTGTCTAAGTATAGATCCTTTTCACCGATGAATCTGCAATTGTAATTGCATCAAAAGTAGACCAATATTTTTTGCTTTCTCGCCATTTAAAAGAAAGTTAATAATCAGCTATGATAGTCAGTTATGCTTAAATAATTATAGCGATAAACAAAGTTAATAACTTTAACAGAGAGAAAAGTGTATACAAATTCAATTTCTCATTCTACTAAAAAAGGGGTGTCTTAAAATGTGACTTAAAGTGTGTAAGTTCTTTCATAAACAGCGACTTAACGAGTCTTAATAGGGGGAAAATACTGGTATGTGCTTTTAAAATTAAAAGACCCATCATGTGGGAAATGATGCAGTTTCTACTGTTAACAGCTTCTCACATGCATATAAGTTATCAGTTTCCTACCTGTTAGAACTTCTAAAAGGAAAATCCTTTGTTTGACTTTCTTCTTTTGTTTCTTTATGAGGCATGAGTAGAGTCCTCCGTCCTCCGCTTTGGGTGATACGAACAGTGAGAAATTCCCCGTGTTCTGAAAGTTGTCGTCAGTCAGTCGGATGGATGCCTTGGAGGCTCCTCCGCAAAACTTACTCTTCTCACTGGCAGAGAGAATCAGCTTCCACTCATCCGCATCCACCGACTTTACCATCCAGTTAATGGATACGTCACCTCTCAGTCTGGCACCGGAGCAGACCAAGGTGGTGGATGTGTTTTCTTCAACAATTACAACTTCATCCCAGTCTGAGGAGGAGAGAGAATGTTTTACAGAAAAAAAGTCCAAACAAGAGAGTCAGTTTTGGTGTTGCACCTTACAAAAATAAACATAAACTCTTTATGTTTTCTCTGCTACAAACCTACTTTATTTGTGTTTGCCAAAATCCAATCTAGTGCAACCAGCTTGGAAGTAGTTTTGCTCAAAGGGGGTTAAAATTGAACTGAAGAGCATGAATGCAAACCTACATATGTGAAATAACAGTAGCAGTGCAACTGCCGCCCAGTCAAACATGATGGTAGTGCTATCATGGTATGCTTTATTCAGCTGAGACAAGGAAGGAAAGTTGGCAGTATTATGAGTTTAGGAATTCTACTAAATTACAGTATTAAATTTTTACTTGTTTGCTAAACTTTAAATTACATTTTATTGCAGTTGAATCTGTGATTTGCAGTAATTAAATAAAAGGCTTTATTGTCATTCTAATGTACATTCAATGTTTTGATTAGCAGCATTGCTTTAGCACCATTTTAATTCAACATTAAAAGAACATTGAGCCTTTAACTAAAAAGCCAACTAAAAAGATGGTTTTCCAACATTCAGAACAAAAACTGAAATAAAGTTTTTCTAGACAACACCAATCTGACTGAGCTTTAGCTAAATGTGAAACAAATTCATTCTTAAATAAAAAAAAAACTGATAAAGATATACCCTAAAAATCCTACATCTGGAAGTATTTCTAAAAAAGTATTGACTCATGGGAAATGAATATAAAATGTAGAAATCACCTTTCAAATGCAGTATTTGCAAAATAAGAAAATCTAAACATATGTTTAGATACAATTGTTTTTCACTTCACTTCGACTTTGTATTGATCTATTATGAGATATCCTAATAAGATAATTGATGTTTGTGGTTGTAACATAGCTTTTTGGGAAAATTAAATTCCAATTATGTTCTATTGTAAGTATGATGACTATGTTAGATAACTGTCCAATCAGGATTGTAAAAGCTGGACTCAATGACACAGACTGAAAAAAGCTGTCCTTGAGCTTAGCCTATCCAGCATTCATCTCATAAACATAAAATTGATCCACTGGAACAAAGATACACACTCATCCACATTCAGGACTTATCACTAAGATAAAGCAATATCTGGTAAAACGGGGACCGTTCAATATGCAAACAAAGTTTCAACTGCAGGATAAATATCTGCTGAAACATACCTGTATGTGAGCTGATGACATTAGAGGAATAAAATACAAAATAAGAGGCAAGAATATACCATAAAAACAAAGACTCCATCACACACTGGAAGAAAAACAATCTCACTGCAGCCGCTATTTCTCCAAAACTTGTGACCTTTCTTAGTTTTCCTTCAGAAAGCCAGGGATTTTGTTCAGCTTCAACATTGGTGATCCTCAACTGATGTGGTAAAAAAGTTAAGTCGTGCATTTTATAGACCCAGAGGAAATGTGGCATCTAACACTGGTATAATCAGCAGGAAAGGAGCTTGACAATTCCAGTTGTGTCTCTCTGTGTTTGCAACTGATAAAGTAAAGTTCCGGTTAAATATACTACATGCAAACATCATAAATAGAGAGCTTAATGACATTTATTCATGCTAAAGCAAAATAACCAAGAATTTGGTTGTAGACTCTGGGATCATTGCATTTGAAGGTCTGTTTTTAGTAAGCTGCATCTGACAATGTTTTTTAGAGTTTGGCAGATCCTTTTATTTCAGACTTTTTTATCAGTCAGTGGAGTTGAATCCAATTTTGTGGTTTATAGTCCAAATATTTCCAACCAGCAGAGGGTCAGCACGCTCAGAAGACTATTTGAAAAGGTTAATAATACACTAGCTAAATCATTGATCAGCCAACTGAAGAAACTTTAGGGTCAATCATTTTCATTTTCTTCCACTTCCTAGTAAAACAGCCCCAGCACCTGTTTATACAAAGATAGCTCTTAATAATAACATTAAGTCCTTTTGATGCTGAGTTCCTCACCTTTCTAACCCAAATAAACTTTTTCCCACAATGGCAAAACAATGCAACATTTTGATCTGATCATTGAACCTTAATGAAAACATTGTCTTTTTAAAACAGAAAGGGAATGAAGCTTTCCTGAGTGTGGATAGTAGCATTAATGTTTTAGTATCCATTCCCTTTGGTGGTTCTTTATTCATCCTAGACATCTGAAGCAATGCACTGACTGCAAAAATCCAAAAGGCAACAACTGATGCATGCAATATACAGTATTTTAGCCCCAAAATTAATAAAATTAGAAAAATTAGACAACTATATATCTGCAGATGGTAGTGCAATTAACTTAGCTATGTGCAGATGGCAGTGTGGTGAAAGATAGCATACAGATGGTAGTGCAATGACGACTGTTGGAAATTTACAATGGTATCAAAGTTTTCTGTTGGAGTCGGAGCATCTGTTAAATGTTGTGTCTGTATGAGTTTACATAACAAGACATAACCTTTGCATGTATATATAACAAAAGTTATATATAATTTGCTCAAAAGTTACATTTTTAGCTTTTAATGCATATCATATGTATCAAACTCAAGGCCTGCGGGGCAAATCCAGTCTGCCACAGCGATAAACTTGAACAAAGAAAAAACTAACAGAGCAGTGTGCTCTTTGTAAATGAAATGATTAAATAAAAAGTTTAATTTACAGCTGTAATTTTTCTCTGATCTGCACAAGCTCAGATTTGTATAAACATTATCAGCACATTCATGCAAAACTGGCTGCATATCTGACAACTAAAGGGATGAAAACATTGCTGGTTTTATTGATTGCTAAGATAAAAGTTCCAATTGATTATGATTAAAATCATTAAAACCTTATTTGATCACCTCAGAATTTCATGCTAAAAAGAGCACTAAGCAATCGTTTAGACTTTTTAACTGCACAAAAGCGACTTTTTAAAGATGTTTCCATCTTCACTGCAGACAGAAGGAAGCATGACTTTTTGTCTCCTTGCTAAATCTGAGCTGGATAAGAGTGATGATCAAACTGCATATGTCTGGACCACTCTTCTTATCAGAAAGATTGACCAACATTCTAATTAGTTGGTTTCCTGTTGGAGACACAACTTTGAAGAATAATCTAAAAATGCCCAAGAGGATGTGAGTCTGGAGATATTTTAGAAGTTAAAGTTGGACTGACTTATCCCTTCCAAAACCATTTTGGTTTAACTGATATGCATTTGGGATTAACTTCTCCTGGTTGTGTCTATCTTTAACAATCCAGGAAACTATATGATTGAAGCAGCATGTTGTTAAAACACAACCATCTTTGGGACAAAATTGGGACATTTGCCAAAAAGGATGTTTGAATAAGTTTGATGGAGTCAAGGTGGTTTTGACCTTAGAAATTGACTGGCTCAAGTATTATTACCCTACAAATCAGCAAAGACCACACATTTCTAGTGTAATGCTTGACTCTTAAGAATACTGAGTCAGCAGTGTGTTATATTATGCAGACTGTGAGCCAAACCTAAATGCAGACAGGTCCTCAGAATAATTATGATCAGGCCTTTGATGATAAAAGTAGAAAGCACACAGGTCTGAAACAGAGAACAGGCCACATACAAAGACATCATTATAATGGAAGAGTGTGGTAAGTAACATTAAAGATCAGGGGACTAAATAATGATGCTGGGATGAAAATACTAATTCAATTCAATTAATAATTACTTTATGAATCCCAAACGGAAATGAAACCTTTCAGTAACTCAAGAGCATTTTTTCAAAGGGTTCTTATGGGTGTTGATAACTGCTGGCAGGAAGGATCTTCTGTAGTGGTCAGTCTTGCACCATATCTGGAGAAGCCTCTGACTGAAGACACTCTGATGTTGTTTTAGAATCTTCTGAAGAAGATGTTGTCCATAATGTTCTTCACTATATGAAGAATTATTCTTTTTGAAATTATCTAAATACACTCTGGAGGAGTTCCTACAACAGAGCCAGACTTACTTATTAGCTTGTTAAACTTATTTAAGACATTTTCTCTGATGCTGGATTCTCCTCATTCCCTCCTGAAGTTTTGTGTTACCTTAAGTTCTGGTTCATGTGTTCCCTGGTCGTTATTTCTTGATTAATGCTTCTGTTGCCACCACCCTCATCATTAAATCTGGAAGAAACCATCTCTGCCTCCTTCTCTCCATTTGGGTCCTCTACAAACCTCCAGCTGTCAACTTGACAGCTTCTTGTCCATCTTTGATGCACCCAATGCAGGTGAACGGACTCTGTGTGGTACTGGAAGTCAGAGGTGTACAGAGTAAAAAGGAAATGTGCTAGTACTGTCCCCTGTGTTGCTCCCCCTGTACTGCTGACTATTTAGACAACTGACCCTTCAGTCTCACAAACTGTGGTCTGATTGTCAGGTAGCCTTCAATCCAAGAACGTACAAGACAGTTACCAACACTGAGCAATTACTTTTTAACTATAATTATGAAAACATAGAAATTAACTAAACATCTAAACATGGAAAAATTGGTAGATCATACATAAACAAGGCAATGATGGAAATAAAAGAAAACCAGAAACAAAAACAAATCATAACACAAAACACGTAACAGGTAGTGACAACATCATGAGTTTGTCACCCTGGTACATTACACAAAGTGATACGCATAGAAAATATGGAGAGTTTCCTCATATTCTTCAACATCACCTTAAATCAACAATTACATGGTTTACCCTTTTGATGAAAGTAGGTAATCCAACATGGCAATAGTCCCAGCATGGTTAGTGTCTGTAATCCAACCAACTTTTGGATCATCTACAATCTCTGATTAAACTTGGAGTTAGACATGCCATCATATACATTCCAGAGAACTGACTGGCAACAATAAAGGTGAATGTGAGGGATTGCTGTCGAGTCAATGACTCAATCAGCAGTTTTTTCTTAGATAGAAAACTTTAAAGCCATAAGACTGTATGTTCTAATTGTCTCTTTAAAGTGCCTATAAGGTGAATTGGCACTATATAAATAAACTGAAATGAATTAAATTGGTTTCCTAGCAATTCCCCTAAGAATATTTAATTAAATTTAATAATAGAAAACTTTAAAGCCATAAGACTGTATGTTCTGATTAAATTGTCTCTGTAAACTGCCCTATAAGGTGAATTGGCACTATATAAATAAACTGAAATGTATTAAATTGGTTTCTCAGCAATTACCCTAAGAATATTTAATTACATTTAATAAAGGTGTAAAAATACTTAATTTTGACCCTATGTGCTTAAAAGAACATCTAAGTCTAAACCTGGACACCAAATTGCTGTTTTTAAAAATGAGTAAAGTTGAATGTTCTATATTTATTTAATGCTGAAAATAAAACCCACACGTGTGTATTTTTGGTTGTGTGAAATGTTAAGGTCTTTAAAATAAATATGTATTCTTTTTCTATTTTTTCAAAACTTTGAAGCCTCAAATCTCCAAAAATAACATTTGACCCTATCAGTGAGATTAAAGAAAGCCAAAAGGCACGTGTTAAATAGAGAGGTGCAACAGAAAGTGAGAGGCTGAAAGATGAAAACTGAAAGACATAGAGAGTTAAGGTTGGTACGGGTACACAGCAACCCCTGGGCAACATGTCTTTACATCCTGTAATTGTCTTCAATTAAGCTAAAGGTATTATCAGCTCCTCAGAGCACTATTACAGATTTTTTCATAATTACCAGTGGGGGTGTGGGGCTGTATGGAGAGATTGAAAAGGAAGGAAAGTAGATATGTATTGTGGGTGAGTAATGACAGAAAAATAGGCAAAAAAAGGAAGAATGGGAGGAAGGAGTAACTCACAAGGAGTACTGATGCAAAATGAGAAACAGAGGGGAGAGGAGAAGTGTGAAAGGGTTTATGAAGGGACCAGTTTAACTTCAAAGGAGTCATAGCAAGGAACTGATCCAGTGCCCCCGTCTCCTTCTCCTCCTATATGAGTAAATAATCACCATCAGCCTTGGTTCAGTCTAATGAATCCACCACCAATGAGCTAATATCTGGGGGGGGGGTATGGCATACAGTAAAATTGGTGGTGGGAAAATAGAAAGTGTGAAGGTCAATTTAGTATGGGTATGAAAATGGATGAATGTGTGGAGGAACAGAAATAAAATCCTTCATTTCGTGGCCACAGTCTTTAAAGCTCCTTATTCTACCATGAATACATACAATTTAGCATTAGCAGCAATGCAATTGGGGCTGAGGGTGGTGGTGCTGACAGTGATGGGGGGGTCTTTACAAGCTGCATTGCCAGAAGGATGCTGCAAGTTTTATCATTCTCACAGCAAAATGTCTTTGCCAATTAAACCACACAACTGTTTGTCTGAATGACAGTTGCTGCACAATCTATGGGTGGGTTAGGAGAGGCGAGCAAACTCAAATTATGCTCCTTTTTCACAGGCTTATGAATCTATAGAAGTAGAAAATATCAACTCAAAGTTTGGTGTATGGGTGAGCAGAACATAAGGTGACCTCTGATTATTATCTGAGACTTTCAAATTTGCACATCAGGAACACTCTCTAGACACAAGCTGCAGAGGAAGTGGGAAATAAGAGCAGAACAGAGAAAGGCTTTCAGAGCTCTTTAAAAAAGGGGACTTGCAGAGATGTAATTACATTGGCTGTAAAACACATGGGTATAAGGATTAGACCTAAACCAGATAATGCTTCTGTCATGCAACACCACATAAAAATGAATATTGTAGAGCATATATCAGGCATAAAATCTGTTCTATATTATTGATAATTTATTAAAAATGCTATACAATGGCTAATTTAAAAATAAACTTTTAGATTTTGGGAATAATCCAAACATGTAAATATGTTGATGTTGGTTTGGGTAATCCTAAGGCACACATTTTATTATGGGCTGCATGTGTATGATAATCTTAACTTAGAAAAAGCTTATATAATAGAATGTAGGTTTATCTCTATTTTTAGGTTGTTTAAGATGTTAAAGCTAGCTAGTTGTGATTCTTACCACTAAAGTAATCGTTAGCTCCCTCATTTTATCCAGATCTGCATACTTATAACCATAATATTAAGGAACTTAAGAGATGTTTACTTAATATGGAAAAAAAGTCTACTGCTGTATAGACCGACCTTTCGTAAAACAAGAGCAGTGTATTTCTTCACATAAACAGATGAGAATAACAGCAGTCCAAGATTAATTTTTAAATACAGTTGCCCAACTCACACAGAGCCATAGTTATATTGAGCTGTCAATTCCAAGGTCAGAGGATACAACTAGAAAATTGATAATCAATCGCTGGCTTAGAGTGTCCTGGTGCCAAATCCACCGATAGATGTCCTAATTAGTGTTGCAATTAGGACCTGCCGGATACCAGTATTGGGCAGGGCCCCAATATTGCACTAAAACGGTGGTATCGGCATCGGTGAGTACCGACAAATAGGGTAGCGATACCATTCTGAGAGCCAAAAGTTTATTCAACTATTGTCACCCATGTCAATTAGGAAATAAAAAGTTCTACTGGATTCACTTTGTATTAGTCTTTTTCCTGCTTAACAAAGGTAGGCTGCAGCTTGAAAAAGCCATGATGGCAATTATTTTACATCCAAGTAGTATGCAGTTCTTCATACACACACACACACACACACACACACAGACACACACACACACACACACACACACACACACACACACACACACATCAATTTAAAACAGATAGTATTGGTATGGTATCAGTATTGGCCAATAGTGCAAAGCCACGTATCAGGTATCAGTATTGGGGCCAAAAAAAGCTATTGGCACAATACTAGTCCTAATGCTTGAACATGCTGCTCATTATAAACAATCCATGACTTCCATGACCCCTCGATGTGTCAGTGTTGTTCCCCAAATGGGTGTTGAAGCCCATAGGCAGAATGATGGAATCCTCCCTTCCCCAAGGCGCAGGAATGTGACCCTCTCATTCATCGGGGTGAATTTCAGTACAAAATGGCTGAGCTGGGGAGAGACAAGCAGACCCATCCCAACCCTCTGCTTATCCACAAAGATTTTCTCCGCAGTAGAAAGTAGTCCAGCCTCTCTCATCTCCTGCACAGCCTCTACTTTCAGACTAGTCTTAAAACTTCCCTTTTTGATAAAGCTTATTGTTAGAGTGACTTAGGTTATCCTGAGCTATCTCTATAGTAATGCTGAAATAGGCTTGTGATGCCAGAGGAAATAGGGACCACTTTTCAGCATTTTGCTTCATTCTATTTCTGTTCTTTAAATCTACATTTTTTTTCCAACCAATAAATGTTTGTTCCACCTACTTTTTCTCATCAGAAACTTAATGTAATGTGACTACAGTGGCGCTCTGTTTAGCTGTGACACCATCCTAGAGGAAGGCATCAGCTGGACTCCTGCTGTCAACAGCTTCAATTAAAGTGTTGACCATGTTTTTCTGTGCTTAGCCCTGTTTCTCTCCAAGACAGAGAAACAATATTGGTTCAGCATTTACTGTCACTAGCTCTATTAGCTCTCTTTATTTGCTTTAGATTAAAACTGGCTAAAAGAGACCTTATAATTCAGCCGATGCATGAAGTAAGCATTCAAAGAATTTATGTAAAAGTAAACTAGTATTACTAGGAACAGGAACTGACTGGAACTGGAATCTCCGTAGGGAGGAGAACTTAGTACTGTTAAAGGTGCACAAATGAAAGCCACTAATACTCTCAGAATCCGGGGGGTTGTGCTGCCTCTGATGATTGATCCCCATGGCTCTGTTTGGATGAGTTTGGATCACTTATTGACTGTTTTAAATCTTAAAAAGGGTTGTGTACAAAGAAGCAGTCAACAGGGATGGGGATGAGATGGGAAGTCCAGAATCCAGGTGAAAGAATCGGTAAGAGGTAGAATCCTGACCTGAAACACAGGCTGATTACCCCAATACCAAGTTGCTTTAATGTATAATTTCATGCAAAGGGAGCCTCCACCAACTATTCTTATTTGCTGCAAGATATAATCATGAAACATTATCTGAAAAAAAAAACTTTAGATGAGTTTCAGCTTTAAATTACATTTCTGATAGAATATCCTTTGAAATAAATGGTTTACTGAGATCTACTTTTGACCTGGAGAGAAGTTAAAGTCTATGGAAATGCAAATTGTTATATTAATGTTGTGAATCAGTTAGTTTCATTTTGTGGAGTCAGTAAATAGATGCAAGAACCATTTTTTTTCCTTTTTTTGTGACTGACTGATCTGACTTTGTGTTGCTTCCCAGATTCCTTAATGGGTGTGTATAGATTTCGAGGGGCATAATTTATATCAGAGGGGCAATTGTGTGCCTTTTTGAAGAAGCAAGCAGCAGGGGGCGCAATAATCCCCTGTTTCATCGTTCGTCCATGAAAGACTTTAATAGAAGACAAAGTCATTTCTGGTGTGGATGTGTTTTCTGGGTGTGATGACATTTACATGGGATAGTTTGAAGTGAGCGTTTAGAATCAAAAGAAAAACGCATCTTTATAAAAAAAAAATGCATCCATGAAAATGTTTAAATAGGTTTAAGATCCAATTTTTTATTATGTGTGCGAAATAGATTATAAATCCCCCATGAGGCCAATATAAACTACATTTTCCCGAACAAATAAATGCAAGACCACTTGAAAGAACACCTGCTGATCAGTTTAGGTGCCATTCCAAGTGAAAGCTGTCATCCAAGTTGAGGTATATGTAAAAAGAATGCTTGAGGCAATTTCAACAAGTTCCCGTGTGCTTCCCTCTTCCTGCATTTGATCCTGCGGTCACTAAGACCTAATTGTTTTTTTTTTTTCAGGGACGGCTGTCTGTGACGCCTCTCTGATGACATCACCCAGTCATTCCCACATACACACGCACACACACTAGTGCGCTCTCAGAGACCAGTTGCGAAGCAGAGACGCGGTGAAGCACCTCATTACATCCTGAGCACCAGCTGCTGCTGCGAGGGGAAATATTCACCTGTGACGAACTCACACGGATTTTAAAAATTCATTTAGACCAAAAGTAAACGGAGGCTCGTCACTCGACTGACATTAATTAAAAGTTTTTTTTTTTTATTTGCCTTCAGTGACACAGACTTTCTGATCAACATTCCATATTTTCTAAAGGTGTTTCATCTGTTTTAAATTGTTCTGGAGAGACTGTGCGCTTTTAAGAGGACCATAATGGCGAGGTTTTACGCCCGAAGTGTGTGCGTAAAAATGATCGGACTGCTCTGCGTTGCGGCGTCGATACTGACCCAACACGGTAAGAAACTATTTCCATTTGAATAGATTTTAGTTCTATTGGTATTTTCTGACACATAAACCACCTGTCCGGGTGATGACACGCTTTGACGCAGGTAGTGCCAAAGCGCTCATTTTAACTACTTTTATATATTTCGGAAAGTTTAGTTAAAAAAAAAACTTGAAAAACATCAGGTCGTATTGTGTAATCAGTATCCTGATTTCCGGAATGTTGCGGAGTTTTCGGTCATTGGTCCTTGACCTGAGTTTCGGTGGTGACTCAACGCCATTTTCATTCTCCTCTAAGGTGTGGCTCCGCTGTGAAACAGGTGTTCTGGGTGCGCGCGACTATCAATCCCACATCACCACTCCTGCCTTTCCTGCTTCTTTCCCCCTCTTTCCGCACTTTATAATCTATTAGTTACACTTCAGTAGAGTAAAAATGGAAGGGAGACAACCCTTCAGATAAAAATGGAGAGAGTTTCACCTACAAGACAAGTGGTTTAAAATGCATAGACAGATCATAGACAACAGGTTATAGTCAATGTCACTGTTTTAGATGTTTGTGTGCGTGCTTGCGCGCGTGTGTGGTGGTTTGCTGTTATTTAGTAACTATTGCCTTAAAGTGACAGTATCAGTCTTGCTTCCTGGCCAAATAAATATTTCAGGTGTTTTCCATCCCTGAGCTCAGGTATCCACAGCTTCACTCTTAAAATCAACTGTTAGAGAACATATGAAATGATTGAATGGTTATGATTTAATTCAATCCATTTTAAGCAACTGTTGAACTAGATCTGTTGAATTTAAGGTTAATTTACTAAAATTCTTCTAGATCCTGTTTTTTTCCACTGATTAAATTCACCCAATGCACCAAATGAACTAAACTTACAGAATAATGTAATACAGAAATACTTTGTTAATGCTGAAGGGAAGCTGAAGGTAGTAGATTTCATGATTGAAGTTTCTTCAGAAGGATATCATGCTTGTTATGAAACAGCCTCTAATGGAAACATTAAGTCTCCTTATTAGTTTTCAGTCTAGAATAATCCTGCTTAATATATTTTTAAAGCAAAGCTGAGGCAGGTTATTAGATTGTTCAAACAAGCTTTATGGATGCAAAGGATCATTAGTGGGCATATCTGCTAGGTCATTTCTTTCAAGACATTAAAAAAATAAACTTTGAGAGAACTAGTCGTCTTTACTAACTTGATGCCATGTAAACCTTTTTATTTTTTGCCTGACAATCATCATTAACCGATGATTTTCGTTGCATGTTTGAGTTTAGCATAAACACAATTTCTGTATTGGTCAAAGCTGGTTTCAAAACTCTTTACATGCTATCTCTGATCATCAGGAGACAGGTGAGTGTGTGTACATGTGACTTAAAATGAATTGGCAGCTTCTACTTAAATCACTGTAAGAAGCCCAGTTTGCTGCAGTATTACCGGATGGCTTGATACAGCCATATCAATTCCAAATTAAGCTGATATTACAGCTTTGAGTGTTGACTGATACTGATTATAAACTGGTACAATATTAGCCCAAATCATACATACTTTTATTACACCATTTCAACTGTGGCATGTTAGAAAACGCCTGATCAGGGGAAGTTACCCAAACAGAGAACAATTGTCCACAACAATGGATATATGAGGACAATTGACCCATTTATTATTAACCAATGGGTTACATCAACTTTTAGCAGAATATTATGCTTATTTTGGAGATTTTAGAGACCAGATGATGCATTTTGATATTAGTTTTTTGGCTGATTTTGGAGCAATGTCCTTCAGTATCGTATTGGGACATCCCTACTTATTAAATACGCCTCTCCAAATGAACCTTTTCAACTGCGGGTTGAATTATCCTGCTTGACTTGTAGGGATGTCCCAGTCCCACACTGGATATCTGTCCGCTATCAGGCGAAAAACTAATATCAGAATATATCGCCCTGCACCTAAAATCTCTCATATTGGCATGCTGATTAAAACACTCTGCTACAGTGTAAAGTTTATGTAACCTGTTGGCTTATCATAGATGGGTCATTTGTTCTCATATTGGTGTGGGCTATTATTTAATAACACTTGATTAATCCTTTTTTCTGACATTTTACACTACAAAGTAAGTTTTAAAGGTATGGATGATTTGCGCTGATATCATATCGGGCCGATATTGGTATTGGTCAGTTCTCAAAGGTGCAATATCAGTATCGAATCGGAATAAAAAAAAAAAAATGTAATTCCATTGATTTGTACTTCATATATTCAGTCAAAAAATAACCCTCCTATTTTTTTTTTTGTTAGACAAAAGATTGACGGACTGCTGCCTAATTTTAATAAAAATGCTTAGTGGGTTTTTTTCCCCCTTTTCATCATTGAACATTAAATTGACAAACTCCTGATTAAGTTAAACACTTTGCAGGCTAATTTTAGCTCCATTCTAAATGAGTATCATTTTTTAATGTTATACATGTACCACCCACCCCTCTACAAAAAAAAATAAGTTACTCTGAGTGGGGCATTCCTGGTATGCAGTTTCATTAGCATATTTGTGTGTGGCATTAAACCAGTTCATCTTTTTTTTTCTTTTCTTTGCTTTGCTAGGCCATCTATTTGTTTTGTGATGTAATTGGGGCAAGAATGTAGGACTAGATCTCACACTCTGGCACAGCTACTGAGCCATTTCTGGTTGGGGGGTAGACTGCAGTGTGGTTGAGTATATGTGCTGTTGTTTTTAAAATCAGGATTCAGAATCAACATCCTTTTATATTTACTTGTTTTTCCTTAGGTTTCGTGTTGTGGACCTGCTTGGTCTGATTTCATTTAGCAGCTCATGAAGTGTTCTTACAGGAAGGGAGAAAAATGGGGAAATAAGACACAAAAGGTTTTACATATTTATGAGCATAGAAGAATACTAGGCTCAGCCGGGACTGCTTTTAGTTTCTCTTCATTGAAAACATTTCATTGCTCTAGATTGAAACCTCTTACTTCCATTTTTGTTTAAATCACAACAACTGTAGAAACAAATCAAACTTTCTTTTGGTCTGCTTTGCATTTTTTCTCTTTCCCTTTCCTGTTGAGACTTTGACAGCAACCACTTACTTCCACCTTAAATCTGCATGCGAGGGCTGTGATTTAATTCAGTTAGTGGTTTAATATGGCTTGGATTCTAATGAAAAATCCAATATAGAGTTTATGGGGTTTTAATTAAGGTTGGCTTGTGTAATATTTCTGTTTACATAAATGCAGAATGCATACCTTAATCAAAGCAGGCAGGTGGGTTCCCAGTTTAAGCTCTGAAATGACTCTGTAATGCCCACCCCCGCCCTCTTACTCCCAAACATTTGAAAGAATCATGGATGTGGGTCAGAAAAGCTTGCCCCATTACCATGGCGATGTTTTTTTAGAAGAAGGGTGGGCTTGTGGGTGACGCCATAGCAGCATTGTCTTTATGGCTGAGTAAGCTGCATGTTTGCAGGGGGGGGGGCTGGATGGTATGCTGAGCTGCCTGAGAAACCGGTGGGCATGCAGGGCGAGCAGTGAAGTTGCTCGGTGGTGGTGGGGGGGCTGGAAAATATTTTTTGGTTGTTATTTAGTTTTTTGTTTACCTGAAAGCTTGCTGCAAAACTCCTTCATATGCAGCCTGGCTCCTAATGATTCTCATCAGGTTCAAGAAAGCAGGTGGATTTTCAGCCCCCCTGCTGCTTTGCTTTGCAGAGACCGAGATAGTGGATTGGCTGGAAAACTCAACAGGCAAAAAGCGATTAAGACAGGAGACCCCCACCCGTCACTAAAAACCGTCCTCTCTCTCTCTCTCTCTCTCTCTCTCTCCCGCCAACCCACCCCCCACCCCCACACCTCTACTGTTGAGCACATAGGGGCCTTGTTCTCGTCTCCCCTCCCGCCTCTTTATCTTTGGCTCTATCCTGTCCACTGCTTTTGTCTGAGTGATGGTAGTCATTGGGTCATTCAAATAGCCTGCCCCTCCCCTCTCCACCTTTCTCACCAGACTCAAGGCTGGCCTGTTTATGACGAGAACAACTTACGCCGCAGACGGACAGGAAAAATAAACCACATGTGACCTCGTCATGGTCTGCTGCCAACACTTAGGATTTATTTTCCCTGCTTAAACTTTTTACTTCGGTTCTACGATCATATCCACTGATATTGTAGTAGTATTTATAAATGATCTGAATTCCCAAGCTTTTCAAGGTAATTGAGCATAACCTGCCTTCTCAAACACACACACATTCACGCACTCAATTTCTTTTGGCAGTCCTTTGTGTGCAATAGCTCAAACTATTACATCTAACTACTTCCCTGCACATGGTGTGAACAGTGTAGTCCTGCCAAGACTAGGACTATTCATCATCACAGCAGAGAAAGAGCACCGTACTCCGTCCATTAAGGGGAATCTAATTGATGGATCACAAGAGGAGATTATTTTTCTTTTGCCTACTTAAAAAAAAAGTCCTTAGTGTCTCATTAGTCCCTGAGGGGTCTTGGTCTTGGTTTGGTTTTTAGCGTTAATGGCTGTCATGGTTCGGTCCTATCATTATGGAAATGAGCTGTCCGATCCTCTTCTGCACAGGGTCTGTAAATGTCAGAAGGATTGTGAAAAGGTCGGCAGTGTGTGTCCATACGTGTGTAAGAGATTCTCGTTCCGAACGTGACTTCCTACTACTATGCATACTTGCAGGTATTAAAGTGGTTTTATTGCTAAAATGACTCTTCGCTGACCTTCTTCTTCATCTTGTAATCACAATTAAGAGCCTGTTGATTCAGACATGAAAGGTGTGTGAATATATGGCATAATGGAGCTGTGGATGCTCACTGACATCCCCTGAAAGTACATCCCTTTATTTTCATTTACACGTATATGTATTCAATTATTTATATTTCTGCAGGTAAAATATGAACAGCTTTAATAAATTTGAAACTATCCCTCGAAGGCAAAGGAATAAACAAGCCCCACTGAATGATAAAAAGTAGATCCTTCACAAAATATTGAGCATTTCACTAAACAGTGTTTTCGAGAGTTAAGATTGAATATTTAAAACCAGCACTCTCACCATTTTACGCATGATATGTCTCTTCTACCAACTAGGTGTTGCTTAGGCGTTGAAAACATTTAATCAGCAGGTCTTGTTAAAAGCTAAAAGCCTTTTTTCATACAAAAACCTCGATTAAGGTCGATGCTCAGCAACTTGCAGACTTAGAGATATAGATATTTTCATAAATTAATTGTGGTTTGCTCTGTAAACAGTGCCGGAGGCTAGAAACACAAGCAATCCATCAGGTTTATTGTTGACTTGGCAGATATTATTAGAGACTGGGTGGATGGATCTGAAAAAGGGGGGAGCGTCAATGAGCACGAGTCAGTGCATCGTTTTGCGTTTGAGGCCATGTATTGGAGCACAAATGCAATTCTTACACAGACAGTTGCACATGCAGCTGGTGGTGGACAAGGACGGTAACCTAAGGTTGTACTGCAATTCGGCTGATGTTTTAATAATGAGGAGGAGGTGTCGCATCACAGGATGACAGCGCATGTTTGTTTCTTTTTAGGGAGTGCATCGTTAGAGCTACTCATTCGGTTGATTAAAGCAAGTATTGTGCAAACCCCTCCGTTAAAGTTGCTTTTCTGCAACGAGGGGAGCTGTGCGATAAATCTTCCTTTATCAGCGCCCCACTCCTCCCTCCTTTGGGCCCCCTGCCTGTACTTACATGCTGGGCGTATGGTGACCTGTGTTGGGGTCACACAGAGAGGCCCCCCTTTGGGATGTTTGTGTTTGACTCCCAGGGTGCCTGACCGCTGGAGCCGTTCCCATCTGATTAAATAAGAAAAATGAACAAATATCCTCCTCTTGGAAGGAGTTCCAAATGTTATTAATATGGATGGGATGGCCCAAGGGCTTTCCAAAAAAATACAACTGCGCTCGGGTCGATGCTTCTCTTGGCAGAGGTGTGGGGTTGAACTGCGATTGCTGCAGAATCTGTGCACCCGCTCTCTGATGGAGGTTGACTGCAAAAGACTTCTCCATAATGTACTCTAACCACCCACAAGTTTGCAGATAATGGAGAGACTTAAAGATGGCGATATTTGCTGGTGTAGCATGCCAGAGATTATCTTTGTGCTGCTATAATGCATGTGGCTGGATTTTATTATTCTCTTTTTTTCCACATCCAGATATTTCCACTCCATTAGTTGAGGAACCTTCTGCCAAGTGTGCATTTTCCCTATCTGCATGTTTCTAACTAGCTAACCCTAAATGGAATTTGGTGCGGATGTGGGTGGAAGCCTTTTTCAGCTCAGCCAGTATGGAGAATGGATGTTAATGTTCATCTGAACATCCATTGAAAGGCAGCCAAACTCGTTAAACTATTTAAAATAAAATCCTCTTAATTAACTAGACTTTGGGAGATTGGTGTCTCTGTGACCCTGCTTCAGTGAAATCTCAGAGGGGAATCAGCTGTTGTCTTAGGATGGGATGGGGTTGTGGATGTCGACATTTACAAGTTCTTCATCGCAGCTTGTTGGCAGGAAGGCTGAAGGAGGGATTTCAGAGAACTGCAAGGAGGGAGTGAACTGAGCAGGCCGGGAATTATCAGCTCATTTGTAATTTAGTCGCACCTCCCCTCCTCTCGTTTTCTCCCACTCTTAAAGCTTTAGACACATATTTAATTACCAAAGAGCCTTTCATGGAGACAGTTAAGGACTGCTCTTGGTAACCTCTCTCTTCTTATGATTGTAACCTGGCATTTAGCCTCTTTCTGTCATCTTTCTTCTTCTTGTTTCTGTCTTTGTCACATTCTTTTACTCCTGAAATCCTCCCTTCAGAGCACTCAGCAGATCTGGATGCAGCTCAGCACTGAGGCCCTTGACTGTGTCCTCGCTGGCTTGTCCCTGCACGCACATACACACAGCTGCTCATTAGCAGTCACCTTAATGTATCTAAATGTAGTTGGCGAGGTGGAAGGTGGTTTGCGTTATTGATCCAGTATTGAATCGTGGATGATGCAGTGCCCTTATGTGATATTGAAATTATTTAGGGCTCATGACAGCAGTATGAAACTCCTCCTCCTCTCCAGTTCATTCCTCCCTGCGTCCTTTCTGTCTCCGTGGGTTTTGGAAACGTCCAGCTGGTTTTGCCATCACCTCCAGCTCCTTTGGCTCTTTTCACACGTTTTTGCTCCTTTGCGTTACCTGTCGACACGCTTTTGCATGGCACTGTGAATGCAAGCAAACACCAATGCGTCGCATCTCCTTCACACCTGACTTTGACAAGGTCATGTCCAATTCACACTTATCTGGGGTATTGGACAGGTTGGCTACAGGAGGAAATTGAATTTGGTGAGACATGTCTTGTCAGGGCTCAGGGAGCTGGATAGTGAGCCATGTGCACCTCTACAACCTCCAGGGTCTCGACATAGCCTTAAAAAAACCCCATAGAAGAATAGAATTTGTGCATTTTAAAGTTTGGAAAATTGTGGGTTAAAAAAAATTGAGAATATTAGGATATATTTCCAGAACATACGAAATATGCTTTTTGTAAAATGACTCACAAAACTGAAGGAATTTTCAATGACACATTGAAGCCTAAATTAGTGTAGCTGCTATAATTTGCTTTGACGTGATCTCTCTGAAACACTTAATTTCTTCTTAATATGTGGGGGAAAAAAAGATTTATGTAACAGGTGAAATGTTGCTCAAAACATGGTTTTCCCTTCATTACACAACGTCTCATTATTCTGAGTTGCTGAAATGAAATGGTTCATGACTAAGCATGATGTGGTGAGAGATACTCATGTAATATATGAAAAACACACTTACTGCTGTTTAATTTGTATAAGATGAACTGTAAAAGCAACAACATCCTCCCTAACATGCATTTATGATGTTTTAATGTTGCTAGTTTGAGTAAATGTGCTTAAAGGTCACTGTCAGGGTAATGCAGGTTAAATATATTAACCTTTATTCTAAGAATTTGAACAAAACCTGCCTAAGGTCTGACTGCCTTCAAATAATTGAACGGATGTCTCTATGAAACTGAATTGAGATATAATCTTGACAGAGAATGAGTTTAAAATCGCATCTGCAGCAGAAAAAAATATATATCTTGAAATTATTAGCTGTATAATGTGCAAGAAAACCCTGAAGATGAACATCAGGCTTTCTTTAAGTGTTGGCATAGTTCCACGACCGCGATTATTCTCAAGATGAAATCAAGTGTGAAGTTTCTCTATATTAATGAAACACCTGAAAAGAAACTGAAGATATCAAATTGAAATGCAGAGAAGATGAACTCAACATCTTAGCCAGAGATAATAAAAGGATCTTTTAAGTGTATTTGCAATGAAAAACATCTTGTATCTTGAAATAAGTGTGATGAAATCATTTCAATAACCAAACAAGCTTGAAATTTCTTTCCACGATGATTTCTTTAAAAAGCGGCGGTTGCATTAGTAATCAAACTGCCTTTGCAGTTAAAGTTACTTAGGACATGTATATGTATACGTATGTTGACATAATGAAACTGATGCACTTTAAAATCTTCTTATGTAGACATAAGAGACAAACATTTTGCTGTTATTTCAAGATGATGGGATAAACAGTCTCTGTTTTCATAAAAATACCCTGGGGTGACATCAACAGATCATAATTACTGACTGAAACATAGACACAACGTCATTGTTGCTTAGGTGAAAATGTTTCTCTTTTACAATTATTCCAGATTTTATTTCTTGGAGAACATGGATACTATTTCCCCAAACATTTTTAAAGAAGTAACATAAGCTTCTATGAAAAAATCAAAATGTATTTCTAAAATAGAAACTGGTTGGAAACCTTGACCTTGTACGGCAGCGGGTTTCCTTATTGTTTGCTTTTCCTGTTATCCCAGAACTCTTATCTGACCAAATGGCTGAAATTACTCTTGTAATGTTTAATCCTCAGATGCAGCAGAAAATAAACCTGACTAAACAGTTGCACAATAGGTTTTATTAGTTGCAGAGGCATGCAGGAAGTGTTTTGGTGTTTCACAAGATGAGCAACCTTCTTATGATCCCACAGTGTAGTCTCACCACTGATATCCGCTGTGTAAATCGTTGGTTTGAAAATCGGCTGTGAAGCTGATAAACGAGTCGCAGAGTCATCATTAGTCCCCGGAGCCCTTCAGTGGCAGCAGTGTTTAAATCCCCAACAGCCCATTAAGGTCAAATGGAGGCAGCAGGTTTTATTCGGTTATCAGCCCGGTGTTTTGTCAACATTTTGTTCCTGGGTTTGTTTGGGAGGGGGGGGGTTTCTCCTTCGTTGAAGTGATTTGTCTCATTTGCTCGACTGATTGCCTGCTCACTAATGGGCCACTTGTTCCCCTCTGCCACTCTCCCCTCAGTCACATTTGTGTCTTAGCTTCCAGTGCTTCATCTTAATTTATTCCATCCTTACTTCTTTTTTTCTTTTCTTCCCTCTGTTTACGTGCTCTTGCAATGCTCCAACTTCCTCTTCTCTCTAATGCGGTTCGCATAATTGATCCATCTGCTCAGTAAACTGCTGTATTTTTTTTGTTCTGCTTCTTCTCTTTGCTTTTAGTTGTCAATCCCTCCTTTCTGCCTCTGTAATTGGTATGTCTGTAACTCTCCGACCCTCCATCTCACTCTCCTTCCCCTCTGTAGCTTTCCTCTTCTCCCCATCCCACTATCCAATTCCCCAGTTGTCTCTTTCACCTATATCAGTCCCAGAGTTTCTCTTTAAGCCCATTCAAACTGCCTTTGCTACTTCTGAGTCTCCTACTCTCATTTTCTCCCAGCTTTTCTGCTGTTAATGCCTCCTCAACAGCCTCCAGGCTCCCTACAGACGTGTGTTGCAGGCATCTGTACCTTCCTAATGAGGTTTTCTGGTTCTTTTTTTTCTTTCACTCATCAATCAGTGTTGTACACTTGTCCCCTTTTTATTTCTTTCCTAATGGGCAAAAACACCTCCTCCTGCTCTGCCTTGGTGGGCATTTTTTTTTTTTAAAGGTTAACTTGTTTTGACAGCGTTGTACTCTTCTACTCCATCTCTCTTGGTTCATTTTGTCGCACGGTTGAGGCTATGGATCGACATCCACCACTTCAACCACCTCCTACACACGAGGAGTGCAGCTAGAACATGCACTTCTCATGTTTGCATGCAACACTTAAGGATGTCGGATTGATTTAATGGCTGGAGAGAAGTAGAAAGGAAAACTCAAGTGACAGAACAAAGTCAAGTGACGGAGTGTGCAGTGAAAGTGGGGTAACAGGAGAGGAAAATGGAAGCATAGGCAGGATTTATTTAGTCTCAACAAAGCTAACCTGTCGCGCAGTGTTGGGATCAGGCCGACAATGTCCACTCCCCTGCTGCTGGATGTATTCACACACTCCTCTTCCGCTGCAGGCAGTGTTTGAACCGGTAGCTTGACTCATCTAACAAGAATCTCACTCTGAAGGTGAAACAAAAATTACATCTGAGAGTTAATTCTTGCTGAGAAGAGTAATGCTGACAAAGATGTTAACAGGAAAAAAAGCTTTGCAAAGCTTTTTGTGGTGGGAGATAAGAACGGATGATGGGAATAGTCAATTTACATTCATCTATAGTGCTATATTCTACTATTTACACTGATTGTCACTAATGGTAACAGTGGTTTTAAATCTTTTTGCGGTGGGAGATAGGGAAAGATGGTGGGAATAGTCAATCTACATTCATCTATAGAGCTATATTCTACTATTTACACTGATTGTCACTAATGGTAACAGTGGTTTAAAATCTTTTTGCGGTGGAAGATGGGGAAAGATGGTGGGAATGGTCAATCTACATTCATCTATAGAGCTATATTCTACTATTTACACTGATTGTCACTAATGGTAACAGTGGTTTAAAATCTTTTTGTGGTGGAAGATAAGAAAAGATGATGGGAACAGTCAATCTACATTAATCTATAGAGCTATATTCTACTATTTACACTGATTGGCACTAATGGTAACAATGTTTTAAAATCTTTTTGTGGTGGAAGATAAGAAAGGATGATGGGAACAGTCAATCTACATTAATCTATAGAGCTATATTCTACTATTTACACTGATTGGCACTAATGGTAACAATGTTTTAAAATCTTTTTGTGGTGGAAGATAAGAAAGGATGATGGGAACAGTCAATCTACATTAATCGATAGAGCTCTAGTCTACTATTTACTCTACACTGATTGGCACTAATGGAAAAAATGTTTAAGAATCTTTTTTATAAAGTCAGTTACATAGTATCAGTGTTATGTTTTACCATTTTATTATGAAGGCTTTGCCAATGAATTTGTTTTCCTTTGAAACCTCTGTTGTTTTTCTCCTGGTCTGGTGAGACATTGATCCATGTCCATTAAAGCTGTATTCTTCAAACCACAAACTTGCTGTATTTAGATGGATTGTTTTCTTAGGTTTTTGATTTTTAAAAGGGTCTGAAGTCGTACCCAAAGAGAACAACACTTCATGCAAGTAGCTAACCTCTTCTAGTCATTTACAGACTTTATACTGACACATATTTGTATTAGTTGAGTGGGATTTTCTCCTGCATTTTCTTTTTTTCTAAAATGAGCTAAAAGAATCAAGCAAATAAATGAATTGTACCTTTTGTACTACGTTGAATCCACTAAAAACTGTAGAACTATTATAAATGTTTGAGCAACCAGAGATGACACCACATTCTTTGGGATTGTTTTCCCAGCCTAGCCCTTTATTGTTGGTGCACAAAATATCTTTGCAGAGCTCGTACTACTATATTACTTTAAAACATGGTAGAATTTAGGAAAACATTGGGACAATGTTTACATTGATAATACCAAAACTTACATGACTTTTACTAACATAAATGAGGCTACAACTAGGCCCAAGAATACAACCAATGCTAATGCTAAAAGTAATACTTAAGATGTATGTTACATTATGATATCTTTTAAGATTTAACCCTTTTTTGATTTTTTTGGGTAAAGAATTATGTTGATTAACCCAAAAATCTAACATCACTAATAAATGTAGGCTAATTATCATTTTAATACTAAGATTCCCAGTTTGGCTCTGTCAAATTAATGTGCAATTAATCCTAATGTTTTATTTTGCTTATTTTGGGCATGATGATGTGTTTGCATTAGAGACTGACATTTTTTCGGGAATCCCACGGGTCACGGGATTCCCGTGGGATTCCCGTGGGATTCCCGTGGGATGGGAGTCAGTATTAGTAACGATCACGGGATTGGGACGGTACAGGATTAAACATTAACGGGAGCAGACGGGAGCGGGAGCAAACCAATAGTAACTTCCACTCTGAGTTTTTCACCCGCGCGTTTAAAAACAACAAGAATGGGAGTGGTGCAGGAGCGGAAGTCATTCTGAATGGGAGCGGGATGGGAGTGGGAGTAATTTCACCAGGAGTGGGACGGGACAGGATTTAGATTTCTACTCTGGCCCGGGATCGGGACGGGACACCATTTTTTTCTGTGGGAGTGGGACAGGACAGGAGTGAAAATCCACTCCCGTGTCAGTCTCTAGTTTGCATAACTGTTTTAAAAATAAATTATTTGGACAAAATTGCATTAATATAACAAAAAAGACAAATAATACCACTAAAATGGATGGATTAAATTTAAATTGATATTAAGGACATGAAATATCATGTTTTATATGAAGCATAAAGGAAAAGGCAAAGTAGCTACTATTACAGAGGAGAACTTCATTGACCATGCATCATCACCGTTAAACAGTAAGTTAATCACAGAAGGATAGAATTAGTTTATTGTTTAAGAACCTGATGGTTCTTTTTCTCTCCAAAAGGCGGCTGCTGGACATAATGATCCACATGGTGTCAGTTAAACAGTGACACCATTGTTCTGGGTCATGCTTAGAGACTGTCTTCCTTCCATATCCCTGAAAATTTCATTATGCTTTCTATCCGTCTAAACAAGGTGAATTGAGTATGGCTCCTGAAAAGGCCATCTATTGTCCTCTGTTCCATTCCAGTCCCTCTGCTCTGCACCACACCTGTAACAACGCACCAATCTGTCTTTGAGGAGTAATCCTTGAGGGAGAAGGGGCCATGTAACAGGAGATGATTGGAAATGGGAGCTGATAGAAACTGAAGGGGTCATTATGCTGTCTTTATCCCACAAGAGTGGATTTTTGGTCCCTAAATGTGATTTTTATTTTTTGCTGAATGCATATATATTTATTCTGTAACAACAGAGTTGCTGGTAAACAAAGTAAACAATGAGAAAGGGCATCTTTTTCTCTGACAAATCACTGCTGTATGTGTCCATCTCCTCGGGTTGCTGAGCAGTCACCTCAGTGTTCTTGTTGTATTTAAGCCACCCTTTACCTGCTGTCCTTGACCCTTCTTCCCATTTCCCCCTTCTTCCAAAAACCCTGTGGCTGATTCGTGGTCTAGTGATTCATGAATTTTTCTTCAACACAGTCATGCAGGGTGCAATGCATGAGTGTGGAGTTTAAGAAGAAGTCTGATTGCTGGAAGGAAGCGGGGAAGGATTGTGCTGCGATGCCAACCGTGATTAGAGCAGTAGCACTCGCCGCCTAAATACACATTTAAATAGATACAGCCTGAGGATGGTGAGGACGGGTAGGGAGGAGGAGAGAGGTGAGGAAAGGATGTGACTTCTCTGCTCATGTAAACTAACACAATTGTTCTGGTTTTAAATAGAAGTCCCTCAGGCTCCATCTACCAACTTCCAACTTTTCTGGTTCATTTTCTGCTTCATCCTTCCACCGTCTTCCCCTTTGCTTTCGACACAGAACTGCTTTATCTGGCATAGATTATTAATGTCTCCTTTGACGTTTTTTCCATTATCCTCCCTGAAACCTCCTTGTTGTCTGTCCGCTGATTTGGCCGCCATCCCTGTGCCAGTCTGTTCCACTCTCTTCTAATTTATCTTCCCTTCCCTCGTTCCTTTCAGATGACTCTTCCTTCTCCCTCTCTTCATCACCTCACCCCATTGTGTCTGATTCTTTTCTCTATCCTCCTCTTTCAAACTGTATGTATACATTTTTCTTTTTCTCCACCTTCAACCGGACCTGTCCTCTGAAGCTCAGGTTCCCCAGACAATTCATCAGCTTAATTTATTAAAGTATTTATCCATGCCCTTTTTTTTTTTGTCCCATTATCAACATAGGAACTAACATACCTCCTAGAAATGGAGTTCTTCTTATAACAGCTTTCTTTTCTAAGTTTTTTAAAAGGTTCATCCATTCATCATTCCATCCATTAACAGTTGGTTTATCCAACCAGTCCATCTGTCTATCAATTGGTCAGTTTGCCAATTCCTAGATTTAGAGCATGGCTGTCAAACTCCAGTCTTCAAAGGCAATTGTCCTGCAACTTTTAGGCTTGTCCCAAGTCTAACAAACCAAAAGTTGATGAATGAATCAGCTGATCTAATTATGCTATTCAGGTGTGTTTTCTAACATTACTAAAAGTTGTCGGGCAGGTGCAGTTGAGGGCAGGAGTTTGATACAGTATTCTAGAATATTAATTTTCCCTGAGCACGTTTTCTCATCTACTTGCACAGAATTCAAATATCCATCAGTCTGTCTTTATTTTAGCTGTCCATCTATTTGGCCAATGGTCACTTGCCTCCAATTACCCTTTAATCTTCAATCACTTAAAATGTTTCCTTATATCTTGCAACTGATATAAAATAGTTCAACTTGCCTGTCCACCCATTCATCCTAAAACTGATCTTCCTTTTTAATATTTAATATTTCAAGACATTTTCTTTTTTGGTGCCCATCTTAAAGCCTTAGCTTGAGAGCTGACTTAGATCTGGTTTTGAGTTAGAGTCATTCTAGTCATCAGTGATGTCATTCTAGTGAGTTTGGGCTCTTTGTTGCAGCATTGGGGCAGTCTCCTCCACGAGGGACATGCCAGGAAAACCTCTGATAAGGGAGGTGACCTGATCAGACACCTGACCTGACCTACATTACTCCTTTCAATGCGAAGAGCAGTGGTTCTGCTCTGCTACCCCCCTTGATTTGGATCACCACATCTGTGTTTAGAAAGATAAGCATAGCCATTTTAGCCACTTATCTTGTGGCCCTCTTTTCTTTTTTTTTTGTTAAGCATGCATTTCTCATGATCACTGAGGTTGGTTGGAATGGGGACAGACTGGCGCATTGAGAGTGTCTGTTTTAGCCCAGAGGGACTGGAAAAGCCTCTGCAGATGAGGCTCTGATTTATCTATCAACTCACATTCCTCCCTAGCAAGGCTACTGAGCATTACACCATGTACTTGAACTTTTCTACATCTGACATAGACTGACCCTCAGCCCTGAAGTTGTAGTCCCCTGCCGTTATTGATTCTGACTTTCAGCCGCTTACTCTTTTCTGGGTAGCTTCACACTGAAAGCTGAGGCAGCGTGCGCTAAAGGCTTGACTTGAAAATGACCACAGAAAAATAAGACCTATTTGTTGTCTCTTTCATAAGCCCTACCTTGAGTTTCACACTTTGGTCCTTGCACTATTCATCCTTTTGCTGTTTTTTTTGATTTAGCAAGTGAGAGATGGAGGTATGCGGTTGTCAGGATGGATTGATGGATGACGGGAGGCCACGGGTGAGAAACTCTGGGCGTTTGATTGACGCTCTTGTCACTCAGGATAATACTTGCAGAATTGGCTGCTTCGTTACTGTAAAAATTTTCCTCCATGGAAGCTTTACTGCACGATGCAGATGCTTCACATGTACTTTTTTTTTTTTTTTTTCTTCCGCAGCCCAAGTGATCTCCCATCAGCTAAGAGTAAAGCTTACTTCAGACATGTATTGGCATTTTCAAACATCCACATTGACAGAGGCACTCTGCAGCTTACAGGCCTGCCCTTTAAAAAGTTCGTCCCTTGAAGATGGCATTATTATGCAGTGTCAAGGTGCGACAAGCCAAGCAGAGTTGCATTAGCAGAATTAATATGCACGGCGAATGAGGGAGTCTGTCCATGATCCCCCTAATGCTTATAGCCTCTCAGACCCCGCTGCATATCTTCAGAATCATCACACTCTGGAGGTACTTATCTCAGCAGCCATCAAAGCTAATGCATTTTGGCCCTGTGTGCACAGCACTTGATTTTAGGAGTTGTGTATTTTTACTATCACATTTGCTAGCCAAACAAAATTTAAGAATTATGTTTGACACCTGGTGAAATGACATTAAGTATGATGGAGTATTGGCTATGATGTGGTTGTTAAACAGACTGTTTTTAGGATTCAATTCTTCTGACAGAAGATGGAAAACTCATTTAGTTCTTATCAGATTGCAGAAAATGGGCACCAGGTTCCCATTTATCAGATTGTTCATCGAGATCAATCATCATATGGAAAAATGTTGATAGGGTTTTTTTTTTGGGTTGCTCTTAGTGAGTCAACATGCTAAAAGTCCTGCTGGAAAAAAATAACTTCTCGTTTCTATTTTTGATCTTGTTTCTGCGCTGATTAAGTAATGTTTCGGTTGACAGATTGGACTCTGCAGTGCAGCTGCCTTCTGTGTCTTATTTCTGATAAAATGCAGGTCAGCACAGTGAGTCTTGTAACTTGTGATATCATTCATCATGCAGCGTATCACACAGCCACGCACTGGCTCAAACTGTAGCCTCAAAATGAATTCAATTTTGGAAAATGTCAAAATGTTAGACAGTCTTGGAAACGTAAATTTATTTTATAATAATCAATTTTAATTTTTATGAACATAATAGTCAGTTTTTTAGGAGACTATAAAACATGAAAGAAAGTGAACTTGGAGATATTTTTCTTGTTCTATGATGATTTGGGTCAAATAGCTGCCATGATAAAATCTTAATTCAAAATCGTTTGAGTACACTTGAACCCATAAATCGCTGGATTCAATCTGGCAAAACATCGGATTGTATCATGCCTGAAACCGTTTAAAGCTATGGTGAAAAGTGAATGCAGCACATTAGAATGCTCTTTATTCTTCAGAACTGCGTCTCGAAAGTTTCAACAAAGATAAGTCAGAGTTTTTTTTTGTTCAGACGCTGCGAATTAAAGGACATATGAGTCAGATTGGAAGTGAAACAGTCAGCAAAATAAACAGATTTCTTTAAAAAAAAATAGAAACTAAGATGATGAAGTCAGGAAACTTTATACTATTTCGGATCTCTAAGGAAAAATGTTAACTTTGTTAAAGCTTGTTCAAATAGCAACTGCAGATTTTTGTTTTCTAACAGACCGGCGTGTTCTTATCTACGGGTAATTGCCGAGTCTTGGGATTTCTACATTCTCCTGTAAACACTGGAGCCTGTACGTTTTGAAGAAATCACATGGGCAAGCACTGTGTTTTAGAGGTGAAGTTCTTAGCATTTATTTTTAGTCCTTTAATCTCCCAGGTTTTCAAAATTCCTTGAAGTGAGGTTTTCTAAAAAGATTATGCCTGCAACGGATGACTTATTTGGCATTTTGTTTTATTTAAACTCAGAGGCTGAATCCAGCATTCAGTCTGAGTGGGGCCAAATCCAAAGCAGAGTTCTTCCAAGTTATAATGACTTTTATCCTAAAATGTCACAACAATTTAAAGGAATTCTAGTTTGAGGTGGTGCAACAACAATGCGCAAGTTGATTTTATAACAATGTTTTTTGTCAAGCATTATGTATTTACTCACGCGACGAGGTGTATGGTTCATACATTCAACAGTTGCATCATATCCGATATATATAAATAAGGTATATAAATAAAATATTGTAAAATGAAGCAGTTTTTCACCTCTGTAGGTTATAAGGCTTTTGACTGTGATGGCTGTTAATATACAGTATTGAATAGAGCAGCTCACTGTTGTGGTTTACAGTTATAAATGATAATTGACCACCACATAAAATTTTAATGGAACACAGGCAATGGGCAATTATCATTTATACTAACTGTAAACACCAACAATGAGCTGCTCTGTTCAAGATATTAACGGCCTTTAAACTTTTGCCCGAACTTTATTCTCAAAATTCTTGAAAGTCCCTTTTAGAAATGGCAAGAAACATTGTCTTGTGGGGAGGAAACTGTGAATTCTTTGACAGCAACATAGAGGCTGATGTAGGAGTTGAGGTCCCTCATTGTCCAGAACAAAATGATCTATGTAAAGGTTAAAGGTTTGAAACCTGACCTTCTCTCCAAAGTCAACATCTGAAGAACGATGTCAGGACATCCGGGCAGGCTTAAAGGCTTTCTAGAAACAATTGGTGTAGAAGTTACAGAGGAGCTGGTGTTCTAAAGCCAGAAAAAGAATGTTTTGGAGTAAAAACATCTATGGACATCACACTTTAAGAGTTAATTTTAGTGAAAAGAGATTTTGGTGTACAGAAAGATTTTTTTTCCTCAGTTAAAAATATAATTTAATTCCATGTTGTAATGAAAATATATTGCATATCTTAACACTGTAAATCAGGTTTTGGGAATTTTTTATGGATCTTTATATTTAGGTTCACACTGAAGGGAGAAAATTAAGCAGGTTTTCACCTCTGTGGGTTATGAAGGTTACTGACTGTGATAGTTCCCGTAGAAACCAGACAAAATGAAACAAGACAAAATAAAAGCTCACTGCAAAAAAAGAAGCTGATGAATGTGAAAATTAAAAGGCCACAACAAACTTTTTACAGCATGTATTTCATCACTGCAAAACCAAATGTAGTAAAATGTGTTACATGTAAACATCAGGAAAGTTTCAAATGTAACCCTTTAGAAATCTGAATGATTTTGAGACCTTTTTTGTTTTCTTTGCTCTGTGACAGCATCCACACTGAAGAGTGAGGCTTATTTCCAATTTCTAGAAGGATTACCCTTCTGAGTTTCTCATGGGTTGGTTACATGTCAGAGCTTATCAAAGTACCTAGTGGTCACTTTAGGTTCGCTGAATGTTTCTTAGTCAAGCTTTAAGATTTTGAGTAATCAGTATAAATAAAGGAGCACTTCTCATGCCCTGCTGCCCTTTTTAAATTTGTTCTCTTTCTCTCCTTGGCTCTCTTGGCCTTGGAGCTATTTAGGTTATTGTGGGGATTATATGCTGGTAACAGCTGAAAAAGTTGAATACTGAAAACTTTAATTGGAAGCTAAAGTTGCCGCTTTAGGCCACTAATCCTGCCTCATACTACTGGTTCCAGATCATATATTCCCAAAATGATCCAGGAAGAGGTGATGAAAATGATGAGTGTTAAATGATAAACGATAGTAAAAAATTACCTTTGGGTTTTCTGTTCCTGGTAAAGGTGAGGAGAGATGAGTGTGTTGAGTCGCTGCTTTAATTTGATTTCATAATGAAAGTATTGGAATCAGTTAATCAGCATAATATTGGCATAGTCCACTGTGCCAAAGGTGGAAATGTTTGCGCTAGAGGGAGGCTGCTTCCAGGGCTCACTGATAAATTGAGGTCATGGTCTAGGCTAGCACAAAATCATTAGATCACCTCACAGTTGACAAACCCCATTTGTGCTGAGTCTGTAATGGCAGAAGTGGCTGGCGAAAAGGGGCTCAGGAGATTCCTGTGAACGCAGGCAGTGGGACAGGAGCAGGGGGGAAAGATGAGTGGAGACTATGCAGTTGGAGGTAAATGCAAGTTGGCAGTAGCCAAAGGCTGGAAAGGCATGATGGCACAGTGGGGAAGGAAGAGAGGAGCCGCTTACTGGACCATCAATGGCGGTAATGAGACACAGGTGCAGCCCGAGGTGTCCAGGCCTCCCTTGCAGAAAAGGAAAGGAGTACGCTTAGAGATCAGTCAAAGATACAAAGCAAATAAGATGGAGTCTTTCCTTTTGATGAAAATGATTGCTTATTAGCATGTGCAACCCCACAGGACAACTTGGAACAATCACGCTGAAACAGTAGGTGCCCAGACGTGCCATTAATCAGAGAGCAGTGTCTTTGTCTATTTATTTTAAGCACATGGGTAAAAACTCCTGAGGGCAACACATGGAAAAACAACAATTACTGAAACAGTTCAGGGTATTTCTTTGTTGCATATCATTTGAAAAAAAAAAGTTACAAAACAAGCAAAAGAAAAAAAGAACACTGATAGTACTATAAGGGTATAATAAGTGGGTTTTAAAAGGTTATAGTTAATATCACTGTATGCACTTCTTGATATCTTCACTTTTAATTGGTCACTCTTAGGTAGTTACAAACAGACTGAGGCTAATGGCTAATCTGGGATTGTCCTGCAACATGCCTGCACACAGTTTATCCAAAGAAACGGTTCATTAGCAGGTAAATTGCACACTCATCGGTGTGTTTGAACATGGATGCACATCAAATTACTTTAAATAAAAAAAAAAAATCAGAAATGCCAGGAAATCAATCTGCTACAGAATAGCAACATGATTTAATTAAATTTTCCAACAGACCATCCCAAAACATTCACAAATGATTAACCTTTTAGAGGCAGTTGCTGGACAGCAATGATGGATTAGTTTGCAGACATGTTTTGAACACCGGTCAGCAAAAAGAGGTCAATGAGGGGAAAGGTTAGGAAGGACTAAGGTGGTGCACTGAGATAGGAGGAAAAAATAAGAGAAACAGGACTGGAAGAGGAAAAAGGAAAGCGAGCTGCGCAGGAAAAGGTGTTTTTTTTTATCCTCCTATAAGGTGTGGACGCTGTTGTTCTTCCAAAACTCATTTTCTTTTGACAAAATTCATATCCGTTAAAGAAATAAAACATGTTATAAGTGGAGGAACCCCCAGCAGCAAACAAATGAAGGCTACATAGTGGGGAGGAAGGAAAGAGCAACCAAGAGCAGATGGACTCAACAAGTGTTTGCATTCATGATTTGTTTGGATTTAAGACATCAGAGAAGGTGATAGAATGGCTTTTGTATTCAGTGAGTAAATATTTTGGAAAGGCATGCTGTGTCAAGAGATTGCTCTTTGAGGCGGAGGATGCACGGGAGATGGCGAGCTAGAGAAGAACTGTGGGGCAGCAGCTCTGTTTATTTCGCCATGCAGAGACGCGAGTACAAACCCAGCTTTGTCCTGCAAACGGGCCTCACTAAATGTTAGAGCTAGTTGTGAGAGCTCAGAGATGCAGAAACTGCTTTTTTCTTTCCCCTTCATTTGCTGCCAAATGACATTGCTTACTCTGCTACGGGGTTGCCCTCACTACCAGAGGCTGGTATCTTGAATGAACAATGTGTACTTCTTAGGGTCTCTGCTTCACCTCAGGGAGGGGCATCGCTGCAAGCCAATGATGTACTATATTGTTTACTATACATATGATTTTCTGGCAGCCACTGCCTTCTAAGTGATGTTTATCCTTTTTCTTACATCAGAGTGCAAACAAATGGATGAATCATAAAGGCAAAGCAAACATGCACAATGACCTCCATGCTATGAACAATGGTTAATATCTTCTTCTTTACCATTGTGCTGTGGCAGGACTTCTGGATCTGTAGGGTTGTGGGATCAGAGGGATCATTCATTCACCTCACACTCAGAAAAAAGAAAAAATGCCCTCCATACCCCAACACCCCCGCTCGCCTTTCATCTTTACTCTCACAGGCGTCTCTTGTTCCGTCAGTCTCGGTGAAGGGGAAAGGAGACTGGTAGGGGGGAGGAAGGGAGCAGGAGGAAGGATGTCAGAGAGAGGGTGAGAAGGTAGAAGACAGCAAGTGATACGAGTTTCCTGTTGCATGCTGAACAATCCGACAAGCTGCCCCCCTCCTCCATCAATGATACCTTCACCTTAGTTTGAGCTAGTATTTGTAGGGGTGGGGGTAACAGGTTGCACACTGTCTACTCTTCTGCTCTGTTTCTCTGAATTTTATCCTCCATCTCTTTAACTGGATCATTTTGCCCACATTCCTCAACTTCCCCCCCTCCTAGCTTTCCCTTCCCATCTTATGCTTCTGGTCTTTCTCCTCTGTCCATCCCTCTATCTTTGCCCCCCCCAGAGCTTGCCTCAGTGGGTCGGTTCCACTCTGTCTGTTTGCTGATGACTCCACTCGGAGCAGATGTGATGCTCAGCAGCTGTTGGTTTGCTTTGCAGCGCTCCCCTCAGATGACTCGCTTGCTCTTATTTATCTAAACACAGTTTCACCCCCCCCTCACACACACTTCTCAATTTACTGTGCTACTCGGCTGCAAATTGGTGAGTTTAATTTCATTTTCGGATGCCCTTTTGTTTTCCTTTGACCGGCCCCATCAATTCATTCCACTTCCCATTGTCCTCAGTGCAGCTGTTGATGTTTAAACATTTATTTTTTGGTATTAACAGTAAATTGGGGAATTTGTGTTTGTATGCCATATGGAAGCCAGATGTCACACTGTGATTGTGTGACGCAAATGTCAGCCCTTGGTCATGGTTTTCAAAAGCATGAAGGGAAGATCATTGTTCCTGTGTGAACCTGGTGAAATGAAAGAGATGTTGAATATTGTGATTTTTTTTTTTTTTTTCCCTATTCCATCAGTGACAGCCAAAGAGCAGAGCAGCAGTCAAGATAAGAGATTCAACGGGAAATGTGCCAGTGACCGAAATAGGATGATTTTATTTTTGCTTTTCATATGAACGGCACTGAATGGTGACGAGATGATGTAAAGATAAAAAAAATACCCTTTTTATCTTTAGGTTCTCTGAAATAAATCGGTATAGACTAAAATGGTGGACAAAAGATTTTTCTCTAACACTGGGAAACTGAACAGCAGTTAGTGTTTGTGTATTTAGTATTTGATGTTTGAAAAAAGTCTTTCCTAATTGGTTGGTTGTATTTTTTTCCATGTTTGTTTTATGGCGTTTTAACCTGAAGCACAACAATTAGATAATTTTCTATATTTTAAATTTTTATTTTCTGAATTTTCCTGCTTAATATAATAGATTTAATAAGGAGTCATTTGGATTTCATTTTTTTGGATGTTGGCAACAGGAAGGCAAATGTTTGTCCCTTCATTCCTAATATTTTCATAAGGATATTATTTTTGTGGAAATCTCAAAAACAGATTAAAAAAAAAGGCATCAGCTGCCTGTGATAACATTTTTATAATTGTTCAACTTGTCATGTCTGCAGAAAATCATTCTTGGTGCAGCGAATAGACCATAATTTTGCGCAACAGTCTTAAAAGATGACTCCTATCTCATACAAAATTAAAGTGTTTGAGCATTTAAGCTCATTATGCTATTCCTTCATCAAGGTCAGCACAAAGCAGCCTTTTCTCAATTCACCATGTCTAAATAATCCATATGAAGTCTGCTCTCTTAACATCAGCTCCTTCCTGCATAGAAAAACGAGTGAACAAGTCAGATCTTCATGGATACATTTATCAGCCACCTCCAGGAAGCTCCTCCATTGGCCATGCTGTGGCTGCACACCTACTGTAACAAACGCCCTCTTTCTCTGATAGCTGAGTTGTGATATGAGGCAGGGTTGGATAATTTCTGCTAAAAGTTGAGACAAAGCAGGTCTTTTAGTGGCGGCAATTGTTCTTTTTTAATCTAATGTCCAAGTTGTAAAAATGTGGTTTTTGGGTCCAATACGTCTCTGACTTTGTTCAGCCTTCTTACAGAGTTTAATCACTACAGGTGGCTTGTTAAGGCAGCGTCATGAGATAGAAAAGAGATGGATATAAACGCTATTTAAAATGAAACTATGTTTGTCAGAGAGGATCATTTAGGCTACAAGTGAGCATGAGCCAGTTAGATGTTGAGAAGATGATGTGAAGGATAAATGAAGAATAGCAAAGCTGTTCCTCCTTCTGTTTTTGAGTGTTATATGAAATTTGGAAATATCAACAGCGTTATTAGTAATCTTGCATCCATTAAGGTCAAGGAAAGGATTGATAAGAGAATAAAGATGAGGGCTGGTGTTTTAGTAGAGCCATCTGCGCTAACGAAGCTAATCAGTGATACACGACGCCCCAACACTTTTAAAAGGTCAACGCTGCAGTCTTTTTTACCTGATTTTAAAAGGATTGAAACCCATTTTAAAGTGACTTCTCTCTCTGTAACAGTTTTATAAATGATGTCCGATCACAGCAATGCTTTTGATAGTTTTTTACCTCCGAGACGGAAATGCTTATTTTTAGGTAAAGACAAAAAAATTGTCCAAAATCCTGGTTGTACAGTTGGGATTTCCAAGCTGTGTTTGAAGCCTTTATCATTGTGGGAGAGAAAAAATGCATCTGGACAGATGAAGGTTGAAGGAATGGATTTTATTAAAGCTAAAATCCCACAGCAGTCTTCCTTTTCATGCCCTTATTACCTTTATTAGCTGTCCCTGTCTGAGAGCTGTCCAGTGAATGGAGCATCCTCTGACAGGTGCTTTCTCTTTTGATGTCAGGGCGAGGAAAAAAATGCTGTCATTTGAGAGGTAGATCCTCTCCCTACTGTGATGACTTCAGCCTGGATTAATTTGTTACCGGAAGGTTCATCTGGATCTGAAGCCATGCTCACATGTGGCACATCTGTAAATTGCTTCGGTGTGATCTCCTGGAAATCTGGGATCAGTGCTGCAGATCCGGCAGCTAATCAGCACTTGGAGCTTACATCCAGTAACGTCAACCTGTGCTTCTCTGTGGCAGCTGGAATATCGCTGCACTAGGGATTTAATCGCTCCAGAAATCCCTTAATGGGAAAACGTTATATGCAGTCTAATTTAAGGGCTCTGAGATAAAATATTGTTGTGAATGAGTGGCTGTGGCTGTGTGTGTTTCAGGCATACAACCGAAATGCTGATAAAGGATATCGAGCGCCACTTTGCCCTATGCTTTTAGATGATAAGATTACAAGGCAAGAGGTTTCTCTCTTTGCACTTTAGCCTCTCCGGTCTCTCCTCACATGGTGGCATACGGCGCAGCGTCAGTGGGAATTTCATAGTAGGGGAATCATCGCTCATTCCCGGTTCCCCTTTGAGGACTGTGCTAATTAGCCGGCGTCTGTGATTAGTTGGCTTGCGTTTGATCTGCTCTGCTTGTCTCTCCCCTCTGTCGAAAAGGCTGCCTCCCTGAGCTGTGATTTGGCTGAGAGGTGCAGCAAACACGCAGGAAACTAAAAGACAGAACCTCAGAGATGTATGCGGTGGCAGATTTTATTTTTCCAAGATAGAGAAGCCGGCCTCAGAGACCTGGGATCATACACAAGCAGACAGCTGCACACAAACACTCATACTGTGCTTCATGTTGGGAAATCAAGTCTGTTAATATTTTACCATTGCATACCATGAACTGTGGGTACTTTCGTTTTTAGGGGTTAGCTTGTCAGAGAAATTCCCCTGAAAATCCAGAAAAGGCAGAGCAGGCAGGGTGTGGGCGGCTGGCTGGAAAGTGGACTTCCTTAACCTTGGGTGATAACTGCTAAAGATGGCTGAATTATGAATGTAATTAAATCTGGTCTTCTCCCTTCACTCCCCTTTTGGGTTTGGTCTCAATAGCAAATCACAGTGTGTGGGGGGGGCGCCCATGCTGCGTTTAATATAACACAAAAAGGAGAAAGTCTTTGGTGCGTGACACAGCACTGGTCCAATTACACACAGGCTCTGATATTGAAGGGCTCATCTGTCCTTGAAGCCAGACGCTGGAGCAAAGTAGGACCATCTCTCTGTTTGTGCCTCCATACATCTATCCCTCACTTCCCCAATCCTCGGACTGTCACTCCGCCTTAAGGGGCAGGTAATAAACAAAGGCAGCCTCAACCTGCTGTAATAACCGGCTGATAGGAGACCACTCCAGCACCCGTGGCGGTCCCTGCGAGTGTTTGTTTGTTGTCCTGCTTTTTATGCTCCTTCACAAGGGACTTTATTCTACTGAGAGGGTGATCACTTCTAGCCCCAGTGTGCCTATAAAGCTCGGTTTAACCCTCTTCTTTTATAATCTAAGAATATGGTTCTTTTTTGTGGTTAAGAATACCACCAGTTGAGATTGGGTTGTCTACTGTGGAACTCTGGAAAAAATTATGGTTTTTTAGAGTAAATTTATGTAGCGGAAAAATAACCAGGAGCAAGTGGATCTGGCTATCTATAATGTTGTTTTAATGCTATTGAAAAAGCAGTGGGGTTTTCTAATTTATAGGCTCAGTAGCCACTGCCCAGACTTAACTACTGTTGACAACATAAACTAAAAAAATAAAATTCTCAGCTTTAGAGAAGACTTTAAAAGAAGTTTTGTGTTCTTTTTTTGTGAAAAAACTAATGGGATGCAAACCATCAGAAGTATTTAAATGCAACTACCATGAAAATTTATTGTCAAGGAGGCCATGTTTCTCTGCATTCCATTCGTGATTTTTTTTTTTCCTATCCTTAAATTTGAAAATAAAAACTTCTGGGTATAAAGGAATTGAAAATACATATTTAATCCCTTCACTAAAATGAGCAGGGACAATGGTCTATATTTAATTTATAATGCAAATACTTCCAAACATGTACAATGATCCTCAAACTGCTGAAATTGCAGATACTTCCTAACATGCAGTCAGTTTACTGCTACTGTAGACCAGGACTTGCATTGCCAGGGTCTTATGTTAGCGCTCAGGTAGCCCATTTCCCCGTCTGCTTCAGTTTAGCACAACTGTTGTAAAGGTTTAAAAGAGTATTCAGTAATGAATATCCCAGGTAAGGTGTGGCTGGTCCTCATAATGTATTTTTCAGGTTTTTCCTTAGCAGCATATAGCATAGAATAATACACTGCTGACCCTCTTCCATGTGTTGCTGTGCATTGTAGGTCAGCTGGCTGAAAAAGGGTTGCTATCTTTAAATATGTGTAATAGTAATTATTTAAGACACCTTATATTTGATTAGGGAACTGATTTTGGAGTTCTTCCAAGTTTCAGCTACCTTTATGGTAACCTGATATGCTGTTAACCATTAACAAACAGTCATTCAGTGTCAGCAATTGTATCTCAACAGCTTATGACTAAGCAGGTTTCTATGGGAAAAGAATAATCCCTCTCTCACTCTGGCATTTCTAAGATAATGTCCTGAATCAGACTAGGAAGTTAAATGGCTTGAAAGAGATATACAAGAAATATGACTATAAAGCAACAAAGAAGGAGGCCTGAAGATATATAACAAGGTAACAGTTTTTAAACTATAATCTGTTTAGCATTGAGCAGTAGACTTCAGAATAAACAAAAATAATTGATTAATTCAACTAATATGTGCCTGTTAGTTACTTTTTGCCCTTTAAAGAACACAAGAAAGTTATAATATTCTGTGACATAAATGTAATTAAAATATAAATGACTAATACCTTTAGTGGGTTATTTTATCAGTCAAGGCAACAATAAACATAAGTTAATTTTAGATATCGCCAGATTGATTAATAAATGTAACTTGATCTTTGTTACTATTTAAACTAATTCTCAGCTACTGCGACGTCTTGAAACTCTCCAGAGAGATTGTTCTTTATTATTCACTGGGAGGCTTAAAATCACTCTATCATAAGGAAATTAGTGTGTAATTGGTTTTGGACTGAAAACTTATTCTACTTGCATGCTGGAAATCTTTAGAAAATGAAGGCGTCTCAGATATTTTTGAAGTTTCTAAAGAGAAAAATGTCAACCTTAAAGCAAAATAGGGCTTTTGATAAAGCTGTTGATAAAGCAACTAAATTATCACCTCATTGCACAATTCTTGGTACAGTAGTTTATTTCACAATTATTGATCAGTCAGGCTAAAGAAAAATCTATCTGAAGGCCCGGCGCCCTGGTGAAGGGGATGTATTGACCTGCACACAGCCCCTGTCACAAAAACAGCCGGTAAATGACAGTAAAGTGATTTCAGATTGTTTCTGCACAGGCACATTATGGTTTTAGCTCGTCCCAGTCTTCACAGGAGCTCGTGTAATTAACCAGCCAGAACGTTTACCAGCTACATCTACAGAGTGGGTCTAACGAGAAAACGTCACCACAGTGAATGGGATCTAATTGGGGCAAAATTAATTCCAGTTAAACAATCACTTATAGAAGGATGAAAGGAGCATTAATGGTGAAGCGCTGCCAGTTGTGCAGTTTTTCTTTTCCCACTATTAGAAATAATTTATGAAGGCTTTTTGACCTTGTCCTTTTTTATCTGCAGGTTTAATGGCTTATCACTCCTCGACAGAAACAGACGGAACAGTATTGTTCTCAACTGTATTCATTTATTAGATTGCTCTGTGGCTAACTAATTGTGTGTGCTCTGCATTGCTCTGTAGACATTTTCATTTACTTTTCATCTTTTTTGTAGACTTTTTAATTATACATTTTTATGATAATTGACGTTTTCTGCCTGCTTTTCCATCCCCCATGTATTGTTTTACCTGAAGAGTTCCCATTCCTGCAGCCTGCCACATCTTTTTACCTTTTTTACCTTCTTCAATATAATTGTGTTTAACATGCTAGCTTCAGGGTAAATATCAGGTTATGCTCCCCGTCTTTTTTGATCTGTCTCCTTGAGCTGCATTTTTGTCTATCAGTTGTTCATTCAGACATCTATCAGCTTCAAAACAATACACAATGTTCCTGAGGCAAGTTGTCATAGTGACTGCTCATCAGAGAGTAATCAAAGTTGATCTAAACATTATGTACAAAGGGAGGAGACGGAGGCAGGGCTGGGAAGTAACCCTGAGTAAAAGTTCATCATGTTTCTTTGTGGCGTTAATAAAGCCTGAAACCTCTTTTCCTTTCTGCATCAGTTTCATTCCCTCCCCCTGTCAGGAACGCCTTCTCCTTCCTGCTTTATGCCCAGCTGATAGGTGGAGGGTGTTGGTTTCATCCAACCTGCCTTTTATTCTGACTTGAAGACAAAAGGCCATTCCCCACCAGCCCCCCCCTGGCTGGCTGCAGACCCGCTGGAAGATAACTTTGAAGCATACAATGCAGCTGCACTAATATACAAAGAATGCCTTTTCTTTAACTTTTAATTGCTTTGGTTATCTTTTTTGTCACTCACTCATGTCCTTTTGTTCTTTTTTCCCCCTACATCCTGCTTGCCTGATGTTTACTAATTGTTGCTATCTTCCTGCCTTAATGTGGCTCCATTTGTTTTTTTGTAATTCAGAGGGAGTCATGTGTTTCCATTGTGCTTTGAAAGTGCAGGTGGATTAATCAGATATTCTATCCTCTTTACAGTTGGAGCAATTAACTGCAGAGCTCTACTGAGATGAGTCACAATCATGATGAATCCTAATAACTCTGATGTTAGTTATACCTTTTAGATTGGTATGAGATACTCAAAGTGGTATGAGATACTATCATAGTTTCACTGTTAATGACTGATTAGAGATTTTTTGAGTGTTTCCAAGTCTCCAGTTTTTATAGAACCTGGACCTCTTATTAACAAGTTTATAAGAATTTAGCCTTTTAAGAACTGATACAAAATCTGAGATTAACATAGAATCTTTCTTTTTTTGGTCTTACTGTTGTGTGGAGTCATTGACAGAAGAACCTCGGTTACACAAAAAAGGTTTCAACATCATATCTGAAAAAATTGCCAAATCATAGAAAACCTAAGGAAGCATCTTTAGCCTCTTCAAATGGCAATGCGGTGTTTAATATTATAAATACTAGGTATCTGTGTTTGTTCCTTTTTATAATTTTGAATCTCAACTCAGCAATGCTTATAAGTTGCCATTCTAATGGATAGAACTTGGTAAATTGAATCAGCCTTCCTGTTTCTATTAAAAGTCTTGCTCTCCCCCACTGAGCCCCAATTAACAGCAGAAACATATAAATATTTAACATATAAAAATGTCCCTTTTCTGAACTGCTTTAGTGCTTAATCTTACAATCTCGCAGATGCACAAACTGCTAACTTTGAGCCATCTTCTGTTACTAACTGCATACACAGTACAAACTGTTGGCCCTATGTGAGTAAAGGGAATTTTAATTGGCCATTTGTCCAGATGAGGCTGAGTTTGAGTATGATATGACAAGCTTCTTTGTTGGTTAGGGCTCCCATCACAATGAATCGGCCACGATTTAAACCCGTTTCCGGGGAAGATACATTTCAAGCCTCCTTCTTGCTGTTTCTTCCTAATCATAAGTGCAGCTGCTAGAGTGAAGCTGATCATAATCAGCGGCACTCTAGCTTGTTTACACATGAGACCCAAGGCAGTTCCCAAGAACCTTAACAGCCATGCGCCTACACAAAAACATTAGCTGACTTTGTTGTTGTGGTTCTGTTTTAGAATATAGGTTTTATAAAATATTGAATTTACACTTTGCATTTGTTGCTCCTCTGTTGTTAGTCCACACAAATGTCTTTTTTCCCCTCTCTTCTGCTATTACAATCTGTGTTGATTCTTTGTTCGACTGTGTGTGGATGTAGCCTTAGCCTGGCCGATGCAACTCCATTCTATGATATGCCACTTTTTCATTTAGCTTTTCCAATTTCCCCCATATAAGTGATGCTTGTAATCTCGACAATCATCCTAACTTATTTTTAGAAGCAGATAATGCACAGAAAATAATCTGGGCTAAAATCTGGAGTTGGTCAAAATTGTAAATACTCCAGAATATATATGTCAAATACTTTAAATGTTTGGGACTGTAGAAAGGATAATATCTCAATTTGGAGCTCTTGACATAACATAGCAAAGCTACTGGTAAGTAGTCTATGTTTACTTTTCGAATATCTAATTCTTAAATTAATCCCTCAGATTATCTAATCCAGCTGGTTGTTTCTTTCATATGATGGCCAGAGTCATCAGTTAATCATAATATTGCCACACTCCGACTTGTTTGTTTGCTTGTGATGCTTCCTGACCTTCTGCCTCCCATATGGTTGTCATTGATTTGGAAACCTGCTGCTTGATCCTCTGACAGACAGACTCCGTCTCTGTTCCTGTATCACTCAGAGACCAGCAGCCTCCCTCATAACAGGTCTGCTTTTTAATCCTTCAATGTGTGACATAAATTAGTCTGGTGTACAAATGAGTCTTGTTGGTGATTTCGACTGAAGCGTGCCTCAGCTGGAGGCAAAGCAGGTGCAGAAACCTAAGGTGAAATAGAGGGGATTGGGATGGAAACACACAGCTGTGTTTGAGTCCAAGGATTAGGTGGAAGCGGAATCCCTCACACTTTTTTTTTTAATTTGCAGAGAGAATGATCACACCCTGACTGAAAATATCCTCCGACACCTCAGTAGACTCTCATCCAAGTGTTGTTAGGCAGGAAAAAATAGGACGCATAATCACATTATGTTAGAGGCTGACTGACATGCCGAAGAAAGGCTGTATACATGCTGAAAAGATGAGAGGGAGATAGACAGATGCATGCGCTGTCATATTGGGATTTTTGTGGAAGCACCTGACACTTGTAGCTTTTCCTGATCTGTTATTTTTGTGGTGAGATGCTTTCAGACTGGATGTTCAAGCACAACGGGATGTACTTGAAAGGCTTTCAGGGAAAGCCATGCAATGGATCTTTTGTCTCATAAGAGAGAAGACAGTTTCAGAATGAAACCTGGGGAACAGATAAAGATATTTCTGACACTGACCGTGCACTTATAAGAAAAAAAATTAAGTCTCCATTCCTGACATTTAGATTTTATGCCTGCAAACTGACTGCAGATCTGCTGCTATCGCCACCCGTCTCCAGAACCCAACTTTAGATGCAGTGCTAAAAAAAATCATGCCCACTCCAGTTACCATGAGGAGTGATAGCAAACGCTGCTGGGATGAAGAAATCAGGCAGGAAAAGAACTAGCAGAGGAAAAAAAAATACATATATTGAGGGAAGAGCAGAATGAGCCAGAGGGATGAGAAGGATTTATTCCAAAATGAAAAGACAGGACAGGGGAGGACAGCACTGAGGGAGGGGAGAGTGATATGGAGGGAAGGCAGGGTCCGTGGAGGTAGAATGATGTGCACGGCCCAAAAACAGACAAAGCAGAACCAGGAGCCGCAGGGAGCCGAGTGTCTGTCAGCCAGTAAGTTATTCACTCACTCGTTCACTGGGCTGTCGCCGTGGTGATGGAAGGATTGTACAGAAGCAGACATTTGTTTGTCAAAGGAGGGTTGTGTCCTCTCTGTCCAAGGTGGACAACGTCATGCCGGCAGGACTAGACTGACTGTGAGCGTGCTGCATAAAATCATATGATATTCATGAAAGCATTTTGGCTTTTTGTTTTAGTCCACTCTGCTACTTTCTGCCATCCTTGACCATCTCTCTCTCTCACATGTTATGTCTTTCAACCCTTCATTCTTTTCTGAGTAAGCTACAGTATAGATGTTGGTGTTTATTAATAATGAAGAAGTGAGAGAAGATGGAGGGGGAGCCCTTTTCTTTCGTTCCTACTCCAGAATGAATAATTCACCTGTAGAGGAGAGGAGAACCTCTCCATCATGCGTGAGTTTCTTCGGCTCTGGATGTGGTTTTGCTTTCCTAGCAGTTGTACGTGTGGAAACCTGTTTTGTCTCTGTATGACCACAAGTCCCTTGAATCCCCTGGGTGTTTTGTGTTCCTCTTGGGTTGGCCCATGCTAAATCATTTACGGATTGTGAATCTTGGTGGTTGCTGGATTTATAGGCCTGTTGCAGTCTGCAGCTGTCTATCTTGGATGGGTCCAATTATTTTCCCCCGATTCCATTTTCTTTTATGAATTCTTTTTAAATGTTTTTTTTTCTTCAAATCCAGCATTCGGCTTTCCGCATTTTTTTAATTTTTTTATTTTTTGGACTGGTCTGACCTGCAGCTGGCCTGTTGTCGAAATAGTTTTTGTTATTGACGGGTAATGGAAGTGGTTAGTCCACAGAGAAGGATGTTTTGAAGGAGCTTTTAGTGTTACACTGGTAGAGACCATCAGAGCTGAATGTTTCGAAATGCCCAGTTTTTATTCCTTCCCCATAATCACTGTAAAGGCTTATGATTTTTATCATTGGGATAATTACAAATATCTCCAGATCTTAATCAGTCCAGTTGTTTAGACAATCTCCAGTCCATCGTTCTTCCTGATAGTCCATCCTTGATTATCCATCTTTCTGCTAGTCTAGTTTCATCCATTGCTCTCTCTGATGTCGAGCATTCTTTCATTAATTGTTTCTTTTATCCATCCGTAATCCCTACAGCTGATGTTCTTTCTGTCTATGTATTCCATCTGGCCGTTTTTTTTATCATTAATTATTGGGACCATTCATTTGTTCTGTCTTTCCATCCATCTTTTCATCCAACCATCTATCCTTTCAATATTCATCGGTTTGTCCTTCATCCATTTTTCTAATTATCAGTGAATATTTAAGTTTTTGCTTCTATCCTGCATTTGATCTGTTTGTCCATTCATCCCTCTGATGGTCCTTTATTTATGTCCTTCAACCCATCCATCCATCCATTGTCGGCCTTTAATTTTTCATTGTTTCCTTGTCAATCTTTTTGACCCATAATGTCAACATTTACTGTTAAAATTAACCATCTATTTTCTGTTCACGTTGTCTGATTAATGTTTTACTGCTTCACAACAGTCTCCAGTTTAGAACAGCACAACATTGGATGCTATTTACGATTATAACTGTGATATATCAGGTGTCATATATGCCTGTTTTTGTAATTCCTCCCTGTTTCATCTGTTCTTTCTACACTGTCCATAAGACTCATTGAAACTCTGTCAAACTGATTTAATAATGCACAGACATATAGAAATGCAAGTTCATAACACAAAATATAGTAGCTAACAATGATTCATTACACTTCTTGGCTATATAATATTTTATACACTAATGTAATGATGATGTATTGGTGATTTGTTTCTCAGAATTAGTTCAGATCTGTTTACAGTGTTTAGAAATAGTCAGTCGGTCCAATCACCCACAGTTTCACTGTTTGTGTTCCATGACTTTTCAGGAACTCCTCTTCCATTTTTAAAATGTGTTCTTTAAGATTGGTCAGAGCTGGATTGAATGGGAAACGTGTTTCAACCCTGTGTTAAACAAAGGTTTTTGGGCTAGTCTAGGATGGAGAATGCTTTGAGTGTTGTTCTTTAGTTAAGTTTTTAGCAGTTTTTGGAGGAAGAAATTAGACCCTTGTTTAAATTCTTGTAAATATTCCCGTTGGGTGTCTCTCCTGACGTTGATGCACTTAATTGAAATGGCAAATGCTTATTTTTGCAAATGATATTCGCTCAAGTCCTCGGGCGTGTTTGTTATAAACAGGCAGCTAAACAGGAATGCACAGCAGTGTGCAGATGCATGTGAAAATGTGCAGACACACACACTCATACCTCCTGGTGCAGATCTCTCCTCCAGCTGTTCATTTCTCCTTGGCACTTTGAAGCCTGTTCATGTCTCCCAGTGTCCCTCCCCCTGATCCCCTCTTTCTCCTTCACTCCCCTTCTGTCACATTTCATGCATTTCTGCTTCCTTTCCTTATTTCTGCCCACTCTTCCTCTTTACTCTTGCACTCAGTCTGTTATCAAATATTTCATCACTGTGAACAAAGTGAGATGACATCCTTTTTTCTATTTGTTTCACTTTATATTTCCCCTCCTAAATTCTTCTTGCATCACAAAGATTTATACTTCACATCTACTGCATGCAACCTAAATATAACCTTAAACCTTTTATTTATTGGCATTTTGCTGTGCTTCTTTTTTTCATCTGTACTGTCTATACACTAAACTCGCCACTGTGATGATTTTGATGTCCATTTCCAGTGGTAACTTTAAAGCCTTTGAAGTGTGCCTCTTTTATCAAACAAAGTGGCTTTTGACTCTACTGATCTGTAGAGAGGGAGGAAAAAAGCATATGGCAGGAATGCATTATTATAGGATGTCATTGGAGAACCTCTAAAAGTAGCCTTCCTATATGTTATTGATTAGAAAAAGCCCCATTAAAAGGTCAATGGGAATTTGAGAAGCATCTCAAGTCTTCATTTCCTGGTTTTATTCTTGGCTTGTCAAGCCGCTTCAAACTGTAAAATCTTAGCTACATCCAGAATCTGCTCGGAATATCAATCCCTCCGCCTCTAAATATGTGCAAGCCTGCACAGGCTGCATATGCACGTTAATTAGTTATCAGTTTTTGTGTGTGAAAGCCAGAGTAAGTGCTGTCGTCTGATGGGAGTGACTGACAGACAGAGGGTGGCTTCAGACTGATGATTTTACAGACTACAGTTGATATCTGCGATTAGAACAGACCAATAATGGTTTAAACATGACACACAGCAACTGCAGTATCTGCTTTTGTTAATAACAATGGAAACATCACACAGAAGTCAGTCACACGGGTAGCTGCATCGAGTGGGAGGCATTATTAAACAAAGTGTCAGAAAGCACACTTATACCAGCTTTAGCGGTGAGCATTTCTGACAGTTTTGACTTTTTAAAGCTCAGTTGAGTGGCCAGTTCCCCAAATTACAGCCACACGAACTGTAATGTTGCAGCATGTCAGTCAGTGATTGAGAGAAGCGATGAAAAAGGGGCAGAAATAAGGCGGTCCAAAACTGCTTTCATTTCAATCACTTAGCACAAGCGATTGGAATGAAACCTTTTCTATTATCCTGTTAGTTTTTTGGTCAGCACATGGATTGGTTCTGTTCAGAGACTTGACAAAAGTTACAGACTGAAACTTTACATTTAAAAAAATGTAATCGAAAGTACATGCGTTTTAGTGATGTTTAAAAGAAATCTTCCTTTACTTTATGTGTCATCTGTTTTTAGTGTAAATATTAGCAACATGTGGGTTCAGGTTGAAGTTAATCAGCATGGTTAATCCAAGCAGAGAAATGTCAAGATGGCATTCAGTTAACCAGTGGCAACCTTATATTTCCACTCAGCCTCGACCTCGGCCCCAAAGTAGAAATGTTTTACTGTTGGGATACAAATTTTTCATTTCCTAATTTTGATTTTCAAGGGTGTTCCAGTTTAAAATTAAGACTGGAATGTTGAAAATATAGCTCTGTTATCTACATGTGAATTCAAATGTGCAGAAAGACTTTTCCTAAACAGCCTCAACCTTGTCTAACTGATGAGGTGTTAAGACAAGAACTTATAAAATAAAAAATATAAAGAGAAAAAATAAAAATAGTCTCACTGTTGGCCAGACCAAACTACAAAATGGCATCACTCTGAAATTTTATATCAAATTATAAGATGAAAGGTGGAGTTCTTTGCTGGTTAAAGTCGGGACCAGACAGGCAAAACCTCGGCTTTAACTCTCTGTTCTTGATATATCCCAAAGATTACATGAAAGAGGCAGGTTTAGTAGGACATTGCTCTGGGGGAGGATGGCTAAGCTCATGTAAACCTTTAAAAAAATAAGCTATATAATCTGAAAATCCATCCTGAAATGAAGAAGCCCATGTAGAAAGACCAATTTGTTCCTGTTTGAGCGGCTGCATTGTTCTGAGCGCGCTCCATACTTGCAGAGAGTGGCATACACTGACCTAGCTGTGAAGTAATAAGCGCACAACACTTTTTAGTCGGTGTGCCAACAAATGGGATTCTTCTGTTTGAAGGTAGTTTGTGTTGATTTGAAAAGACTGAATCTAGCCCCATACTAATTTAATGAACATCTCGGATATAAAATTTGATGTCTCTTTTAAAATGTCTTGCTTGATTTATAACGGTCTCAAAACAATTTAAGCTGCACTGCACAGAACTACAACTTTATTAAAAATCTTGGATTAGAATCATACTCTTAATGCCAGTTTCTCAGAAAGCACGAAATTGCACATTGGGAGCTTTTCAAAGCTCTGTTTGGCAGAACTGCTATTTAGAAACCACTTATATTCAAGGCAGAGGCTGTTGCAGTTGGAATATAACGCAGCCTCTTGAACAATGAATAAGGAAAAGAATCCAATGAATTGCCCATTGCGATTTCTCTTCAAAACTAGTTATTTTTCTTAGATGTTCAAGGATGCATTGAGCCCACGGTTTGTTGCTTACTCAAACTATGTAGTAAATAAGTAATATGCACACTTCTTGCAAGTTTGCATGAGGCTATGAGTCATTATAGACTAACTTTTCCTTGAGAATATATTATCTTCCTTAAGCTGCTCACCATACTGCCTGTATCAAACATTCGTCTGCAGTGCATAGTGTGAATGCTACAAAAAGAGGAATACGAAAATAATAGAAACAGAGAAATTCACACAGACCTGTGAGAATAATGAAAAGTGCAGAATGCTTACTGAGACAGCTGTGTGCTAGAGAGGCCAAAGAAAAACACACCCACATTCTTTCTCCGGCGCTCCGTCTTAGACACGCTCGCACTCTCACACAATGGGCCGGTAGGAAGCAATCTTCAGGAACATGAAGAGCGGTGGGGACGCTTCATTGTTGCCCAGCTGACAGTGCATACATAGCTGGTAGCTTGATGAAATGGCAGAGTCACTGAGCTCTGAAGGCCATTAGATAGTTTAGTTGATGGCTTGCACTCCCTGTCCCCCCTGACCTTGGTGCTTTTCTCCAGTATTGCAGGGATCAGGCAGAGGACATGAATGCTACTAGGCGCCGGTCTGCCAGGCAGCGTGGCAGGCGGACACAGACTGATAAGCGGATGTTTGGTTTTATAAGCCACGGCTGGCTCAAATGGGATGATGAGCAAATTAAGATTTTTTTCCCCCTCTCTCTCCTCTTGCTCCTTATAGCCAATTCAGAGTTTGCTTGTTTCTTTCTATACACTGTGATTGATCATTAGAGGCGGGTTTCCACTACAGATTTATTTACTTTCCCAGGTAATTGGGTTTGGGTTGTGTCATTATTTACCCCAATTTATTCCACTACAAGGAACAGGACAAAATTGGATAGATCCGTTTTTCTCCCTTTTAATTTTAAGTCTTTTTCAAGTAATTTGAAGTTATGACTTATTAAGTGATAGTGTAATTCCACTGAGAGAATCATTGGCTTTAATTTTAGAAAAGTTTTGTTCAATACAATTCGATATATTCCTATTTCTATTATCAGAAAAGATGAGGTCAGAGACCCATTCTAAAAATCTACCCTTCCTGCTCTGGTAGGAAGATGGAACATTTGCATCTTAACTCAGCTTTTATAATGTTATATATTTAATATTTGAAAAGCTCAGACATTCCATGTATTCTTTGAGCTTCAAACTAAATATAAAGTTTTGAAAACTTAATTTTCATGTATGCATTCCTGCATTATAAACTCTTAACACCGTTATCAACAGTTTTCTGGAAATGTTACTAGGTCTCGTTAAAGAATGTTATTAGAAGCACATTTATACAATCCTATATGCCATTTTCTTTTTTTAAGTTTGCCCAATTAATGCTGCGTTGGGACACGTTTTAATTGCCAAGATAAATATCTAAATATAAGAAACATGGTTATATGTTGAATTGACTTAATTCTTCCTTGGAGAAGACTTGAAGAGGCAAACCGCTATGATTGATACCCAGATCTAAACATGAACACCATGTTGTAATCCCCAACATAGAACGCTCTCCTGTACACCCTCTTCTAGATTTGTTTAGGATGTGTAACACTACACCTTTATGTTTGGTTCAATGTGACTTACATAGATTAAGAAGTGGAACCTTTGTTACATAATTCTTATAGTTTTACCCCTAATAGTAATGCAGTTTATTTTCAAATCTGAAGCCTCTTTCTGACAAACTGAAGCCAGACAAGATGTCTTCATCATTAACAGTCTAAATGTACACAAGAAGCAACCTGGGTGAAATGAAGGGTCCGGAAATTAAGATGGAGCGGAGAGAAACGATCTTGGTGGTGTAATGGGGACGTGGCTAAGTTCACTTCATGAGTCCACCCTGAATCAATTTCCGTGCTCTTTCTCTTCCACCCTCATCAACCATCAACTCTCCATTTTAAGCCGCCCTTTTCACTTCTTTCTCTTCCTCTCTTGCAGACGTCTTTGTCCCTCAACTGTCTCCTATTAACCTTGTTTACCGCTTACAACGCCTCCTCTTTCCCTCAACACTTTCTCTTTTCACTCTTTTTACATCCTCTATTCCTGGCACCAACATTCACACCCTCTCATCTTCACTTTCCTCGCATCCATCCTCCGTCACTTGTGCATTCCCAGGCGTTCTCTCTCTCTCTTTCGTCTCATCATTTTATCCCTCTATCCTTCTAGCGCACGCCCCTCTCAGACTCATTTTCCCCTCCACAGATGAACGGTGGGAAATATGGCAATGTCAGCGTGACCAGGCAGGAGATCAGAGTGAGAGGACTATGTTAATATGGCAGGGCTGTCACAGCGCCATTAGCATAAAAAGTCTGTGTGCACGCACATCATGTGGGTGTTAAAGACATAATGATAGGTGACAGTACTTAGGTTGCTGACATCTAACTACTTGAGGAGGTTGAAGAGTGCAGTTTTTGGATCTGGATGCGTTCGCTTTTACATGATGGTGTTTATTTTACCTGCAGGCACTAGGGCTTTGGTAAAGTAGAGCAGCAATGACTCTGTTTCTGGCCTTGCTCTCCTCCCTGCTCTTTTTTTTGTCTCTCTCTCACTTGTTCTCCCTTTTCTTCTTCTTCCCTCATTTACCCTTGAACTGTCTTTTATTTTCCCATCGTTCTCTTTAGTTCCTTCTGTTAAATATGGCCCCTTCTCTCCAAATATTTATATTTGCAATTACTTTTCTCAAACATGGCCTTGCTTCAAATTTTTCTAGGATTTTTTTGTTCATATTCATACTTCTTGAATCATCTTTATTTTGTCAAACTCTTTAAATTTTCAGGATTTTCTTTTCTTGTTTTTCTTATTTTTTTAGGGGGGGGCAATGGGCTGTTGTGAAGGTTGAGGCTGTATAATATTCATTTCTCCGGAGGCTGTTGGAGTCTAAGGCCAGCCTGTCTCTCGTCTCCGCTCTGACGGGAGTTGATCTGTGTTGTGTCTCCTCTCGTTGCATCTGTATGACTGACATGGACCTGCCTCCACGTTGACCCCACATTGGTTTGTGTTTGTGGATGTTTGTGCATCTTGGGTGTGCGCTCTGCTCTGGTATTTGCACCAGAGGAAAAACATGCCAAGACGTGAAACATTTTCATTGTTGAACAGTTGCTCTGTTCAAAATATTTACCTGTTAACCGAGTAGGAGATGAGGGTATCTACGTGTTTTTTTGTTTTTTTGTAAGGTTTTGAACGCCATTTTAAATTTCATCTTATATTCCCAATGAAATGATGATTTTTTTGTTAATTTATATTATAAACCTTAACTTGAACCCATGATAAAAAATAACTATATAGTAATGTCAGTGCAGTAGTAGTACGTTCTTGCATGCAGGATCTCTCTTTGTATTTACAATAGCCTGTACAATTAAAGACAGCTGCTCAACTATCACTTAGGGAGAGGTTCAGTTTGAGTATCATGGAAATCTACCAAAAAGACAAAGTCAGTATTAAGAAGAGGATAAGTTTGTGCATGTTTTCCCCATTAGATTACTGACTGGATACATAGCACTGCCTGCCGTGACTAATTTTGAGGTATAAATCTTTCATGGAGCTTGTTAAGTATTGTATTGTGACGTTTTCAGATTTGCACAGATAGCTGTAGCTGTATCTATCACAAGCTTTAATGTACAGCTAAGCTCCAAATTATCTATACACCCCCATACAAGTTTTTTTTTGGTTTTTTTTTTGGACAAAATGTCAAAATATCAGTGGAATGAAGCTTCTTGTCTTTGAGATTTGAAGACCTCTTTGCCATCACCCTAATCTTCAACTTTCAAGGCTTCTTGATCAGATTTAAGTCTGGAATCATATCTGGGTTGCTCCAAAGCATTATTGCTTACAGTGAAAAGAAACATGTTGGTTAAAAGGGTGGATTACTTAAGCTAAATCCTTGATTTATTGGCTTCAGTGTCATACTTACTGCAGATCCCCTTTTAGTTCCACCTTCAACCCAGAGAATAATTTAAATAGGATTAAATCTTTTTAACTCGGTCATTTCACTCACATTAGTTAAATAATTTGTTTGAGCAAGTCTGTTAAAAGAAAACTTTTACTGATTTATTTCAATTTGTAGCGAGCTTTTCATGTAGTAATTTGCATGGGTTAAACACAGACTAAGATATGAACACCTAAGGCCTGATTTACATGACAATATTTAGCTAAAAACGGAAAAGCTTTGTTGCGTTTCCGTTGTTTGTGTACACCCCAGCATATTTTCTTTAAATGAAAACTGGTTCCAGAATATCAGGTTTAGAAAATATTTTGGTCTCCATTGTCATGTAAACAGGAAGAACTGAATCTTCCTGTCTGGGAAGTCCTGGGACATGTGCAGAATGAATAAGTGGTGGCACCTTTTCGAGCAGGGAGTATTTATGTGTATTGGCATTAGAATGCTGATTGATTAGCTGCAAAACTCAAATCGCTATATGAAACATATGAGTAGTAAACTGTATTAAAGTGCTATTGGTAAACCAGTCTAGATAAATCTATTTGTCAATACGAGGGATCATTAGTGTAATAAAAGGTGTAATTTTCATTCAATTTTCTCATTTTCTGCTCTATGGAGGTTCAGCTTCTAATTATACAAGGTGATCTGATCATAGTTAGACCACTCTTTAATCAATTGATTTGAAAAATATAATGGCAAAATCTATATATTTCTGCTGTTCCTCAGAGTTTTTACCCAACCAGAGATATTCAGAGGAGGGAGTAACATTTTTCACCCCAAAAAGAATCAGAGCTACTCCTAAGGGCTGCTTAGTGGCTGTCCAGAGGTTTCTCTGTGGCTTCAAGGGGGTTGTTTTGTGGTTGCAAATTGGGCTGGCGCTGTGAGAGCTGATGTTATTCTAGGAAAGTCTTGTTTTCCTCCACTTTCCCACTCGTTCTTTCAATCCTAAAACCCTCATCTCCTCCTCTGTATTGATATTTCATATCTCCCCGGAGATGGAAAGATGTGTTGTTCATTGCCTTATCTGCTAGACTGTAGGTTTCAGCTCCGCCTCAGCATTGGGCTTTGACACAGCCCAAACTGGTTGAACTGGTCTTGCAGGTATTCGTGTTTCTCTTTCGGTGTTATGTATCTGTAGCTTGTTAGCAAAACAGAATCGCTTCACAGCACTGGCTGCAGAAGTTTTGAAGTTGCGTAACTGCAGGTAATCCATTCTTTCTTAAAACTGGTGGCGTCTTGCTGACATAAACTAATGTGGGCTTATTCACACAAGTAATTACATTTTCACAGAGACCTGCACACACAAACAGGCGCACACACAGAAAGAGAAACAGTCTGTCGGCCTAAAACTCTCTCGCCCCGGTATTTCTCACACTGGAAAAAGCATATTTATTTTGACTCTGCTGTTACACAGGAATGTGTCGGCACAGCAAATGGCAGGCTATAGAGAGGCATATCCCATCCTGATGATTTATGACCCATGTTCAAAAGAAGACTGGTTTTCCTCTTTTTTTCAGCTGCACACTTCCCCCTGATTTTTTTCTTTTTTTTCCCCCCCAGCTTCTTCTTCATCCACACAAGCAGGCATGTAGAGATACCAGCCTCTTGGCCTACTTGCCTGGGTTCACTAATATTGTCCTCTGTTGTACCAGACACATCCACACAGTCCTCATTTATCATCAGGCTTATTACTGACATGATTCCTGCGCTCTCTTTCTCTGTTTCCTTCCCGGTGAAGGAAATGGCTGTGGTTAATGTTTTTCTCTCTTTGTTTGACACAGGGACATCAGGTCAGCGGGTGAAGGTGGATCCAGAGCTGTCGTCGTATCCTGGCCAGACGATCAACCTGCGCTGCTCCTTCCCGGACACAAATGGCGTTCAGCTCACAATGGTCAGATTCACATTTCCAAGATGAAATTACCTTTCTTTTTCCTCTGTCTGTATTTGATTATCTGTATTCACTGATGTGTTTACATCAGCTCCACACTTTGTTCTGCAACAATGTTTTGCTCCATCTGAACATTACAGCTCTTATTGCTGCCTTGTGACTCAGTAAATTGGTGAAAGTGCTTGGAAATAAAAGGGGTGGTGTAGTGTCTTAAAATCCGAAAAGACTGCATTGTATTAACCTTTATTTTGGCCGGAAAAAGTAGAGGCTTTGAATTTTATTATCTCACATTTTATGCAATTCTTCCTCTGATGCTGTGATCTTGGCACAGGTCAAATATAAATGAAGAAAAACCAATGAAATTATCACACGTATAAAGTTTTTATACGTTTGGTTTGGGACTGTCAAATGACTTCCTTTTCAAATAGCATTTTGCGTTCAGAGAGGTAACACCAACCATTACAATACTGTAAGAAAAACAATGTTCTTAGGGGTCTTTTTTTGATCAATGTTGCTAGGGAAAAAAAAACAACAGAATAATCACCTTTTATTTAGTTGGAGATATGACGTTAATATTGGGAACAGGGAAAACAGATCACCATCTGGTGTATCTAGTGATGCGAAAACCCCTGTTTGCAGTGTTGAATCTGGTTTTAACTCATATACCCCACAGATCCACTTTAAGCACACAAACATGCTTGTAATGCTTTTGCTTAATCTGTTATGTTATCCTTAAAATGAACCCAAAGTGGGAAGGTCGAAAGGGTTGAATGGCTTGAGCTGTATTAGCAGAAAATAGATGCATTGCTGAGGTCTATGCTGGTTGGCTAGTGGTCGTGTTGCTCAGTAAATTTGTTTGCAACCACTTTATTCAATCTTACTATAAAAAAAGACCAATAATTTTTTATGTTATAGGTGTAGTCTGAAAGGAGGGAGTTTAGTGACATGAACATTTTTAAAAAAGGTAACACATTAACACGGATATAAATTTATTTTTATATTATTACCAAATTAGTCGAAATAACACTTCCATGTAAAGTGCACTGGATTGGATCCCAGATATCTGATACCAAATCACAATTATAAGATTAAGGTATCTCATCGGTGCAGCTCTAGCTCTAACGTGTCGGTAAACACACCAGAGGAGAGACACCAAAGAAAATATATTTATTCCCCAAACAATTTAAAGCACTCATTTCATCTTGCATAAAAAATAACTTACAATGCAGTGTTTTGGGTCTTGCTCTCCTTCTTTTCTTTTTTTTTTTTTCCAGAAACTCACCATTCAGCCATAAAAAACCTACTTAGTTATTCTTCTCCATAACCAGTGCACCACATTTTTAGCCAGTTTTAAAATCTTCATTCAAAATGCATAAAATGTTGAACTTCATAGTAAGAATAGACCTTGAAATTCAATGACCTCAAAAATGATCTTAACTTAAACTTAAAGGTTCTGGAGACACAAATTAAGTAGGAGGTCTGAACCCTTTACATGCTAACGCTACTACCGGTAAAGTCTTAAAATAAAGCCACTGAGGCGTTAAATAATAGTGTGACAGTTAGACTCCTATTTGTGTAAATAGTGATCCAGTTGACCAAACTTTGAAGGTTTTCGCAGATTAAGAAAAAAAAATCACTACAATCAAAAGATCTGCAGTTCAGCTCCATGTGCCGTTTTTTAAAATTTAAATTAGCTGAATTAAGCCTTAATCTATCAAACGATGGCTGGCAGAAATCATTCCAAGGCAGGCAATGGGTTTTTATCACATTTGGGCTTAATGTTTTATTACTCTAAACAAACAACACTAAGCTTCATTTTGCTTCAGGGGATTGAATATGGTAATGGATGCCACTTCTTAGTTGCATTTAAATGAAGTGGAAGTGCACAACTTTAGCCGTTTCCCTGAGAACAGCTGAGAGAGTTTTGCTCCTGGAAATATTGTCATCCATATTCATACCTGCTCCACTTACCTGATTGTAATGCTACACGTGTTGCTCCATGTAGATTACATTTAAATCTCAACTCCTTCAAAGGCTCTCCAATGTTTCTTATCAATGCTGTGATAAATGAGGCTTGCTGTTCTTCTCTGCGTCTATATGCTGACCCTGAACGTGCTCCTTCGCAGGTCAATTGGATATATGAGACAAAGGAAGGAGAGAGGATAAACATAGCTGTGCTTCATCCTTCCTTTGGCCCCAACTACCCCCCCTCGCCAGTGAAGGGCAGGGTCAGCTTCAAACCCAGTCCACCAGAAATGGCGAGCCCTTCCATCGAGATCACTGATGTCAGGATGTCTGATGAGGGCAAGTACATCTGCGACTATGCGACGTATCCCGATGGCAACGAGCAGGGAATCACTCAGCTGATCATGTTGGGTAGGTCTTAATCACAATCTGCTGTTTTTTATTGGTTTAGGAATAAATTATTGCGATTGTTTTCAAGCTCAGAGGTTTGGAAAGGTTCTGATGAGCATTAAATCAGCCTATTCATGTAGAGCTGGGAACCATGTTTGTCTCTGTAGGGGACACTTCATGGACCAATAAGAAACGAACAGTTTCTAAATGTATGTTGGTGCATCTCTTTAAAATGGAATATTATCAGAAAATTAATTTAAAAAAATATATATTTTTTTTCTGAATGAATTCAGCGATACGGGGCAGAAAGGCTGTTCTGACCATGCTATGGTTAACCCAGAGTGATTAGTGTCAGGCAGAGAAGGTCATTTCTAAAGAAGTTGGTTGTTCAAAGTCAAATCTCAACTTTTTGCCTAAAGCAACTTTTAGAAACAAGAATTTTTCCATAAATCCTAGATATTGGGGCAGCAATGAGCTCGCTGGTGCAGGATGCCTACAATCAGTCCATACACCCGACTCTGAAATACTGTCTTTTATTTTATGTGGCTATCAAACATATCTATCCGACTCTCCGCCTCACTCTACAGCTAATCTATTAACTACTTTCTACTACATTAAATTGTACTTTTTAACTTGTGGTTTCCACATTAACCAGCAAATAGCATTGATCAGCTTGCTCATTTAAATACACAATGATATTCATGCAGAACTTTGCATGGACCATTTATGGTTTAATGTGGTTGTGTATATAGCTGAACATGAGATGGAGCCTTGGAGGTACGCCTGTGATATATAAAGGAAAGCTTTTTGGTTCATAAATTAGGATTTAATTTTTTGGGCCGTTCTCCATTTTGATTTAAGTGGCGTACAAACACTTAGTGTGGATTACATACAAAGTTTTATAAATGACACCCCTGGTCTGTTTTAGCCAGACGGGAGTGTCATAAGTGAGAGAGCAAGAGAGACGTGGTGATGAACTTAAACACATCCACAGGAACCGCCTGAGTTTGCCAACAACATCCGCACAAAGTCACGAGATTTTCTGATGTTTAGCTCTGTTGTTGTTCCCGTCTGATGCTGTCGTTTTCTGTTTGAAACTTTAGAGTAAAGTAAAGCTGTCAGGTTTCAAAGTAAAACCAAAAGCTGGAAACTGCAACACTGCCTCTATGCTTTCAGAGTGTCTGCTTTAATCCCACTATGCTCTACAAGGTGATGATCAATGCTTTACACTCAGAAGAGTCGCCTTTTAATACGAACTTGTAGAAAACAGTTAAAGCTGAAATTAAACACCCATTTGAAATTAGGCTAACATTCTTTACGTGTTTGCAATAAACAAATTGCACAAGGACAGCTTATGATTTAACTAAAATAATAAAGATGCATCTTTAAAAGGAAATCTCAATGGCACATATCTATGATAACCTTGGTGTCCCTATCCTTTGCTGAAAGGATATAACCAAAAATATATTAAATACAGCTCTCATTTTAATGGACAAAGCAGAATCAAAGGAAACGATTAAAAAATATGTAGAAATATTTTTATTTTTCTACTACATACTAGATATAATTTGGTGTGTAAACAAATACTAAAGGGGCTTCCTTAAAAAAAAAAACATCCTAATAAATCTGATTTACATTAACAGAAATGAAATGTTTAGCTTTTCTCGATGAATGAGGGTAATGTTTATAGAAATGCTGTGCAGCAGAACTCGGCTGAAGTTGGTTCAGACTATTTCACAGATTTTTTATTTTAGTTTTTATAACTTTCACACACCATCAACAGATTGATTGGTGAGGGGTACATTTAAAAAAAAAAAGGTTGGCCAGCTGTCCTCAGTTTATTTTGCTTTTCTTGCCAAACATGTTCAGTCATTTTCAGTTTTCCAGACTCTCTGAATCTGAGCCAAAGCAAAGTGAAGCATTTTTTATTTTATTTTTTTTTTTTTTGCGACGCTGTCACCCATCTGGTTATAGTTAGAAAGTACTTACCTAAGGGGATAAATGCCAGACGTCTTGTCCTGTCTGATTTTTATTTTTTCCAGCCTGCTCTTTAATTCAAATGCAGATTTTAAAGGCATCTAAAATCTGGACCTTATTGCTGTAATAAGAGACCACAGAAGACCTGTTTTATTCTTCTTTAATGTAAGACAGCCGAGGCTCAGCACCCAGCGGATCAGCTGCCCCTCACCTCTCCAACTCGCCGTAACTCCGCTCTCCCTCAGGCGGCGTATTGATTGGTCTGCTTGTCATGCCTGCTGTCAGTTCTTGTCTTCCTACTTTCCTCTGATCCCACAAAGCTATGAGAGAGGGCAAATGAGAAGGGAGGAGGAGCAGAGGGAGAAATAACTGACATCATGTCGTCATTTAGAAACTGTATGGAAATGCATTGGGAGAGGTGGTTCAGCAGTGATTGTGATGGAGGAAGAGTAGATGGAGAACTGAAGGAGTGTCTGAGAGTTTAGCACTCGCCTGTAATTGTTTGTCAAAGAAATCTCTGGAGAGAAAAAAAAGAACTTCTGAACGGAGAATCTATGTGTGTTTGATTGGGGTTGGGAGGACAGGGGATGTTTGCTTTTGTCAGGCAGCCTGACTTAAATTGTTTTTCAGTGAAAGATAATTGCTCACATTATCTTCTTCCTCGCTATCTTATTTTCTTTTTATCTCTCTGTACATCTATTAATCCTCTGTCTCTCCTGCTTTCTTCCATCCTCCACCTGTGCATCTTCTCCTCCATCGTCCACCAGCTAAGCCAGATAACTCTGCCGAGGTCTTACCTGTGATCGCCGGGACTCAGGCAGTTGTCGTGGCCCGCTGCGTGTCCAAAAATGGCCGCCCACCAGCCCAGATCAAATGGGTGACCACGGCCAACGGGAACTGGACAGAGAAGTCTCAGACAAGTGCCGACAACACTGTGACAGTGACGAGTGAATACCGCCTTGTGCCCAAATCAAGTGACAATGGGAAGGAGATCGCATGCTTGGTGGAACACAGAACCCAGGTCAAAGTGGAGAGCATCTCGCGGAAACTAGTCATTCAGTGTAAGACCACCACCCCCTCCACACACACACATACAGACCCTGCTCTCATGATTTCCCCTGGCGTTCACACACTGTGATAAGCTTTGAAAATTTCAAACCTCACAGTGAATAATTAAACTTATTTCTCTTCCTCCCCCAATTTCCCTCCTGTCATTCACCCGTCCACCCCCAGTTGCCCCTGAGGTGACAATTGAGGGATATGACAATAATTGGTACGTGGGCCGTTCAAACGTGGCGCTCACCTGCAATGCGAACGCAAACCCGGTTCCCACTTCTGTGATCTGGAAATCGTAAGTATCTTGTTAAAGTACAATCTTTTTGCTGTTGGAGGGCTTCTTTTCTTGCTCTCACCCTTCACTCCCAGCTCTTCAGGTGTTCCAGAACCCTTTATTATTGACACTGATAAACTGCATTGATTAAGATGTTTTTTCATAATGGATTTTGTAGCCAGCCTTTCAATAATGAGAAACAGAGCAGGACTCCTCCTATTGTCCTGTTTTGACAACCATTAGTACAGCTGTAATGAATGCTGAAATAATTAGAAGGGGGAAAATGTTTTGGTTTAAAAGTCTGGATCTGTTTATACTCTTCATCCTGTTTGTAATGACTGTCTTATATTTAGTCCCCAAATGAATCTGCACAGAGATTAATAAACAATTTAACTAATAATTTTAAAGGTATTGTGGAGGATTTTTCGTGAATGTTTTTAAATGACCTGCCCCCTCCACTTAAAAAAAAACAATTGCACATGCACAACCCTGTACCCGAAAGGGAACACCTATTAAATGTGTGAAAGAGTGTGCACGAGCCAATTTCTTCTCGTGCACACTCTGTTTAAAAGTTGCTGTTCTCATAGTTCATATAAGCTCAATGTTTTCGAACGTCCACCCTAACCAATACACCTCTCAATCGCTATATAGAGTGGGGACTATATAGTAGACTTAACACCAAACTCGATTAACTGACCGTTCGGGCAGATGATCACTGCTTTTTGCTCCGTTGGTCACATAATTCCTCTGCCTGGGCCATTTTTGTTATTAGTCGCCGCTGTCAGGTGGCGACAACCGCTGTGATAGCAAATCTCATAATACTTTGCGATGAGAGCTCTCCACGCAAAGCATTCTGGGATGTACCTGCCTCTTCTGAGGTCTTTTTTTTTTTTCTTCTAATACACTTCGTAGATACTTTTTCTCTTACGACCCTCTGCCACTTTCAGAACCACAGTGAGAAAGGTGAGCTTCAATGACTGTCTGTCTGAAACCTTAGCTCACCACAAATACGCCTGAAAGTGTGCATGCGCAGAAAAAGATAGCTAACGAGACAAGCACATAAACATATCACCAGAATGATGGTACATTCATATTGCAAAAGAGTGAGACAGAGAAACCCTAAAATAGATGAGAAGAAGGCTAAATTTTCTACTGCACAATGCAGTCCATAATCCTCATGTGCTTTCAACCTCTGTCATAGAACAGCAATTATAAATAATTGTTTTAGTCCTTCAATCTTTCTATGAGTTCTGAAAAAGGACATTTTAATTGGACAAAGTTGGAATCATTCAGTGAACATTTTACACATGGAATCTACTACAACATTCATATTAGTGCATTTCTAGTTATGATTCATTAATGAAGCTGCGATAATTAGGAAAACTGGACATTATAAGGCTGAATTAGACTTTTTCCCACATTAAGCAATGGAGTGAATTTTTAGGCAGTTTGACACTGACTGTTTTTATTCTGCCAATAAAGATTAGTAGAATTTATCTGGAGTGGACAATGCAGCATATTTCTAGAACTGCTCATCTATTATCTTTAATTTATTCTCTCTTCACGAAGTTTTTTTTTTTTTTTCAATGCTGATTTTTATGCTCATTTCACCTCAGAATGTCGGGAGAGATGCCAGAAACTGTGTTGGTCAAATCCAACGAGCTAAAGGTGCTGAAAGTGGACGATACAGTCAACACCACTTTTGTTTGCGAGGTCAAGAACCGCATCGGGACTACCAGGGATCAGGTTACCATCTTCGTCAGAGGTGAGTGCATTCCTGATCCAATTAAGCTGTGCATTTTTAGTATTTTAAACTTCCTTATAAGAACATAAATCTTTTAATGAGATTGGAAATGCTCACACGTGGGGGTATTCGTCACTGGAAGTAATTAATTGAAGTGTCCTTTTCATGCACTTCCCTGCCACATAATGAATTGGCATCCCAAATCCACTCATCTACTGGTCCTAAATAGATAAAAAGCAGTGCTTAGTCTAATTTTCAGAAGTTGCAATTGCAAATGTCCATACATAATGATGAATTTCACATGCTAAATCCATCAGTTTGAGAAAGCAAAAAGCACTGCTTGCTGTTCATCCATCAGCTAAACTTACCTCAGGCTTGTATATGAAAATATTTATATTCTGAAACCTATGAGCTGGAAGCAACTGCTCTTTCATCACACAAGCCACATTTTCCTCGTATTTTATGCTGTTTAATACCCTTAGTGCTTCCCAAGGGATACGCCTTGTTTTACATCACATGCCACGTAAACACAAACAGTTTCTCTGTTCTGGGGACAATCTATGGTGTTTAGGTTAGTGGGTCCAGCTGCTCTGTCCTTGGTCTGTGTGTGTGTGTGTGTGTGTGTGTGTGTGTGTGTGTGTGCGCGCGCATGCATGTGGGGGGGTGGGGGATGTCTGAGGAGAGGTAAATGACTGAGTCAATGTGCCCATCCCTTTAGATTCCCTCCTGTCCAACCTTATACCTCTTTTTCTTTCTTTTTTTTTGTCAAGAGTGCATGCCTTTTTTCACATCTCATTGCATGCTGTCAATACATTTTATTCCAGGTTTCTGTGCCTCGATGTTGTCCAAGGTTTTCTGGTTTGTTTGTACATCTAAAGCCAATCTTTTCAAGTGTTCTTTACAAGGTTTCTACATTTGCCCTCAGTGATGTTCGACTTGTTTTTTTATTATTATTCTTTAAACGAGACCACTCTACACTCTGAAGATCTGCATTTAAAACTTCTAAAGCTTTTTGACAACAATTAGGTGTGGACTATGACACAATATAAAAAAAAAAACATCACAATGTTGACCTCAAAAGTATTTTTTGTTTTTTGTTCAGACAGAATTGAAATTCAGTAGTTTTTTATGTAAAGCTGAAACAAATTCTAGTTTTGATTATGCATTCCGCTCACAGGCTGATGCAGGTGAAGAACATGGTGTTTAGCAGTGTTTTTGAGAGAAACAAAAAATAATATTTTCACAATAATAGTTGAAAAATCTGCATAACTCTTTTATCTAATAAACATAAAATATTTGGGTTCAGTTTGATTTGTCTAAATATTCCAATTCTTATGCTTGTGTTATGCCAAGGTGGTTCTATTGGCAAATGAGGAAAATATGTATTACAATGAAAACATGCCTGTTGAAAAGTTTTATAATTTCACCAGAACAGGGTGACACTCAGGGGAAGGTTGGCTAAGGAAATGATTTAGCTTCTCGGTCTTTCATTGCAACGTGAAGCATTGAGGGTGATGGTGCTGATGGACCATTTTTTTAAAGGTTAGATTTTCAAAAAAAATTATATTTAAATTCATACTTTTTCCCCCTAAAACCTATTTAGATAAATTAAAAACAAACGGGTAATTCTGGATATTGAGTGATATGAAAGACTGATATAGATATAATACATTAGTCAGACATATTAAGCAACTCCAGTCTGATATGAATTCCCCAGATAAAGGGTCTTTGTTGTTTTGCAAAAAAAAAAAAAAAGTAATTTGCTCTGTTTTCAGAAGTTATGATGGCTGATAAAAACTTACATCAAGAAAAAAATAAGGTTAAGTATTTTGTTTGAGTTGAAGTATGGAAAATGTGATTAGAAGTCCATGTTTTATATGTTCATTTGCTTTCTGTGCTAAGGATAAAAACAGTGGCGTTTTTCTTCTGGGTTTTTCCTCATCCATCTCCTTTCCTAAGCATTTTTACATTATATCTCATCTCATTATACTTTCATAACCAAATATTAGCTCAAGAAGTTGTCTTTAGACGGACATGTATACTTTGTCTAAACTAAGCCTAACCTTTGTCATGAATATTTCATATAATCTTATTTTATACATATACCAGCATGTCTGATTGGATCCCAGTTAGTTTCACAGTTCCTGTTTTTTGTTTTGTCTTTTTATAAACCAAGCAAATGTTATCCAGAACTAAAGAATAAAAGCAGCTGCTGAAAATTGTTCCACCAAACAGCCTTCAGTTTGGGAAGACCTATCAGTCCATTTAATATTGTGAGGTCTGGTTGTTCCCTGTTGGCCTGCATGTTTCTGTATGTTATTTGAGAAAAGCATCTACCTATAAAAACATGCATCCTTTTTGGGACAAGACCTCTGATGGTTCTCTGTGCTTTGAAGAAAAAAACCATCTAAAAAAGTGTCCATAAGCCTGAAAGAGGCCACATGGTCCCAACCCCCCTCTGTTCTGCAAGAGTTCAGCAGAACCTTTCAGCAGGGTTCACCACTACATTTTACCTCATACAATATGCATCTACTTCCACTTTTCTGTGGCATGATTGCACTTAATATGAAGTTATTTTCTGCTGACATGGGAGTAAGCTCTGTCCATAATGGGGGAGAAAGTATATAATTTCCGCTGGCTACTTCTTAAAAGCCAACCAGTCTCTTCATGCTCTAATTTTTAGCTTTTTTCTCACTCTTCTTATTTTGCTTGCTCATTCTGAATATCTCTCTCAACTTTATCATCTTCAAGCCCCTTGGCTTTTTATGGTGCCACGGCATGCGTCATCGAACCCCTTGGGGCCACTGTGAACTACTACATGCAGTAGTAGTGTAACTGGCCTTTTTTGCACAAAGGATTTTGCCATCTCCTGCTGAGTTTTACAAGAAAGATGCAAAAATCCCAGAAGCAGGTGGAGGAAGATGGAGTACACTGGCTTTCAGACTACAAAGCCAGGGAGTGTGCACCGAGATAAATCGGTGCCAGCATGCACTCCTTAGTCTGAGAGGGTAAAGACATGAGGGACGGAGGGAGAGAGAGCGATGCTGACAGCATTTAAAACTCCTGTGGGAATCTTGTGCCACTGCATCCTATCTGCACAGCCATTGGCCTCCACTATCGCTCAGCGTAGCGTGTGTTTCTGTCACTCTTCAAGCCTCTCAGAGCGGATCAGTCACCCTTTGCTGCTTCAGCTCTTCACTGCTTTTCTTCGCTTTGTTCCTCTTCTGCTCTTTCTTTCAATTTCTTCTTTTGTTAAAGTTTTGTTTCCATTTTTCTTGACCTCTTAGTCTCTACATTGTCACGTTCACTCTCCAGTTTCCCTACCTTGTATGAACTTTGCTCAACTCCTCGTCCACCCAGTCCCCTTTCCTCCATCCTATACCAGTGTTACTCATTTCCAGAGGAGGAGGAGGAGAAGATGTGAGCTAAATCTGCAGGCAGTTAAGAGGTGACTAAGGCAAGCAGAAAATGTCAGAGCCAAGTATGATTGTGGAAAGCGGCGACTGAGACGAGTATGGGGGGGGAAAAGAAGAACCTATGGTAGATAGAGATGACTTCAGATGGGGGTGTGATTCAGACCTGCAGAGACTAACGTGGATCTGTGTAGACAAACGGGGCTAAGAGGGGCGGACAGGCGTGAAATGGTCAGCACCTGCTACATGGCAGGTCCTCCGCTCCTTCTGTTTTCAGTTTTTTTTTTAAACCTACAGCTGTATGACACACATACATGAACGCTTTACTCGTTCATCTGCCCCCAGCCGTGCCCTGTGCACATGAGGCAAAGAGAGGGATGGATGTCCTCTCTTCTCCTTGCCTTTCCTCCTCTTATTTCTGATCCTGTTGTTTAGTCATACACAAACATACCCTCTTCTCCCCTTTCTTTCCCTTTTATCTCTCTCTCGTCATCTCCTTGGATCCACTTTTTTGTTGCATCTTTCATCCTCTCACTTGGAATTTGCTCTCTCCTCATCCCACTTATCTTATTCTCAGGTTGTCTTTCAGCCTCCGCCTGCATGGTTGCTGATCTCCCTGCTTGGAGAAGATGCTCTTTTCCCCCTCCAGTGTTCCTCTCCTCCTCCTCCACTGCCCATGCAATCTCCTTCTCCTCTTCAGCTTAACTCTTAAATAGCAGCAGCTCTTCCTTAATCACAGCTTAGTATTCTCCATCTCTCTAACCATCCCTCCATTCTTGGTTCCTCTCGGGGGGGCTCTTGTGTGGCTATAACCTAGATTCCCTCCATCCTCTTTCGTCTATTTGGGGGGGAAAAGGAAAAAGAGGGATGGGTGTGTGTGTGTGGGGGGGGGGCACTTAGCTGACCCCCCCACCTCCAAAAAAGTGAAATGCTCTGGATTGAATCGCCTATGTGGTCAGAGCTCAGAGCATCTCCTCAGTTCAGCAGAAAAGAGATTTCATTTCAATTCTGTGCAATCTCTCTCATTTTCTGACTCATCCGAGGAGACAGTTCAAGGGCAATGGGGGCTTGGCTGTTTTCTTCTGCTGGGTGAGGGGTTTTTCAGTATGCCTCTCAAACCATGCGAGAAACGGCCAGCGCTCAGGTCTGCAGGAGCCAAGTCTCCCCCTGCCGTCTGGGACTGGCCTTCTTCCCGACACTCATTAGCACACATGCACAAACGGTTGTGCTACAAACCCACACATGGCTCTCTTCAGTAACTTCAATCTCAACATCACGTGAAGTCCAGCCCAACATCAGATCACCGCAGACCGTAATGGTGTGGGAGGACGTACGAGGCTGCATGCCTGTATTTGGGAGGCTGCAGCAAATTTTTACTTCTGCTCCATCTCCCTCATTACTCTCGCTCATTTGAAGCGTACAGTCCTCTTGGACGAGATTTCACAAGAAGCAGTCTGTGTTTTGGCATCCACAATATGCTTTCTGAGTTCGGCATGAGGTTTGTGGTGGGGTTTACCCTGTGTATGGATGTCAAAAGTATCATTATTTTACAATCTGTCAAATGCCAAACAACATCTTATCACTATTTTCTAGTGTCCAAACGGAGAATTATCCAAATAAATAAATGTCAAAACAGATTTTGATCAGTTTGTAAAATTCTCCCCATCTTGTATCAGAAGCAACAAAATGTGCTAATAAGTATTGAAGTATGTTCAGCCTGTTTAGCCAGATTCACAAACATTTTTTTTTCATTAAAAGGATAAACGTCAACATAAATGTACAGAGAACCTTTGCCACATTGGTTATGTTATCACGCTAAGACGGAGATAAATAAATCGTGCATGGTATAGCAATTGAGGTAAATTGCCTTTTTTATCTGTGTGCTTCTGTATTTTCTTTGCCTTTGTATAGTAATTTTTCAACTCAATTTCCTTCTCTGCCATTTTGCTCCTTCACCTGCCTCATGGCACAGCCTTGAACAAAGCTGAAGGAAACGGCACATAGCTATAGAAATAGATTTTTCCGCGTGAACGGCTGGTAGAGTCTATAAGGCAGTTTAAAATTGAACAACTTGTTGATATTTTTTATTTCTTTATTTCAGATTTGTATGTATAATCCTTTAAAGCCTTGTCTCTCTTTATTCTGTCTGAGGTTGCAACTAAATCAAATTTATCTTAGTTCAAATTCTACAGTTTTGTTTTTAGTCCTTTTTATATCAATCCATCAAATTATATGGAAAATTCCCCACCCAAAAAAAAAAAACAATCCACAGGACTTTGTTTCCAAGTTTCCCTTCCAGGAAGCTTTTTCTATTCAAAATGTCAGAATTGGCATTGAGTTTGAAGCTTTATATAGTAGCCCAAAAACTTGTTTTGGCTTAGAAAACATGCAAAGTGATGCAATACAATGAGATGATAGCGGGAAGGAATCAACTTTATCGCTGCGTTGAATATGGAAAATGTACATAATTTTAACTTATGAGAAAATAACTCACATTTCAACATTCACATTTTTGCTGGGGTTATTTTGGTGTCTGAAACGAAGAAAAAGCCCAAATAACAGCTAAACTCTATTGCAATAGAAATAAGAATGTCTGTGTAAATTCTCAGTCATCTGGGTCATGGCAACCACAAAATAACCTGAAGCTGGAAGCAACCTGACTTTCACCCAGGTTTTTTTTGAAGACATTTCAACACCTATGCAGGAGCCTTTGTCAGTTCTGTCAGCTCACACCAGAGCAATGTATTTTTTTTTTTTAAGCAGCATGGAGGCCTATCCTCCAGACATAGTCTCTTTAGATGCCAAGCTAATGGAGATTTCGGTTTTCTTTTAATTAGGATTTTCTATTTTTTTCTGGTCAAAAAAAGAGGAACAGAGTATGCTGAACTCAAACATATACCAGCCGTGCATATGAAATAATGTAAAAGTTGTAGTTGGAAACTAGATTCTATGTAGTACTGTGCTACATTGATCTCTGAACACCTCCCTTCAGAGTCTGTGTAGATAAAAACAAATATGTTTTTGCTTTGTATTGAATAATTATCACAACGGCTACAAGATGTAGTCTATATTTACCATCAGTCACATAGTATTCTATAGCACTATATTAAATGGTAGAAGTAACATGGATTCAGGTGGTTAGATTTACTACTGCTTTGTTTAAAAAAATAATAAATGGATAAATAAACCTTTGTAGGGATTTTTTGGGGGATGGTCCCCAAGGAACAATAATTATTCTAAAATTGAGCTGCTCAAGGTGGCTGAATGTTGTGGTGGCTTTAATGATAACCAAGCATCTGTAGCCCATTGCAGCATTTTTACTAAAGCCATGGTCCTTACACTTGGCAAATTAACAGCAAATCTCCCTGCTTTACAACTTGCAACCAGAAAGGGCTCAACTTGCATAAAACAACTAAAAAGTCCACAAATGACTGGAAGGCTCACATCACACTGACCGGGAGCAGAACTGGTCAAAAAGGTCTAGATTCTACTTTGACTCTAGTGTAAAAACTAAAGAGTGGAAAGCACTTTGATTGCAAAAAAATCCAGATCTGTTTAATTATTTCTACAATACCAAGTTTTATTTGTTAGATTCCACAGCTCTGTCAACATTTCCTCTAAAGCCAGAACCAGAGGGCTCTACTTATAGAGAATATCATAATCTCTTTGCTTTAGCAGATTGCCAACATGCACTGATCCGTCACAACTTAATATCCTCATAATACTACCAGTACTGTAGTTTGACTTTTTCCCCTCCCCTTATCCACACAGCTTGCATATTGCAAGCTTTCTGTTGGCTCATCTAGCAGCTTGTTTCTAAGACGTCCCCTTCTTTACGCACTTAAACAAACTTCAGAGCCTCCTTGTTGGATGTCTGGGCCTGCACCGACAGCCTGGGGTAGCTCTTTCTACGTCTCAATTTGTGAATCTTTTAAGGGGTTATCTTCAGAACGGCAGAATAAAACATGAATTATCCACTACAAAAGGATTTATCTGTACAGGATGGAAGAAAAAAAATAAATGACTTGAGCGATGCATTAAAAATAATTGGATGAGTAGTGCTTGGGGAAAATTTGCATTTGAATTTAAGTGTAATTTCCTTTGATGTGATGGAAGTGTGTCGCAGCATCTGGCGAAAAGTTCTCCTGCATGTGATGGAGCTCCTCTGGGCTGGGGGGTGATAATGCACTTCTTGTGTTCCTGTTACAAGTGGACAGAGATCTGCCTTGGCCTCTGTTGTGTGTGAATAGGAGTGTTTAGCACAGCATGTAAGGAAAGAGATTTGGCATGCTTTTAGGGAAAGCATACAAAAGCAGGAGAGGTGTATATCTATCATTGTAAATTCTTTCCTGAGGGTTACGATGGAGAAAAAGGGTACAAAAAAAGTAGCATTAAACAGACGTACAAATGTATATTGGAGTGATGACGGGTAAAATGGATTTAGTACAGACGGCATGCATTGAGGAGACAGCTGGTGTAGTGGAGAGATGGAGGAACAGAAAGCAAATAAAGGACAGAGGAGAAGAGCACAGGTGTAGAAGCCAGCACACTTTAATTTTCTCTCTTGACAAGAATCAGTGTTAGAAGAGCAATTCTGTCAGCCTTCTGTACACTTAACAAGAAGGGCTGGCTTTTTAGGATTTCAAATGGGGAATGACAATAAGAGTTAGGCTGATTTGCTGCTTTCAAATTTAGGCAGCATCTTGCAGTTAATCCTCTGCAGTGCCTGCTGAAAATGCAAAGAGCAGAGGAGAGCTGCAGACATGATATTCGACACATCTAAGGGGTTCTTGATCACTTTCATCCAGGGACTGGCATGAAAAATTTATTTGCATGGCATGACTTTATTTGCTTATAACCTCAGCTGCTCAAACCTTTGGGGAGCAGAGATATTTTAGTGACAGATAAAGATTTCATTCTTGTTTACTTGTGGCTATGAAGTGGAAGCTCTTTGCTTTTAGCACTAATAGGTGTGATGCTGTCCGATAGTAACCTGTATTCACAATCAAGTCTGTAACTGAAGGTTTGGAGCTTTAAAAGAGAGGCTGCCTCTTTCAATATGAACATGCAGGGCATGAATCTAACAATATTTGGAGAAATATAGATGGGGAAAAAATAGCAGCAAATGCACTGAAAATAACCAAACCTGTGTTGCCTTGTGAAGATATTCATACCTCCTAAACATTTTCACGTTTTGTCATCTTATAACTGCAAGCTTTAATTAATTTTCTTTGGATGTTATTGGATAGACCAACACTAAGGAGTGTATAATTGGGAAGTGCAAGGCCATTTTAAAAATGCTAACATATTCTAAGAGCGGTCTCAGTCTTTATCCTTTTAGTTGTGGGGTTTAGAACTTCCGTTTGTTGCCTTTACAGACTCAAGTCTTTTAGGTTGTCTATCTGTGAACATCTATCTTTTTTCTAACTTTCTTACCAAAATATTTCAGGATAAGTCAGATTGAATAGACCTCATTAATTGTTTCCATAGATTCCTGATTGAGTTTGGACTTTGGTTTGGTCGTTATGACTCATAAATGTGCTTTAACCCAAACTATTTCATCTTAGCTTTAGCTATGCGTTTAGCGTTCATATTCTGCTCTTAAGTTTTTCTTTTTCTATTTGGCTCCATCCATCTTCGCATGAATACTTGACAGCATTTTTGTCTCTGCTGAAGGAAAGCAACCTCCCACCATAATGTCACACCACCACCATGCTTTACTATTGGAACCGTGCAATCGGGGTCATGTGCAGCACCTCTGCCATGCACACAGGTTCATAGGTTCAGTTTGGGCTCTTGAATGTTTTTTTTTTTTTTTAGGTAAACTTCAAACTTCTTATGGATTTTTCCAGCTTAACTTGCTTCTTCTAACGTGCATCAAAGTCAGTCAGACCTTCTGTTAGTTGTCCAATAGATGAATTCTCCCATTTGAACAGGGGTTTCCATGGATGTCTTGACTGCTTCTCTAATTAATGTTCCATTTGCTTAGACTGTCAGTTTAGCTGAATTGAAATTCTTTATCTGTATACGCTCTTTCCTTTTTAAGGGTATGCTTTGAACCCCTAAAAGATGATCAAACCTTGGGATTTGTTTTTGAGTAACTTCCCGTAATCACATTCTTCTTGTCCTATTTTTCTCCTCCGTCTTTGTTATACTTTTTGTTGATAAATAGTCCCTAATAAGGCCACCAAAGAACTGCTCTATTTATTTTAACATTAAATTAGACTCTAAAAGGATGACTGAACAATTAGAATCCCTTAATCTTATTTTGGGTTATCAGAATAATGAAGGTTTAATGTAAATACTCTACACAATGTTAAAAACAACAACCTGAAAATCTAATTTTTTATTCTATTCAACAATTGTTGACCACTTGGTACGTGCTATCCAAGTAAAACTTATTGGATTTATGTGACTAGACAGCAGTTCATTTCAAATGAAAGACTTGGAAAGCCACGTCAGAACTGGGCCTGGCACCATTGCAAACGCACAAATAAATAACTTCTGGATCTCCGTCTGTATTTTCTTTCCTTGAGATGCAAGATTCCTTATTTCCAAATCCATAGCAAATCGTTGGCCCATCAATTGATGTTCTATGACCTGTTGGAAGATTTACATGATGGCATGTCAAATACAGGGAAATCTTACCGCATGTATCACATGAGGGCTTTGAATCCTTTGAAAGTGGGAATAATGCACAAAGAGAATCAATTTCCTTTCTAAAAGTAGGCTTACTCTTTAAATCTCCAAAGATTACGTGTTGCTGTAGAAACGGCTTATGAAATGAAATCTATGCTGTCTTTCTGATGTAGTCATCCTTTCTGTTTAAGTTAACTCTCCTGATATGTTGTCACATAGTGCCATGCTGCAGAACTGGAACGAGTTGGAGGGCATTTTTCTTCCAAGCAGCTTCACAGTACCGTGGCTGCAAACAGCATTAATTCTAGATGTGGTAGAGCCAGAAGCCCCCAGCCCACTCGTCTATAGATGATGACCGAACTGGGAGAAAACAGTCACAGATTCTGTTTATTGGGAGTTGTCTGAGTCCCAGAAAGCATTTAAAATCCTGAAGTTGTGGCCTAAAAAGCTGAAGTTAGTTGGGGTTTTGGAATCTTTATTAGAGTAGAGCTGTAACTTTTGAATAAAATGTCTCCTTAGGAAGATTTACCTGAATTGAAATGTTTTATTTTGTGGTCCACTTACCTGTAGCATTTGAATATAATTTAGCAGGGATGTGTCCATTATATTGTTTTTGTGCTTCATATTTAGCCTTTAATTCCATTATACATCAAAGGCTTAAAGAACAACATAGTTTTATGGTTCAAGTTGTTGCATCTTACAAACTATGCAGGGGAAAATGGCTTCATTTCATGTAATTTGATGTATTAACATAATGTGTGAAATAGAATTTTTCTTATAAAACAGTAATGTTAAAAGCACATGGCACCCTGGGCTTGCCAGTGATGGTTTAAAAAAAGTTATACCTTTAATTAGGATTTGATGTTCTTTTTCTTCAAAAAAAAAAAAAAAAAAGAATGGCTTTTGTAAATATTCACAGCAGTTGAATTTCTATCTTCTAAACAAGAGAAAACTTAAAAGCAACAATTTACAAGCACTTATTTCTCTGAACTGCATAGAAGTGGACACAATGCTATTCACTCCAACTAATAACGGGACTTTAAACTGAAAAGGGTTTTTTCCATTAGACGGAATTTTAACAGACTTTTTTAACACAATGACATACTTTAAAAAAGGTAACTTGAGTAGTTTTGGCAGTAGTATCTGATTAATCCCAGGAGGGTGCCTAGGATTTAATGCCTGATTCTGAGGTGATGGATGGCATTATTTAGCAGCTTTTGCTCTAAAATTATCATGAATCCAATCATTCTTCACAGCACTGACTTTGAATTATGCCACAATTCTAATTTTACCCATTATCCATTCAATTTTTTAAGCTATTTAAAGAACATGAGCAGCAACAAAATCTTCGATCTTCGGCTAACATGTTGAAATGTTGAACATATATGTGACATGTTTATTTTTGCTTGATGCAAAAAAAGTTTAATGAAATTTTTCATAATCTCTCAAACCTTGCTTAGACAGTATTTAGCTTTAAATGTTAGCATGAGCAGTGTTAGTATTAGCTTTCAAAGTCAAGACTGCCTTTTATTTGGCTCTTTTATAGCTCTAAATGGAGTACATAAAAACCAAATGAACAGTTACTAGGATTTACATGAACAATGCTGTGGTTTATACAGAATGAGGGAACGTTTCCAACGTAGCTGCAGTCTTTATTAGCACTTCCCTTTGCTTGCAAAAGCAATAGCACAAACATGTGCTTTAAAGGTTGAGTTAAAACACAGCACTAATACCACTGGACATGGGTGTCCAGGGAGTGGTAAGAGCTACGCAGCTGACGAGTCACCTGGGACCTCATCAAAACTCTGACTTAGACTCAACTGCTCTATCCCATGTGTTTTTGCGTGCACAGACGCACAAGTAGTAATGGTGTGTTTGATTTGGCAGAGCCCTACTTTTGCTCTTATCCTCTTAAGTTAGTTTGCACCCTAACAAAGCCATTAAATGAACTTTTTTTTTTTTTTTCATGTGCATCTATGAATGTGGAACAAGGCTGTTGGGACTTTGAGATGCTGGAATAAAAAATGGATCCAACTCGGACTAATCTGCACTAAAATAATTACAAAGCAGAGGGGGGTGCGTCGCTGTTGATGCATTGCTTCAAGGAGGAATAGTCATTCTCCTTTGTCGTGTTTTAATTCATTCAGCAATCCTCCATCTCTTCATCTACTCCTTTCCTTCATTCTTAGCCATCTTTCTTCTCCTCTGCATGGCCTCCACTTGTTCTGCTCCTGACCGTGTGCTCTCCACCTCATCAGACACTGTGTACATTTAAGTGCGTGTGCATGTGTGTGTGGACTGAACCCCTGATTCCCAAACTCCCCCCCCACCCCTCTAAGCTCTGTGATTTGTGCTGAGCCTTGGACAGACCCTGGTTGTCGAAGGGCAACACTTAGGGGAACAGAGCTTAGACATGGTAAAGATGTGGCTGTGGTGAAGGGGACAGCAGCAGCCTAAAGGGAGGGAAGGGTCTATCAGTGTGCCTGAATGCTCAGCACACATACACCTTTTTACACACACTGCCATAAAGAAAATATTTGTTTGCTTACAGATTTCTACATTTTTTCATTGTGTTCTTTTAAATGCTCAAAGATGATAATAAAGAAAATCTAAGTAAAAATGCTGATTTCAAAGCACAAGAGCTGTTTGTGCCAACCCAATGTGGAGGAGGAAAAAACGGCTCCTAAACCTATTAACTGGTTTTGTCACCCTTGTAGTCCTTTCCAGAATGGCAGAGTTTAATGACTTTCTTATCTCTTTTTGAACTGCTTTAGATCAGAGCACTTGTTGCCCTTTGGAGATCTTTGAGCCCAGTTGTTATCAGACAGGCTCTTCTTAAGTGATTTCTGACTGTACACAGGCGTAGATGTGTCTAGCAAAATTCATCTTGGCTTTCCAAAGAGAATTGATCATACATTGGCTCTGGTGCAGGGGTTTAGGGTGAATTGAGGCATTGGTCCTTGAAGAGGCTCTCCTATCCCCTTTCCTGACTGCCTACTATCAAAAATTGCAACAAAAAAATTAAGATGGCACTATTGGTTCTATAAAATACCTTAAAGAAAAAAAATGATCATCAGCTATTTTTAATAAAAAAAAAAAAAAAATGAAGGTTGTTTGTTTTCCCTAATGGACTAGGTTGGTTTGATGTTTCTTTCTCAGTAAATGAAATCATCATTTTGAATCATTATTTTATATTTTCTCAGATTATATATGTCTGATCATCCGAGTTAATAAGAATGAGTGAGGCTTCAACTTTTACATTTCAAAAGGGAAAAAACTGAAATCTGTAAGCAAACAAATAATAATTTTTAACAGCACTGTGTATAAATTTACAGTGTAGAACGGACTGTACCTGCCTAAACGAGGTTCACACCAACACCACTGACATCTCCCAACCTTCACTTTTCCCCTTTCTTTCCCCACTGCTCTTTTTACACTCTTATTTTTCATCTCTCTGGTGTCTTTCTTCTTCCTCAACAATTTTTCCCTTTCTTCTATTTTCTCCTTTCCTGCCTCTCCTCCCACCCACAGAGCCTTCAAAGAGCGACTCCAATGCTGGCGTTGTTGCAGGGGCAGTTATTGGCTCCCTGCTGGCCCTCCTTTTGGTCGCAGCCCTCGTTGCCGTGCTCGTCACCCATAGCCGCAGGCAGCAGCAGGGTTACCGGGCCAACGGCGGCAGCGACATGAAGACCCGCATATTCGGTGGTGGTAAGAAGGCGAGCAAGAACGGAACAAGCGGAGGAACGGGGAGCGGAGGCATCACGGGTGGTAATAGCAACGGGCCCGTCTACATTGATCGCTCGCCCAACCAGGGTCTGGGAGAGAAAAACAACCACCACCAGCCGTTCACCATGGGCGCCCGACCCGAGGTCGTCGCCGGGACACCCACCGCCCAGGACATCCTGCTGAGCAACGAATTAGACGAAGCTGAGAGGAGGAAGTTCGATGAGATGGAGGAGGACGAGAGCTACGACCACTTCTCTGGAGGAGCCCCAATCCTGCAACTGCGCCCGCCTCCCGAACAGGATCATATGATTGGAGATTACATAGATGATGACATGGAGTCACAGCGGGATGGCTCCGTCATCTCTCGGACTGCAGTTTACGTATAGAGGAAGAGGAGGAGAGCATATAGAGTAGGAGTATGAGAGAAAAGAAAAGCAGGCTTTGGGGCTCTTATATTTGTCAGATTGAAGAAAGCAAAAAAATACCACTTTTATTTTTGCAAGCTGATTTTAAATGTATCTTAATATTAATCAGAATGAAGTCCCACAGTGAGCAGGACTGGAAGAGGGCATATGGAAATCTATTTTAAGAAGCGTCAACAGAAAATCAGACTGGGAAAAGTGCAACATCTCTCTCACCGCTTCAGCTATGCTCTCCCCATTGCTGGGATCTTGACTTTCAACTGACAGACTAAAAGAGAAAATACACAGTGTGGGAGGAGGGAAATTGAATCATAATACAAGCTTGGCTATACAGGCATTTCACTTGCATATTCACTCTTAACTTCACTTAAAAAAAATACTGTGGTTGTCGAGCAGTTCCATGTTGCCTGTAACTCTGAGTCCTCCTGTGGGAAGCCTTTTTGTTTTGGTAATGTGTTGTGCTGTAACATCTGGTGTGTTGGTGTGTTAAAAAAGAGACAGAAACCATCAGGTGTATTAGAAGATGTGAATGATGTATTTGCTTCTGTTCATTCTGCTCTCTCTGCCTTTAAACTCTCCACTCTGTAGATCAATGCCGACATCGGTCTCTTAAGGTTCGAAGAGAAGCTTTTGGTCCTTTTTTTTAATCCTCCACAAATAGAAAAGTTTATGAAGTTATCATTTACAACAACTTTTAAATTGAAATTTTGCATGAAAGTTTTTTTTTTTTTTTCTGTCGCTTGAAGTTAGATCCTGGATAAATGATTGAGGTGTAGCTGATGTGACCCGTCGAAGGATGAAGGAAAGGATGCAGGAGGAGTAGAATGGTGTTAGTCCCTTTCTTTTCTCTCATTTCAACCTCCTGACAGGAGGAGCTTGATTGGTAATGAGCCATGAAGTTGCTCGCCTAGCCGGGACCAACAGATTGCGGCACTTATCGTTTATGATGTGGCGTTTCCGCTCTATCCCTTGCCACCAGGAGCACCCTCCTCTCTCCCCATTCTCCTCAGAGTTTATTGGAAGGTGTGATTTATCTGGGGCGGTGTCGAGGTCACGGCCATCGAGATCAGGGGGAGTATTTTACCGCTCCTGATCCATCTGATTCCCCACTTACTTGACTCCAGCCCATTCTGACACACCAGGACTGAGTAATCCACCTAGAGTAGCCACATTTCCCAGCCCCGCCTTTCACACTTTGCTAAATGGCCGGATGTAACAGAGCCTCCATAATGCCATAGCAGTAGATAAGACAGATTTTCAATAAGGATCCTATATTACTTTCCATTAGCGGATGTTAGATGTGGCAAATTGATTGGAAGACTTAAAATGGTTTGCTATTGATGGGGAATGTGTGGGGAAATGGCCCTTTATGATGCAGGGGCAGGGCTTATTTTCTTCACACGGTTACTTCATCCTTTTAATGAGCCATTGGGGCTTCCTTTTAAAAATGAGATTTGATGGCTACTGTACTGCCTTTAAGGCTCAAGGTACATTTGCATGCATCTGGGTAATTGTGATAAGAAGATTTTCTACTCATGAGTTTCCCACCCTTCTTATTGACTCCCCTTTGACCTCCTTAGAGGAAAATCAAGTTGGTGTAATTTAAATTGATATCAAGGCCAGGTGAGCTCTGGGTTGGCATTTTTGAGGGTGTCATCCGTTCAAAACCAGCTTGACCTTTCACCAAAGGGTAGATGGATGTGATTGCCTCCATTTCTTATCATGTCTCTTTAACCTCAACCTACTGATGCAGGGAAATGCTTCAGCACACGTTAGGCATGGACTGGTGGAAGGATTCTCAGGACCTATTGAATTATTAATGCACATGAAGATTACGAACATGATGGAGGTTTAATGAAAGAAGAAACGCAGAAGTTGTTTCTAGTGCTGCTACTATAAAAACCTCCACCTTTTTAATTTTCAGTTAAAGTGAAGGATTTAGGAATAATAACCCCCAGGCAAAATGAAAAGCAAATCCCAAAAAATGTGTAGGGAATTTTAAAAATCATTAATCACTAATTAATAACTAGGATATAATTTTCCTAATTATTATATTCAATGTATTTGGGAAAAATTTTTTGATCCACAGACCTCAGCAAATTCAGAAAATATCATATTAAAGAATTTTGATGAGAGGAGCTTTTTTTTCCGGTTAATATAAAATGTTTAAGAAGTTTTCATTACTTGTAGGCGAGCGACTATGATTACAGGCTTCTTTTAGCTAGCTGACTGATGCTGTGCAGCAGCAGGTGGGGGAGGGGATCTGCCATATTACTGTATGATATATATGCAGCTGGAGAAAGAGTCCCTCTGGAACATTCTTATTGAAAGGACTTGAAACTTTAGAAACCATATGAAGGAAGACATATTTATTTATTCTGATACTTGTAACTGGCCCATGCCAGTTTGTTAGCTTTTCAAAGTCTCAACTTGTATTCTGGCAGAGAGAGAACAGGAAACGCAGAAGGCTAATAAAATGTTGACAGCATTAAGCATTTGAGCATCGTCTGGCAGATTGTAAACCAGTGTGTTCAATAGGATTATCATCTAATGGCCTTAGTTTATGCATATATGGGTGAGTAACAGCATTATTGAACACAGCTGACTTGTCACAACCACATCATATATAAAAAAATGTATTACTTTTTTTGCACTTGTATTTGTCACTACTTTAATGAACAATATAAGTGTGAAACTGTTTCTTTGGGGGGTAAAAAAAAAAAGGTTACAAAGGAGAAACAAAACACTATGTACATTTAGGTGTGAAGTATCTGTGTACTATATATGTAATCATTATTTTTCTCGTGAAAATGTACATATTTCTGAAACTGTAAATATCGGATTGAAGGAGCCCGTTTTTACCCGCAGCAAGGAGGTCAGAGTTCGCCTCGAGTTCAAATGTCCCAGCAGGCTTTTAGAATGTAGATCAATTTAACGACGTAATGAACTCACCAACCTCGCATCACCTGAGGTTGATTTTTATATCTACGTGTTTTTGTTTTTTCAAATAGCCTGCGTTTTCACATAAGCACATACCGTTTCTAGCGTCTTTGCACAGGAAAAAAAAGAAAAATCACATTTATCTGGGATTCCTTCCTCACCCAAGTCATGCATCTGAGCCAGCTTCCTGTTGGTGCGCAGCAGTTAGTTGGGTTTCCTTTCCTGGTGACACTATCCCGACCCAAACTGTAACCTGAGTGGCCGTCTTCTGCTGTTGTTTAAAAAGCGTAAAGCTGCAGATATTGTGAGTTTCAAAGGTGCGCTTGCTTGCACACATGCACAGCTGCTGTACACGTATACATTGGCAGGATGTGGAGAAACAATTCGCCCACACAAACTCCCCACATTCGCTCTCATTATGCTCACTCCCACAGCCAAACTGGTGCAGCAGACGCCTCATACCTGACAAGTCTGCCATCTTCTGACATGAGCCCACACATAGCCACACAAAATAATCATGAAAAAAACAAACAATAATAAAACAAAAAGGCATCGATGCCGAGATGTTTACTTCTAGATTTCCTCCTCGAAGGAAGAAGCTGCACCAATATTCTGAGCGTTTTTCTCAGAGCATTTTTTTGCTGCTGTTGGGAATATAGATTCATTAAAATGCCACCAACTCCTGATCATCCTAAATTACTCCTTCCAATGCTTTTAAAAGACACCAGAGAGAGTCACCCTCCCGACTTCTCGTACCCCAGCGTGTCGCTGCCACCCCCTAAGATGCAAACACAGTGACATCCACCTCTTCACTGCAGCAATGCTTGTCAAACAAAATGCTTTTAGTGAACCCTACAATTCTGGCTCGGGTCTAGCATCAAGGCAATGCAGTCAAAAAAATCTGATATTTTCCCCCTATACTCCAAAAAGCGACATCCCTTCGCTGTTTGTTTGGCTCCAGACATCTGATGACAAATCAAAGCCTTAACATCTCTCAGCTCACTCGCTTACCGACAAAAAAAAGAAAAGAAAGCAACAACGTTCCTGTGTACATAGTATAAATATATAAATATGTAGCAGAGGAAAAAGAATTACTAATTTATGGTGTCACATTTGTGTATTACTCAGTGACAGCAAGCATGAAGGATTTCTTTTCTTCTATTACAGTCTCCTCTCTCTTCTGTTATTTTGCAGTGCTTTATGAGTTATGTTTTCTGAGTGCTTTATTCTTGACTGCTGCGCTGTGATTGCTGCCAAATCTGGTGAATTTAAACTGTATACACATATATAAACACACACACACACGCCACAACTACGCTATAAAACACTCTTAACCCAAAATGTGCTTTTATTACTATTGACTGCTCTGTGTGGATGTTGTTTTAACTTTTTTGTATCTTTTAATTTTTGACTTTATTTTGGTCTGAATTAGGATTGTTGTCATTATTATGTCATGTCTTTCTATATTTTTCTTTTTCGTATTTGGTTCATATTAAAGACTTCCTGGTTTTTGAACTGTTTCTGTGTTGTTGCTTTCTTGTAAGTGTGTGGGTCCCTCAAACCGCAGGTTAGCAGGATGAGTTAGGACACAGATTAAAAAGAAGCGGCACTCATTGATTCCTGCTGATTAGATTTATAGATAAATTGATCTAGATATGAAGTGGCCCCTCGCTCTCTTGTCACAACGTCCCCAGAGACGAGAACCACCCTCTATATTTTCAACTCCAATTTCCTGGTCTGGCTGCTGGTCTCGTTTCAGTTTCGATAAATCTCTGTGTATGTCAACAAAGGTGTGATAACGGGCTTATGTAGGGAAAAAAAAGAAAACTGAGCAAGTGTCGGGGAAACGGTTTTGCAGAACAAGAAACCTGTGTTGAAGGATTTTAACAGTCTGTTTAGGGTTGCTGATAAAGATAATGATGTTGAACGGGGGATTTAGTTGCTGATAAGGATTTCACTTGTTAAGCATCGAGGGTTTTAGAACGAATTACTTACAGGAAAGAATACAACAATATAAAATCAGGTATAACTCCAGTTTTAGATTTCAAGGGAGACTTTTGGTGCTTATGTAAGCGTAACTCATGAGAATATTTTTATACAAGTGTAAGCAGTTTCCCAACATTACCTTCATATTGTGTAAATATGAAGTTAGGATCCACTGGGGGTCAAGCCATCAGGTCTAGTTTATTTTGACCTGGTGAAGAAACTCCTTTTATATCAGGTAACTTCAGCATTAAATCTTCCAAAGTGCAGGATGCAGCTGAATAAATGAAGTTTTATTTAATTGACCAACAGCACGCTGCTCTATTATTAAGCAGCTTTTGCAACTTAGTACACCATAATAATAACAATAGTTCTCTCATACTGGAGAAATTTACCTCTGCATTTAACTGATCCCTTTGGGGAGCAGTGGGCTGCCATTGTGCGGCACCTGGCGAATAGTGCGGGGTTAAAGGTCTTTGCTCAGGGTCCCAGAGTGGCAGTCTGTGGGAGTGGGGTTTGAAGTTGGACCTCTGGATTCCAAGTGCAATGCCCTAACCACTAGACCACCCAAAATATGCCTCTACTTTGCCATGATGCACTGTTTTTAGATGTTGAGGGCTGCAAAAATGGTCGCAGACCAAATCTGGCCCACTGGCCTCAAGATTGACCCATTATGTTTTAGCCCACTGTTTTGATCTAAACAATTCCCTCACAGCTCTGGTTTTGCTTATTAGGGCCTACACTGCAAAAACTCAAATCTAAATAAGTTATTTTTTCTTTAAAAAAGTGATTTTTTTTTTTTTTAATTGGGGAGGGAAGTGAGACACTTTGCCAATGGAACATGTCAATTTACAATTAAAATAAGAAAAAACAATTGCACTATTTTAGGTGCATATTGTCTAACTATCTTATTTTAAAAGTGAAAAAAAAATAATTTCATTGGCAAATCCTTTAATTTACCTACACAAATGAATAGTAGATAAACTTAGGTTTTTGCAGTGTATTAGCTTTTTCTGATTGATGCCTTCCTTCACATCATATCCAAAATATTGAATATTGTTTTAACACGGGTTTAAACTTCCCTATCCCTAAACCTACCTGCTTTTTACCTTGGTCTTAGTAATGCTGTTAGTTCCCTAATGTTCTCTAATACACCTTTTAAGCACAGCTGGATTAATACTCAGATTAAAATTATACATTATGACTATAGACAATGGGTTCCAGTAGTTTTTTTTTCAGGGTATCACACTAAAGGAGCCAGAACACAAGGTGTGCACTTTCTACTTTTATTTGTAAAGAAAGTTGAAAGCTGTATCCCGTTCCTTGCATTTCACAGTTGTGCACTTCTTTTGTGTTAAGACACGGATGTTATGTGACACAATGGGAAAAAGTTCATGGAGCCTGGATACTTTTTCAAGCCACTATTACTTTATTCCATTTCTGCTCCAGAGTACTAACTTTAAACTGAAGCAACTCCAGAAAGTCAGAATTAATGTAGCGTATTCACAATGGCTTTTACTTGCATCAACATTAGTTGAAATGTTCTAACTTTGACTGTTTTCTGCAGTTCATAATTTATCCGTTTACGAGCAATGCAGGATCCAAAAGTGGAATTCTATCATTTCAGAGATTACATCACTCAGTCTTACCATTGCAGCGTAAATGAAATGCTTCATATGATATTGAGGTAGTTTTTATAAAGTCGCCTTTCTCTAACAGGATTAGAGATGTAACAAATTAATCAGCATGTCAGAAGCTGAACCTTTTTGTTTATACAGAATTAAATGTAGTTCCCACTATTTCCCAGTCCATGGCCATATCAACCAGTAGCATGTGTGTTAAAGCTTGTTCATTAAAAACCAGAACTGGCAGATAATTTATGCATATGATATAATTTTCTGATGGAATCAGACTATCAAAGGACTTGCAGCATATTTTTGTTTTAGTGTTATATTTTCTTAAGATGGCAAACCAGACTGATGATTTGTAGCACTGGGTTAATTCTACAAATTATCAATCACCGTCTGCTTGTATCCAGTCGTTCCAGGGAAGAAGAGACATTCAGCTGAACTTTCCAAGCTTATAGAACAAAAAGAGACATAGTCTCCGTTATTCAGGTTTAGCCAGCCTGTAACTAAGAAGGCACAAACATATTTGCTACCAGAAGATGGACAAAGTGCTTCTTACTGTTCTTTCACTGATGAAATTTGTAGATTTTGACTAAGCTGGGAGAACAACACCTATGTGATCATCCTCCTGAACTGCCATGTATATTTCTTTGTCCCACCCTAAACGATAATACTGCATTGAGATTGGCCGACCCATTTGGTGTCTTTTATTGAATGATGGGTTGTTTCTTCTGTGGGCAGTCAAATACAATGAGAATTCAGCTTGCAGAAAAGGTTTATGTTCCTGGAAATCAAGAATTTAAATAAAAAAAAATTTGACCCGGTGACTTCCAAGGAGGAAATGCATCATCTATAAAAACCCAAATCAGTGCAAATGTTGCCAGCCGGGTGAGAAAGAACACGCGTTACTCTTTTCAACACGAATAAATAATAATTTCCCAATCTTGAGCCTAAGCCCTGAGAAAAGACTGGAAGAATGTGTAGGTGGAGCTTCAGTAATTTTCCTGCAGGGAGGCAGTCTATGTTTTCAGGTGTGTGTGTGGGGGGGCTGATATGTGCAGGCTGAGCTGAAAGCTCAGTGAAAGAAGTCCACCTCTCAAAGGCTGCATTGTTTGAACTCTGACTAAACCGGTTTGGTAACATTTTAACAGCAGGGCAAGTAGCAAAGAGGTCTGTGTGCTGGTGCTAGCATGCATGCATTCATGCCGCTTCCCCTCGTTTGGTTTTAACTTTTATTTCACACTCCCCACTGAATAATGCCCTGTTACATTCTGGTGGTAACAACCCAGTAAGGTGACAGTTGGTTAGGGGCGACTTTGGCAGCACGTCCTCGATATTTGCCTGGTGCGTTGATGCAGGGGTGTATCCGTGTTTCGTTCTGGCCTCTTGTCACAGTTCATTTTTGTTGCAAGCTTCTTCTGTCAATGCAGCCATTTACTGCAAGTCCAGCCCACCATCTGGCCACTCTAATTGGTTTGGATATGAGGCTGGTGAGATGGAGAGGACATGCACACAGACACACTCCAACTCTTTGATATATATTTTTTTAATATATGAAAAAAAAACCTGAGTGCAGCAGCAGCAAAGCTTTTAAGCTGCGACTTGTTATAAAAGCCCATACAGCAACTTGGCTTTTCTCTTTTTTTGAGTCTCTTTTCAACTGAGTAGGTATACACAGCATGTGAAAGCTCTGACCACATAGTGCCAGACCCACTTTATTTGAGCTTAGGGGCAATTAACCTGAATCAGAAGCCAAAGTGACAGCATCTACACTGCTATCAAGATTAGCTTACAGACAGGAGACATGGTTTGGTGCCCTATAGCACTGGAGCCTTCTGGCTATAGCACTACAGCATGAATGCATGCAGAAGAGTGTGTGTTCCAGAAAGGATTGCGTTGTGAGCATGTGATTACTTCAGACAGGATGTTTGTGTGTTAATTGAAGTGAATGTGACTGCTTGACACATGCATGTTTGTATAAGGCTTTATATTTGACTTTCAGCTCCAGCGGCTACATCCACAAGGCTGATTAAACATCTGTGTGTGTATGTGTGGATACGCAAAGGCCCTCTCTGGTCTCTCTCTGCAAATAACTACAAACGCAACGCTCCTCATTTAACCTCTCACCTTACGGCTCCAGACCCGAATAATAAATCGCAGAGTCTGTGATGGATGGCTGGGCTTGTTTAGTGGATATCCTAAGCGACGGATGTAGTGACCTGAGTCTTCACCAAGATTAAACCATGTCTACCTCTAACCTCAATTATGAAAGGTTTTTGCATATTTTTAATACCCTTTATGGTGTTTGTCTTTTCTTTGCCTGCGGTGAATGTTTAAAGTGCCAGATGTGTGTCTTATGCTAAGTAGGGGAGTTTTGGCAAGCACAGTCCTTTCAGTAGGGATGCCACTAACTGTGGGTGTGCAGGGAAGTTTCTACTCTAGTCATTATTTTGGTAGAGAGGGCATACCATCAAATATCACAAATCTTTATTAACCTTATTCTATACGCTAATAATAAGGTCATTTAATACATGACCAGAAGCCTGGCCAATGCAAGGTCTAGATTTCATCAAGTAATGGAAGTCATTTATATTCTAATTTCAGGGATTATTTTTAAGAAGAGGAAAGCCAAAAGTCTTTTTGTATTTTCCGGACAAAAAGTATTCACAGCAAGAAACATGACTTTTGACAGATGTGGATGAACTGCATCAACGTTTTAACATGTTTGAATGAAAAAGAAGGATCATTAATTGTCCTAAAATTAAGCTTTTAAAGAACATTGGCAACTCTATTTGTTTTGCAACTTAAAATTTATCAAAGTTACTTTTTGTATATCTCTATTTAAAAAATATGCTTTAACTCTGGGTGTGTCCTCTTGCTCCTGATCTAGACATATTATTTTAGATTTCTTTGTCTCCATATATATGAGGAGTATAATTAAAAATCTGTGTGACTTAATATTTATATATGACCATTAAACAGTCTGTAATATTTATCAATATACCAAAGCTCTGAAAAGCTCGACACAATCCACTTCCTGTTAACTAATGTTCAAAAGTTTGAAAAGTTTTAGATTCAATATAATGAATATTACAATTGTGTAATTTTAAGAGTGCGGACAGAGATAAAAGGCAGCCCTCCTCTCTACTGTTAGGCAGCCAACTTAGCTACTAGATAAAGCAGCTCGGCTATTTATCAGCTTTAATAACCTGGTAGAAAGAGCAATAGTAACTGTTTGAATAATGCAAAAATAAAGAACCTCAAATTATCACCCTTAATCAACTTTACATATTTATCAAATAGCTGCAGGTATTTTAAGTTTTTGTAGCAACGGTTGGTTTTAAACTTTAGGGAAACCATGATACCTTGAAAGTGAGGTAGATTTACTTAATGAAGCCAATATAAATATCTGGATTTACTACAGCCTTTCCTTTAAAGTTCATGTAAACAAAACATGTAACATACTCAAGCTAAATATAGCAAATTCTTGTTCAATCAGGAATTAATTCAATTCAGTTTATTTATATAGCGCCAATTCACAATACAAGTCATCTTTACAGTTCATCAGATCATACAGTCAAATTGATTCAAAGTTTTCTATCTAAGGAAAACCAGTTGATTGTATCGACTCATTGACTCAAATACAATCCCTCACACTAAACAGGCTTGTAGCGACAGTGGAAAGGAAAAACTCAATTTTAACAGGAAGGAACCTCCAGCAGAACCAGGCTCAGTGTAAGTGGCCATCTGCCGAGGCCGACTGGGGTTCAAAGAGACAGAAGCAGAGATACAAAAAGCAACTGTAAAAGGCGGCCTCGTCCAGGAAACACACAGCCAGGCAGATGAGCTCCGAGCCAGCTCTCATGTCAGAGGATGGGGAATTAAATGTCCCCCGAGGCAGCAAAAGATTATTTTAAATGTTATTTTTAGCCAGCTTAATTATCATTTAACCACCTGGTCAGAGATGTCAAATAATACAATGAAACTAGTGGAGGTATTATACCAGCAAGCCATTATGGTTACGGATTTTTTTTAAACCAAAACATCACTGTCATATATCAAATAAGCAAGGCTTTTTTTAATTGGACTGACCTGTGCAAATTTTCAGATTTATTCTTGATTTACAAAGTCACTCATAATTTAGACCCAGCTGCTCAGAGTTCATCTATCAGAGAAACAACTGTGGGCGTGTGACCAGAGGCTCTGTAAGAGGAGAATGTTTTTCTCTGAGGAAGAGCACCTTTGGTCTGTGGGCCTGGTCTGTGAAAGGTGCCAGAGGAAATCAGACAAATATCAACATAAAAGGCTTTCACTAAACATCTGAATAAATGGCTTGCTCATCTGTATACACTAGTGAGACTACATCTATTGTGCCGTATTTGTATATTGATATTTTGATGTGGTGTATTGTAGTGTCTCTGTTAACTTAGCAGCAGTGTTTTGTTTGGTTGTTTTTTTGTTAGGATCTGTCTAGTTTAATCCCTGGTCCTTACTGTGTGTCGGCGCTGTACTTCTATTCTTCTATTTCATTGCCTTTTTAACATCATGACCAGGGGACTACAGATAAAAAAAAATAGCCTTTAGCTAATTCTGGTTTTTTTAACTCATGAATTATCATGTCATGTGTTTTATTCACTTGCACTGCCCCCTTTTAAATAAATCATATCATATCAAAAATACATTGCAAGTATTTCACACAGATTCTTGTCTATTTTGAACAATCAGGTATTTTTAAAACAGGGTAATTCTCTTTTCTAAAGACCACTTCACCTCAGTTACTGGAAGCTCTGCTTGGGACTAGAATGGAAAAAAAAGAAATCGAGCTACATCAACCTTACTCACTTTTGAGTGTTTCCATTTTGATAGAAGACTGCGGCAATAAGTTAAATTTGTCAACCTTTAGTTACCCTGCCAATAATTGCATAAAGTTGGATTATTTTCCAACAGAGAACCAGTTTTGAAACTAAAATAGAGTTGTTGTTTTTTCCCCAATTTTCATGTTTTTTTATATTCAGCATTGCTGAATTTGAGATTAGACTGCTGGGTGCTCTGGCTACCACTAGAGCAGCAGAATTTCTTTCCAAAGTAAACAAAGCCAAAACCAATCTAAATCTAGCTAAGCTAGAGACGCTTGAAGATCTTGAGGAAAACCATAGCACTGTGGACTCTGCCCTTATCCCGCTCTCTCCGTGGGAGGCTTTTTACAGCGAGGATATGGTTTATTCAGTAGAGGAAGGTTTGGACGTTTGCCTACTTCAAATTTCTTGGTTTGGAATGACATTTTTTTCTGGGCTTGCTGCCACAACAAGAGACTCTTTTATAAAGATGCACATACAAATCAAAAGCAGTTCTCTAGGAACACATGCTCTGGTATCTTTACATCACCGCTAATAACTTCTGCAATGAACTTCATTCATTGTGAAAATCAAGTAGAATTTTAACCTTTTGACTATGAGAATCTATAAAATAACCATGTTCCTACTGCCTGCAGCTATCATAACAACAACTCTTTGGAAAAAAGCTGATGAGTTACTTCAACATTTAATTTCCCTTTGGGATTATTTAAGTATTCCTAAATATGATTATATTTCGAACATTCTGTCTTTGAAAAGGACTTACCAGCTTTGCATTGTACAAAATGTAAAACCAAGACAGAACTTTGAAGCGTTTTGCAGAACCAAATTATTTACTTGTCGCAAAGTATTTTATATGTCTGTCTGGTTTTCGTGATGGATGTAATTTTCTCAAAAGCCACACCTGCTAGGCACATCCTTCATATGTGTCTCTTGTATAGTATGCAAACGGGTTTACGCTTCACTTGGGGGAGTGTTGGTCTAGTGGTTAGAGCAGTGCGCTTGTGCTCTGAGAAGGTTGCAAGTATCCAGTTCCTTCCCTACAGCCTCCACTCTGGGTCCCTGAGCAAGACCCTTAACCCCACACTGCTCCCCGGGCGCCCACAATGGCAGCCCACTGCTTCCCAAGGGGATGGATCAAAATGCAGAGAAGGAATTTCCCCATTGTGGGAATAATAAAGGGATTTGCATTACATTTTACACACTTCATGCTTTAAAGTTTCCTTTTATGTCCTATAACTGCTAAGATAGTCCCTCCAACAGTGTTGAGCACGGGTAGGAAAGTTCATGCTAAATCTTTGCTTTCCCACCACATACAGGTTGTCACCTGTTGTAGTCATCGAGGATTTGTCTTGTGTTGGTTTTAGATTTCTATTTTCTAAACCTTGGTTCCTTTGAACTGAAGTCTTCTTTTAGCAACACTGGCTGAAGTGGAATCGGGAATTAAAATCTGACTCATCTGATGGAGCTTGTGACTTTTACTTCTATTTTGTAGTGTATAATTTTAAGGGGAGGAAATTTTAAAAGAACTTTAAAAGCCTATTTGAATATGTTTCGTAGAGTCTCTAAAGAATGACTGACGGGAGCAATGGCCCCTGTGCGGTTACAACAGATATCTGCTTACGCAACGTGCACCTTATTCATGCAGTGCACAACACAGACAAAACCTCTGCTTTAACAGAGCTTGATTTTCTGGAAAAGGCTTGGTTAATCATGTGTAGGTAATTAACAGGATGTGGTGACATACCTCCCTTGATGACTGTCTAGATGTAAATAGTTCACAAGCATTTTGACTGATATCAAACAGCAGTTTAACGTCTGAAGCGTTTCCCGTCCAGACCTGATAAGAACTGAAGAAGTAAAACCTAAAGCAATTTGGTCTTAATTAATCTTAATTTCATAGCAGTATTGAGCTTTAATAACTTTGTATTTTAACATGAAAACTTAACCTAAAAAAAAAAAATGTATGAATTCCTAAACATTAAGTTACACTAAAGAAGGTGTCCTCTTGTAAATGATAAGGCTAAAACAAAATAGCATTTTAATTGGAGGTGGAGTTTGTAAGCAATAAAACCTGTGAAGCTGGCAGGTTTGTTTCTGGCTGCTGAATGCACCTGATGTTTTTCCCATCATGCAATGTTCTATATCCAACCTTGCAATTTGAGTCTATGGTGTCAAACTACTGTTAGACATTTCCTTGTTGGAATGGGATGAATTATTCAAAGATCTCCTTATATTACTGTCTGTCAGTCTAATACAAGAGCACTCTTTTATTATACCTACACAGACTGTTTTATTCTTTATGGGATCATTTTTGCTAGAATTGCTTGTTTAATTAGATTTAAATAACTGTGAAAAAAAAACAGAACAGATCTCTTCACTGCCTTTGCCAATTTCACGCAGTCTGAGTCAGTTTGTGACAAATTTGGGGGTTTGCTCATCGCTTGTGAGTCAGAATGGGAGAGTAATTGGTGTGCATGACTAAAGCAGATTGTAAACGGGGCTTTAGATGGTGTCTTTTTCTAGTAGTTACTTTATTGGCACAATAGAGATACTTGATATGTGTTAACCTTTTCTGATCATATTGATATCTTAATGTGACTTTTTCAAATTATTCTAATTATTTTATCTTTGGAGGTATATTGTTTTTCCTTTACAACAAAAACAAGGCAGCTAAGGAAGAGAATGGTATTATTTTGTCAGTTATAAAGTGATGGAGGAGGAGATTGAATGAGCAATGGGGTGACTCAAAAAACTGGCACTAAGTTAAAAGTGTTGCAAAGTTTTTTTTTATGTTCCTTAGCAAATTTTGTGTGCAAGTAAACACATTGAGAAATAATGCGCATAAAAGATGAAATAGCAAAACATGTTTTCCAGGTCTGACAATTATACTGTAGTCACTCGATGAAGCCTTCCTTTTCTCCCGGCAACTTTGCAACCAAAATAGTCTACCCCACAGTCCAGTCACACAGTGATAAGAACGAAAGTTTGTCACTTGAACAGTTTTAGTCTTTAATTTATAGATGTTGAAAA